>NC_043002.1:116764126-116804126 GCF_006345805.1 Octopus sinensis | reverse complement strand
TTATTATTATTATTATTATTATATTATTATTATTATTATTATCATTATTATTTATTATTATCATTATTATTATTATTATCATTATTATTATTATTATTATTATTATTATTATTATTTTATTATTATTATTATTATTATTATCATTATTATTATTATTATCATTATTATTATTATTATTATTATTATTATTATTATTATTATATTATTATTATTATCATTATTATTATTATTATCATTATTATTATTATTATTATTATTATTATTATTATTATTATTATCATCATTATTAAGTGAGAGAGCAACACATGCCATCAAAGTGACACTGGGATAAAATATACGAAGCCCAATACACACATCATGACTACCCGTCTGATAGGGGTACACCAGGAGCATGCATCACAGCCATATCTGTGCGATATGGTGCTTTGACATCAACATAAACAGCGCTTGACCTTGCAGGTGGGGCCCAGTAAAATTAGCACGCTGGACGAAATGCATAGCAGTATTTAGCCAGTCGCTACGTTCTGAGTTCGAATTCCACAGGTCGACTCTGTCTTTCATTCTTTCGGGTTCGATAAACTAAGTAGTGGAGCCCTGCAGGGTCAATGTTTTCGACTAGTCCCCTCCCCCAAATTTTCAGGCCTTGTGCCTTTAGTAGAAATGATTATTATTATCATTGTTAAATCGGCGAGCTGGCAAAATCATTAGCACTCCGGAAAAAAAGAATGCTTAATGATATTTCGTACGTCTACAGGTTCTGAGTTAGATGCCATCGAGGTTGACTTTGCCTTTCATCCTATCGGCGTCGATGAAATAAATGCCAGTCGAGCACTGGGCTCGATGTAATCGACTACCCTCCTCCTCCAATATTTCAGGTCTTGTAGAGTATCTATTCTATCGCTGTCTTACATTAAGGGAGCTAATGACTAATTATATATATATAAAGGGAAAGTTTACGAAAATAGACAAAAGACGAAGGCAGGTGGAGTACAAACAAACAGATGTATTAGTATAGCGCTCAGGAATAGAAAAAAGTCTTTTACGTTTCGAGCCTACGCTCTTCGACAGAAAGATACACAGAAAAAAAACAAGGAGAGAAACAAGGAGAGAAAAAATGCGTATAGTAGCTAACGATCTATCATGGCGGCCTGACTTCGGACAATGGTCAGACGCGAGAGGGACAGTAGGGGAGATAACAGGGTCAGGTGTGTGTGTGTATAAGAGAGTATGTATGTGCGTGTGAAAGAGGGCTGATGATCTGGACGTGTATGTGTATGTACGTGTAGGTGTAAAGATGTGGGGATGGGTGTGTGGGTGGTGTGTTGTGATGTGATGTGTAATGTTGTATGGTGTAGTGTAGTGTGGTGTGGTGTTGTGGGGAGGTGAGGGAGGCATGTGATGTTGTAGGGTGTAGTGTGGTGTGGTGTGATGTTGTGGGGCGGTGGGGGAGGCAAGAGTAGGGAAAGCACAGGTGGGGGGTGTGTTCGGCTGGGGGTTGGGGTAGAGTGGGGGTTGTGGGTAGGTAGAGGGTGAGGGTGGGGTTAGAGGTGAGGTATGTGGGGCAGGGGGGTGGGATAGGGGTGAGGTATGTGGTGGAGAGTGGGGGTAGAGTGGGGGAGGAGGGAAGAATAGGGAAGGTGAAGTAGGGGTGGGTGGGTTTATGGTGGGAGGGGAAGGTGGGTATATGAGAGAGAGAGAAAGAGAGGAGAGGAGATGGAGAGACAAAGAGGGAAACAGAAATGGTGAAATAACTGGAAAAGTAGAAAGAGAGATGGTGAAAGAGAATGAAATAGAGTTAAATAAAGATGATGCCAACTGAATGTGTGTGTTCACATCGCACGCCCAATCGAAATGTTTAACATTATGAAGCGATGTCATGCAGATCTGTAAATTTATGCATTGAAAGAGATATCGGAGGATAAAGAAATTAAAGTGAAATAACCTTAGTTAGCAAATAGCTATGAATGTTGCGTTTTTAAATTTTACCAGTTCCAGAACAAAGGTTGTAACCATGCTAGATCACCACCACGTACCATTTTTCTTTTTTTTTTATTTTGTTATTGTTATTGGGTTTGTTACTGAGAGTAGGCAAGTACACTGCATTAGCAGAAGGGAAAGTAGATATGATAGTTAATTAGACCGACAAATAGATTGGTGGATCGATCAACAGACAGATAGATAAATATATAGAACCGATAGATTATCACACATTTGCTTGTTTTCCTATTCATGTTCTCTGGGGCTTCCTTTTTCCATTTGTTTATTCCGTTTAACTGAGGAAGTCTACGAAAGCTCAAATGTTAGTGAACAGGAAAATATTGCAATGTATTATCTTTGTGGTCAATGATGAAACTGTTGATCAAATATTTTTCCTTATTGACAGGACAGGAGAATCTGGCAAAAATATGTTTCTACAATAAATTAACTGGCTACTTGAGGCGAGCAGAAAACAGTTCTCCCCTTTAAAACCACAGAAATATCCGCAGATTTATATGAGGATGTACGGCACACAAAACACAGGCAAAATAGGTAGGCCGCGGGAGCAATCAGAATAATAAGAACAACAATAACAATAATAATAACGATGCCTACCCTGGATACATCAACGTTTCCACGAAAATTCCTTCCTTTCACTCTAATTTTATCCTTCAGGTCTCTTTCCTCATAATCGATAAGGTTCTGTTATCATCAATTGCTTTCAGAGTAATTAATACACCTAGAAAAGAGATAATAGGAAATGACAATCCTGGCGGGGACTTCTGTTAAACGGTATACGTTATTTGAACAAGTTCAAATGCTGATATCATCAGCACTTGATTATATCAGCGTTTACCAATTTGGAGAAGAAAAAAATTAAATCTCAGTGACATGAATGTAGTGAGAAGAATGAATTTTCGACGTGGCTTCTTAAAACTGGTGATGGAACATTAGAAAATCGTGTGACGATGGATGCAAGTGTCAAAATTTATTACAAGGTAATATAGCTGGAAAAATAGACGTTAAGTTTATAGATGTAACAAATGAAGAAGCAATATGCGTCGACAAAGACAATCACAACAAGAAACAAAGATGCACTAACACTAAGTAATCAATTCCTGGTTATGTCACAACATATAAAAATGCAGACTCAAGCACACGGTAATAATGATGTACACTTTTCATCGTCCTCATCTTCATTAACTAATATCCCTGCTGATGAAAGCACCACCATTTTAACGGCTATTAACGCTTGTCAGTATATGGCACATGTGCGCATATGATGATATCACTGCAGCGCCCCCTTTCCTCACTGGTACTATTTATTTCTCTCTAGCCCTCACACACTCTCTCTGTTTTATCCCTCTTTCTGAACCCAAGCTTTTAAGCGTTGAACATAATAATGTTCCTTATCTACTGCTCCTAACTGCTACGACTTTACCCTCCGCTACACACTATTTCTGCTCTCTCTTTCTCTCTTAACTTCTTCCTTCAATTAGCCATTTCCCCATGTAACATATCATTAATATTATAGATAATAAGAGCATCAACAAAACAGACAACAACAATCAATAATAATAATAATAATAATAATAATAATAATAATAATAACAACAATAATAATAATAATTTTCTGTTAAAGACTGTTAATTGCTTTTTGAAAGCATTTTTTTTATTCGCCCATTACTTTAGAAAATCGTGTTGTGCGGCCACGTAGACAATAGCACGTCGGACACGAACCCAAAAGAAAGCTCATCAACCACACCTATGCCACCCCAACCAATGACGCCACAAGATTTTCCAAGTCTCCCAAGAATTGTATCAACAAGAAATATAGCAGTGAAAAGTTTACAAAAAGAAGAGAAAAAATGTTTTGCAACAGCAGCCGGGAGTCGAACCCGGCAACTCAATACAGAAAAAGAAGAATTAAAAAAGTACACTAATATGTTACAAAAAGAAGGAACCTCCACAGAGAGTGTTAGAAACGGAAAAAAGGAAAACAATAATATACAAAACGTATAATCTTAACAGAAGAAAAATGGACAGAATGGCTAAAGAAACGGTGGAAAAGATTTACAACAAACATGGTCCGATATTGAGTACATAACTCGCAGCAAAAAGTTTGGCACAATGGTAATCGAGGAAAAGGCACAATACCATTCAGTTGAAACTATAAAGACGACGTGGAACTCATACCCATATATATGGGAAGGCGGAGATGAAGAATTCGAACAGGGAGAATTCCACCAGATGTGGACCTCATATGGCTGATAGTAGCCGTAACCATGAACCTGGAGGAGAAAATCACTCTTCACCAGGTGACAGTTACAGATAAACTGATTTGGCACGGCCAGACAATTAATATGGTCGTACAGACAGAGTCCCAAGCTCTCGCAGAAATACCAGAGAAAATAGAAATAGCAGAGGAGTCCCTCATAGTGCTTGTGAAGGGACGAAAACCAAGGTGCTTCCAGTGCGGCCAGCTAGGACATATCCACTCGGAATGCAAAGAAGGAGAGGAAGAAGAGGAGGACGAAGGAAAGGAGAAGAAAGAAAACCAGAGAGAAAACCAATAGGAAGTAAAAGGAAAATACTCCAGACAGTACCAGCTAAAACGGTGCCTGCAGACAAGAAACCGAAGAAGACAGCTAAGAGAGAGAATGAAGGGGAGGTTTTGGCAGCGTTTAATACAGAGAGAATAAAATTTGAAGAAGACAGCGAAAGGGTAGATGAACACTCAGACAAGTGTGGCAATTACGAAATCTACGATATAGATTTAAAAAGTCATAAAATCCTGAAGAATGAATTCAGGAAAGCAGTTGGGACAATGAGAAAACACTTTCATCCTTCCATTTTTAATGACCTACCAGCTCCGATCCTGCGGGCAGGAAAAAACAGAAGATTTTCTCTCCACCTGATACCATAGAATAGCTAAGGTAGACATTATGGCTATTCGTATCGGTTGTATAAATGTACGTTGCCTGATGTCAAGCTGGAAGCAAGGGCGTTTCCTAAATGACATCAGGTTGCGGATTTGGATGTAATCGTTGCTACAGAAACCCGGTTGAAGGGACCAAAGAGATCTGCTCCCTCTGCTGAACGGCTACACGAAATACATTTCTCCGTGTCTGGCTGCAGGTGGGAGCGGGTTGTTGGTCCTATTGAAAAGGAACCGGGTTTCAGCCAGAAGATAGGCTGAAATGGCTGCGTGGGCCCCACTCCCATACAGTATCATTTGAACGATTATATAAACTATTTATAATCGTTCTATTATCGTATTGTTTTTTCTTAATCTCGTTTTTTCTATTTTCTTTTGTAAATGAAATAATTTTACTTTTCCCTTCTTTCTTCAATAAAACAATTTTACTTACATTTTTTCCTATTTAATATCTCATGAAAGACTCTAAACCTTTTAGCTCCACTACAGGTGGAAATTCATCGAACTCCACCATCACACCTGGCAGGTCAATCCCTTCTCCACACATATCTTTTAGTCTGTTGTAGAGGTCCTTGTGAACCACAATGGCTTTTTACATTCTCGGAATACACATCCGTGGGCAACTTTACTCTTATATGTTTAAACTTGAATACTTTCTTTTCAGTTTCTTTGCCTTTTGCGCATGTCACAAAATTCCATCGAAATTTTCCTTTTCTTATTAGTTTTCTCTTTCCCTGCTCCGCTCCTGGTACCTTCTTCTTTTCTTCCGCCATTCTGAACAGTCTCTCCAATTGCGTTTCTAAATTTTCTTCCTCCAATGGAACAACCGGTGTCTCCACCACTGGCTCTTCCTTATGCATCTCCTTCTTGAACAATTCTTCGAGTTCCTTTTCGTTTATTTTAGCCACCAAAATTTCATCTTCCTTCCTTCTAATCTTCTACTTTTCCATCTCTTCTTTCTTCTTTTTCTGCTGCTCTGGTGGAGGACTGACCCTCCCACTTCTCTTTCTTTTCTTAAATACCGTGAATCCCTCCTCTGTTGATTTCTCCTTTATCTCTCCCTTATCACCTGGTCCGTGCTCTCCTGCCTCTCGGTCTGCTTTGTTTGTTGTTCCCTCGGGGGGGGGGGGGCACATCACCTTCATGTGACCCTTTCCCCAGCATGTATAACATATAGGCGGCCTGCCCTCCACCATTACTCTCAATTTTACGTCATCGGGCAGTACTATCTCTTCCACAATCCTGTTTAGGTCTTCCACTGTTGCTTGAACGATTAACTGTATTCCATATCCCCAGTAGTTAATTCTTTGTGTTCTTGTGTCCTTCAGTATCTTGGCCTCCTCAATCATGTCATACATTATGACTGTCATATTCCATGCTTCTTTCAGCTCTGGGGGCACTTTGCCAACTTGCACCCTGGCCACGCGTTTGTCACAGTACAATGGCAAAAGTACCCATTCTTCCGTTCTTATTGCCTCCGTGCAGTGCTTAATTGCGTCCTCTTCTGATGCAAAACACACCTACACAGTAGCGTATTTTCTCCATCTTGTTATGAATGTGGTTAATCTTTTGCAAACATTCTTCAATAGCCTCTATTGTCGATATATCTATTTTCCTTGTTGCTATCTTCATTGTCTTATATATCACTGTTTTTTCATTACATTGATCGTTAGTTCCAGGGTATTTCCCTCTCTTTCCAGCAACTTCTCGCATTCTTTCATATTTCGAGGTTCAACCTTTATTTCTCATACCTCCAACGTTTCCATGTCTATCCCCTTTACAGTTGCAGCCGCGTAACTGTGGCCACCTGCTGGCGTTTTCTCCATTTTCCCACAATGGGAAATACAACAATTCAAAATAACACTAGCAAGAATTTGAACAGTAATACTCAATCAATCAAATATTTAACACTAGGACTTACGTCTAACACGACAAAAGAAAGCTCAAACCACTTGTGGCAAACATCCGCGAAATGAACACCAACGACCTGGTTTCTTTTATTAGGCAAAAGGCCTCTTATAAAGATGGGACAATACAGAGACAGACAAAGCAATACAGAGGGGCACACAAAACACATAAAGTATGAAATTATGAATAATGATTGATGAAATGAAATGGCTTACCTGTCCCCCCCCCCCAAAGCAGGCAGTTCCATTTTATTGTTTATGAATCACACAGTTCATGATTCTTTTCTTTTTCATCATTTAAAAAAAAGTCTCTATTTTAAAATTGTAAATATTTCACTTACTTTCCTTTATATTAGATATTCCATTATGTCATCAACTCATTGATTCGAAATTGCAACGGTAATATCTCTATCATTTCCCCGAATAGTTCCTTCAACCTTCCACACCTCTCATTTACAAGCAAGACTGCATCAGTTCTGCTCCTCTATGCCTTTCACGTCTACCTCTTCTTGTTGTTCCATATCCGTTACCTTCCCTTCGTGTTTTTGTGGACACTTAGGTTTGATGTGTCCCCGTACTCCACATTGATAGCATACTGGAGGTCTTCCCTCCACTACAACTCTCAGCCTAGTCTCATCCGGCAACACCAATTCCTCTGCAATTTTGTGGAGGTCTAACAAACTGATGTGAACAAACATCTCAAGGCCGTATCCGCAGCAGTTAACCTCCGTAGTTCTTGCAATTTTCAACATTTTGGTGTCCTCCTCTGCACTATAGAGAACGGCTGCCACCAGCCACGCCTCGTCAATTTCTGGGGGCACTCCTCCAATCCTCACTCTGGCTGCACGCCTGCCGCAGCAGGTTGGTAGTAGCACCCACTCAGTTGATCTCAAAGTCAAACTGCAGCGCTTTATCGCTCCTTGTTCGCTCACGAAGCGCACCTCCACTGTGCCACACTTCCTTCCTCTGGTGTAGCATGTCGCTAGATCTTTGACTTCTCACAATCATTCTTCCACTGCCTCTACTGCTGCTATTTCAACTCTTTTTGTTGCAATAGACACCGTTCTGCCTATTATTGTCTCTCTCTCTGTCCTTTCAATAACTTCCCTAGGCGGCGTCAGCCTCATACTGTCTCCCTTTCTTAACAGTTCCTTTCCCTTCTTGAAATTTGTCTCTTCCAGTATATCTGCTGTTAGACTTTTCCCAGTCACTGCAGCGTAACTGCTTGTTGGAACCCGTAGACATTCCATAACGACATTATCCACAACTTCACCCATAAATCTGGAAGAAGAATAAAAATTTAGGTAACAATAAATTTAACAATTCAGTCGACAAAAATTAGGTGCGGTAAACCTTCAACAATTTAACAATAACAAGACTCTTATGGAGCGAACACACATCAAATGCAACAGTGAATCAAACGACTCGACTAGAACACCAACGTCCTGATTTCTTTCATTAGGCACAAGGCCTCATAGAGAAGGGACAACACAAAAGACAGACAGAACAATACATTGGGGTACTTAAAAACATGTAACGAATGAATTATGAATATAAATGAAAATGAAGATGGAAACACTTACTTGCCCCCATACGCAAGTAGTTTCATTTTACTGCTTTTATATAAAGTTTTTGCTTATCAGTCTTGTGTCTTGTTAGTTTTCCTTTTGTTTAAAAATCCACACAAAGTCACACCATATGTTTCATCAAATTGTCAAATATTACCACTGGTGGCAGTTCGAAATCGTATCGAAATCGAATTCCAGTCGCCAAATATTTCCTGCAACCTTCTTGCTCTTTCTTCCTCCAACCGCTCCTTCTTCTCACTTCTACTCACTATCAGCCACTTTAACCCTTATTACATGTTTCATTTTTTGACATTTTCTTTTCTATCTCTTTTACTCTTTTTGTAACTTATTTTGTTCTTTCATATCTCCCATTCGGTGGCTCTCTCTGCTCTTCTTCACCACTCTCTTCCTCTCTTACTGGTATTCCCTTCTCTGTTTGTCCTTCCCTCTCACTTTATGTCTCGTCTTCTTCCGTCCTCCCTCCTCCTTACTAGTTGAAGGCAACAGTCTTTGTGTTCGTTCCTCACTTGGGTCCTCATTCTTTCTTTTCTCGTTCTTGTTCTCCTCTGCCTTTCTTTTCTTCTTGGGGCTTTTAGGTGGAGATTCCACATTGCTCCTCTTTCTTTCTACCATTGTATATCGATTGGGACAGTCATATCAGTGAGGAGGCAATGTTTTTTGTCTGAAGTCTTTCAATATGATGTCTGGCCTATTCGCATCTACCTTTCTGTCAGTTTGAATGGGGAAGTTCCAGAGGAGTGAGATGTGGTCATTTTGAAGCACTGGAGGTGGTTTGTGTTCTCACCAGTTTTTATGATGGGGCAAGTCCAGGCTTTTGAAAATTACCCAGTGAATATATTGTGCAGCTCTATCATGCCTGTTGAGACACTCTGTAGGCGCAAGAAGACTGCACTTGGAGACAACATGATCAATGGTTTCATTTTGTTGTTGACATACACATGTTGGGTTACTGCCGTTCTTTAATATGTTGGTCTGGTAGTTCCTTGAAGGTAGGCATTGATCTTGGACTGCTATGATAAACCCTTCTGTTTCAGATTTTAAGCCAGCAGGCATTAGCCATTGATGGGTAAGGGCTTTGTCAACCTCAGTATTATTCGCTCTCTTTGGGTATTTGCCATAGAGAGGTTTTTCTTGCCATTTATCAGTCAGAATATCTAGGGCAGCAGTTTTAGCACGGGTTTTCATGCGCTTGTTTCTCGCATGCCTAATTTCGGAATTTGTGGTATTTGGAATTCACTTAGATATTCCTTTGCCTGTTTTGTTACTGAGTATGAGTATTTTGAGACAAATTTTAACATCCAGTCCTCAGAGTTTTTCAGGTAGGTGTCTAGGCCAATTGTGGCAATCCTCATTGTTAATGCCAGTTGTAAAAGTCCACAGCCACCCTCTTTTTCTCGGCAGATAAAGTCCTTCTATATCTGACTAAGGGTGGTGCATTCTATGCATTGTCAACAGTTTTCGTATTTTTCTGTCAAGATTACATATTTCAGTAATTGACCAGTTAACGATATTGAAACTGTAAGTCACGACTGGTATGGCTAATGCATTGATCGCTTCGATCCTGTTTCTCGCATTCAGCTGTCTTGAATACTGCTCTTACTTTGCGATAACATTCTCTCCTGATCCTTTCCTTCATCTCTGAATGCCTTATTCCGTCTCCTTCAATTACCCCTAGATACTTGCAGTTCTCCGCTGGGTCTAATTCTTTTATGACATTCTGCTGATCAAGGTTAACGTTAGATGTTTCTGTCATTTTTCCTTTGATAAAGGTAGCTTTTGCACACTTATCGAGGCCAAATTGAATTCTGATGTCATCACTAAATTGTTTAACAATCGCTAGTAAGCCGTTGAGCTGTTGGTCATGTTTTAAAAAAGTTTTAAATCATCCATACAAATGAGTTGATAAATATTTTATATTTTGTATTTTTACTATAATTTTTTTAATATTTTTATTATCATTATTATTATTATTATTGTTGTTGTTATTGCTGTTGTTGCTGTTGCTGTTATTATTATTATTATTATTATTATTATTATTAGTAGTAGTAGTAGTAGTAGTAGTAGTAGTAGTAGTATTCAGTAGTTTTATTTTTATAGCGTGCTTTCACTTCACTACCGAGCGCAGCTCTGTGTGCCTTGGGTATGTGCTTATTATTATTATTATTATTATTATTATTATTATTATTATTATTATTATTATTATTATCATTGTCTTTGAACAGTTTCTAACGCTGGAGATGTACTACGGTGTCAGCTGTTCACTACCAGTGAACTAAGGTAACAGCCCTTATTTTCCGAGCACTATCCGGAGTATTCGAGCGGTTCCAAGCAGTACTGTTTTCTGCAAGTGCTCCGCCCTATTTGTTTCATGGACTCTTTTATTATTATTATTATTATTATTATTATTATTATTAATTATTATTATTATTATTATTAATTATTATTATTATTATTATTATTATTATTATTATTATTATTATTATTATTATTATTATTATATTATTATTATTATTATTATTATTATTATTATATTATTATTATTATTATTATTATTATTATCATTATTCAGTAGTTTTATTTTTATAGCGTGCTTTCACTTCACTACCGAGCACAGCTCTGTGTGCCTTGGGTATGTGCTGTGATTTGTTGTGATGCTCTGATGGTTATTGTATGGAAGTGTTCTGCGTAGGATGTGTGCAGTGCCTAGTAGTGCAATTTTCTGTATGTTATATGTGTTGTAAGTCCTGGTGTTTTTGTTATGTATTTGTCTGAATATTTTTTTATCATGCCTAATGCACCTACTATGATAGGAATTGTTTCTGTTTTCAGATTCCACATTCTAGTTACCTCTATTTCCAGGTCTTTGTATTTTGAGAGTTTCTCCATTTCTTTTAGAGACACGTTGTCATCTGCCGGTATTGATACATCAATTAGAAAGCATTTTTTTCCTTCATCAGCCGGTATTGATACATCAATTAGAAAGCATTTTTTTTCTTCATGATCTCTGACAACTATATCTGGTCTGTTGGCCTTAATTTCTCTATCTGTGTGTATCGGCATATCCCAGAGTATGGTTGCTTTCTCGTTTTCTGTGACCTTTTCTGGTGTGTGCCTATACCATCTTTTTTCTGTTGTTATTCCATAATGTTGGCATAGCTTCCAATGTATGTAGTTCCAACTCTGTCATGTCTGTGAATATATTCCTTCTTAGCCAGGACTGGGCAGCTAGAGATAATATGATTTATTGTTTCTTGTCCATCTCCACATATTCTGCAGTTACTTGTAATATTTCTTTTCATTACATGTTTTTGGTAATTTCTGGTGGGGAGGCTTTGGTCTTGTGCTGCAATTAAAAATCCCTCTGTTTCTGCTTTGAGTCCTGAGCTTCTCAACCATTGCTGGGATTTTTGTTTGTCTATTTCTTTTGCGTTTAGTTTAGTGCAGTATTTACCATGAAGGGGCTTTTCTTGCCATCGTTTTATCATGGTTCGTTGCTGTTCTATTTTTAGTTTGGATTTCATTTGTTTTATAGCTTTTGTTGTTTCTTCATCTTCTTCTTCTTCTTCTTCATGTTTATTAGGTGGTATGATTTCTTGTTTGTATTTGTCAGCTTCCTTAAATACTGAGAACAGTTTCTTGCTTTGCTCATGTTTTGCCGCTATCTGGATCAGTTTTCCTTCCTTCTGAAGTAGATATTTTTGCAGTCCTATGGTGGTTATTTTATAGTAGTTTTCCAGCTGTATAAGGCCTCTACCACCTTCTATACGTTGTATATATAGTCTTTCTATGTCAGATTTTGGGTGATGCATCCTAGATCCTATCATTATTTTTCTTGTTTTCCTATCTATTTTGGTTAGTTCATTTCGTGTCCAGTTAAGGATATTGTAGCTGTAACTTATAACTGGGACAACTAAAGTGTTGATACCTATTATCTTGTTTTTAGCATTGAGCTCTGTGTTTAGTATTGATCTAACTCGTCTATAATATTCTTTTTTTATTTTCTCTTTCATTTGTGTGTGTTGTGTCTTATCTAGTTCATGGATTCCTAAGTATTTGTAAGTTTCGCTTTGGTCTAATTCTTTTATTTCATTGGTTTTATCTAGTGTGATGTTGTTACTCTTAACTAGTTTTCCTCTTTTCAGGGTTACTTTGGCGCATTTTTCTAATCCAAATTTCATATCTATTTCTTTGGTAAATCCATGAACTGTCTTTAATAGTGTTTCCAGCTGTTTGTCATTTGCAGCGTATAGTTTTAGGTCATCCATATATAAAAGGTGGCTGATCGTTTTGCCGTAACATTTATATCCGCATCCAGTTCTATTTAGCATATCAGATAGAGGTGACAGTGCCAAGCAGAAAAGGAGTGGAGAGAGCGTGTCTCCCTGGAATATTCCTCTTCTAATGGGGATGTCTTTGGTTTTCATGAGTCCCTCTTTTGTTTGGAGGTGTAGGACTGTTTGCCATTTATTCATAGAATTTTATGATTGTTGGTGCTACTTTGTTAATGGCTAGTGTTTCGAGGATCCATGTGTGGGGGATGCTATCAAACGCCTTTTTGTAGTCAATCCAGGCCATACTGAGGCCTTTCTTCTTTCTGTGGCTGTCTTCAGTTATGGCTTTATTAATCATTAGTTGATCTTTACAGCCATATGAGCCTTTGCGGCATCCTTTCTGCTCTTCTGGGAACAGTTTGTTTTCGTCCAGGTGCTTGTTCAGCCTTTGTGATATCACTGCAGTAAATGCCTTGAACATAGTAGGGAGGCAGGTTATTGGTCTGTAGTTTTCTGGTTTTTCTGTTTCATTTGATTTGGGAATTAAGATGGTTTTCCCCTTCGTGAGCCATTCAGGCATTGTCTCTGGCTCTGCTAGTACTTTGTTAAAGTTTTCAGTCAGCTTTTTGTGCATTCCTGTTAGATATTTCAACCAGAAGTTGGGGATCTTGTCATGCCCAGGTGCCTTCCAGTTGCTTAGTCTTTGCAGTGCCTGGGTGACCTCAGTGCCTGGGTGACCTTATTATTATTATTATTATTTTATTATTATTATTTTATTATTATTATATTATTATTATTATTATTATTATTATTATTATTATTATTATTATTATTTAGTTAACAGCTATTTTACCTTGTGGTTAGGTAACAAGTCTCTTTTAATCTCAAGAGTTTTCCTTAAGATTCTTGCAGTATATAGGAAGGTGCTTTTCTGCAAATCGACAATGCGAGTGTCTATTCCAATCTTTTTCATTCTTTTAGGTACCATTTTGGGTGCTGTGCCATGTGCACCAATTATTACGGGAATAATTATTATCTTAATCTTCCACTGTTTTCTCAGCTCTCTTCCACTATTTCCTTCAGTTTCTTCGCTATCGATCTGTTATTTGTCTTCTATGATCATATCTAGTATTCTTGCTTCAATTATATGGCCAGTCTTTATGGGGAAATCCTACAGGATCTTATAATTATCACTTTCTCTTACAACCTATGTACGTGCTCAGACCACTTTTCTGTTGTTTTGAAGCCATACATTCGGCTAACAGCCCATCGCATATTTGTGCCTATACAGTCATATCTGAGTTTATACTCCTTTTGTACTAGTATACTGCACTCACTTAAAATGTGATTGATACTTTCTTTTCCTAGTATCCTGTACTCACTGCGGCTATGACTACCACAAGTGCTGTTATTCGACAAGTGCTGTTATTCGACAAGTGCTGTTATTCGACAAGTGCTGTTATTCGACAAGTGCAAACAATTGTAATAAAGAATTGAATTGATTGTATCCCATACTATTTCATACCATGACAATTTGGCGCAATACCAGGAAATTTTAGAATGAAAATATTTTATTAAAATCACTTTTATCGACCTTGGGGAGTGTTAAAAGCAGATTACAAAGATCCCGCACAACACTTCGATCCACATTATAGCACCCTTTATTTTTAACTCCAATTCGCTGCACTCAAGTGTTTTCAAAGGGTCCACTATAAAATATCCCAACTGACTACTTGAATAGAGACCCCGGAAACAGCCTTCAATTGGATCATATCAATCTACTTATCTTCAAATTCTCAAAGACATCATCACTACACATATCAAGAAGAATTATTATTGTACCTTATCGCTCCTAAAAAGTAAAAAAACCGGTTCTAGGATTCTCACGGTCGTTGCAAAACTATCATTTTCGGTGTCTTCTATCGAACGCAAGTTCTCGACATCGCTAAAGCTACATTACTGACTTTCCTCTGCAGAGCTAGAGAGTACTTCCACCCTTGATAACTACTTACCTCATTGAAGTACGATTCTTACATTTCAGACTTTGGTACCGCTATACATACACTCACTCACTATAACATTCCAATCTCTGGCACACACGTCTGACTTCTGTACTTTCCACCCTACATATGTTTAATTTGCAGCCGTTAAAAAGGAGTGTTAACTACGTCGATTCCACTGGTATCAGAGATCCTACAGTAGCCAATACATCTCTCCAGATCGAATGAATAAAAATACAAAAATACGCATTTAATATAACATAAGAAAACTTAAATAAAAGAGTTCTGAATACGATGAAGTGGAGAATCATGCATTATTGCTACTATAAAACTTGAAACAAATGCATAGAAAACCAGCGAGTAACACAAGAAAGACTTACGCGGCAATAAACTTAAATTAACGTAAGTTGATACCGTATAACAAAGACTATTAGATTTATCATATTCAGATCAATAACAATTGAAGAGGTTTCTTGATTCAAATGAAGCTTGAAGAACATACAATGCAATAACCCCTAAAAATGAAATATTCCCAAAATAAACAGTTCCTGTACCTTGAAGAGAGCTAAAATCTGATATTACGACCAGAGTCCTTTCTCTTTAATAGTTATAAACAACATTAATCAACTCGAAGTACTAGAAAGCTTTATAAAGCAGACAGTAAAGGCAGGGAACCATAAACAAATTGTTGTAAATGAAAATGAAGCATGTAGCGCACAGAATATTTAGAATATATAAACCAAAAATTAAACAAAATTGCTAAACTATAGATTACCACTAAATTATGATAAACAATTAATTCTCCACAACCCATCTACAAATGAGAATAGCGTGACTATAAAAAATGCAACTCAAAAGAAACTACTGACATTAATTAACAAAAGCAACATAATACATTATGTTAGTACACAATTAAAAACAGCTAATGCAAGAATAAAACACAAAATAAGATATGTTTATGATCAACAAAATTAATGAAATGGAAAATTGAAAAATACTTAAACCAGGCGACTGAATAAATAAATAAATAAATATATATATATATATATATAATATATATATATATATATATATATTATATATATATATATATATATATATATGCATATATATATATATATATATATATATATATATATATATATATATATATATATGCTTATGTGTAGGTGAAGAATATCAAATTGTATAATAAGCAGGGAATAATAAAACTATAGAAATGAATCTAGCTGCGAAGAACCATTAAAAAGACAGTAAAATTAAAGCGCATTGTTAAGTACAGCGAAAAAATTCACAATATACACAAAAGAAACAATGTGCAAGGACAAACCTAGAATGTTGATAAAAAACATCTGTTCTTTGAAAGCATTTTCTCTCCAAACTGTACAATAGCACCACCACCACCACCACCACCACCCACCAAACAATATAATTTTTTTAAAGTATGCAGATACAGAGAAAAGGTTGAAGGAAGGTCTAGCTGTCTCTTTTAGACATCAGTTAGCAATAAAACTAAATTGATAATTTAGTTATATAAAGGTGGATGACATCAAATGTAACATAACAGGATGAGTAGTTTGAAAAGCGTTTCTAACTAAATTTAAATCCAATATTTCTTGACTGAGCTTCTGTAGGCACTATGAATTTGAATGTAATTATTCAACATGCAAGACATAGCGGCTAAATCTCAAATATGCCTTCTTAACATGCACGGATATGATGAATAAATCAGTTCTAAATATACTATAAGGGAAGACTGGATGATCATGGATGTAACACCCTGCTAATGATAAAAGATTCACAAACATCAAACAGAGAAAGTCTGAAAACCGAGTTGTGCCTTGAACAAGACATAATATAATCTCATTGATATAAGCTGACAGCACAAAACATCAAAACCTTGCATAAACGAACCTCATATCGCAACAAAACACTACTAAGGTAATGGGAAGCGCCTCCATCATCGCCTTTCTCGTTTGCTCTGAATTTAAACAATGAATATAAGCATAAAGGCTTCAAACATAAAATAAACAGCAACAACCATAAGAACCAATATACACCAGTTAACAAAACCAAAAATATCTCAGTACACACTAACCATATAAAAATGCCTTTATGTAAAAAAATTCACACACGACGTTCTCATAACAATTATTATCCAAACCCAAAACAGGCCACATCAAATCCCGAATTTCACGCCTATATTGTAGATCGTATTTAAACCGCTGTTGATACTTCATACTTCATAATATCGCTAAAATCAGGTATCCTGAACATAAACAACCCAAACAATTACTGTCAAACATATTAATAGGAGACATTGAAACATAATAACATTGGAAATATATCTATGCCACCCTTACTCTGACAAATCTCTCTTCTAGGCTTCCCAACCGAACAACAGCTCAATAACACATTGAGGGAAACTTCAATGCATATAACAATTATTTGAGTAAAACACACCGAAAACATCACTGGAGAGACAATAGTATTAAATCTAGACCACCCTTGTATAATAAAGAACCTACACCAGCAGTTCGATATACGGCACAAGTTCCATTCCAAACATCATATTTTGGGTCTCATACATCTAGCCACTGCAACTGCTATTTTCTGATCACCTATTTACAATATTTTTCAATAGAAAAGGAAGCAAAACTATATATATATATTGAATCTTTCGATGTTATTATTATTATCAAGTTTTTAGATTAAAGTCAAATCGATGTTTTTTAATTAAATTTTTCTTTATTCTATCGTTTGTGAAGGGTGTTGTCTGTTAGACTATTGACAATTCAATATCGAAACGATTCATATAGAGAATATATTTATGTCTCCATAAATTGATGCGTTTCATAAAGGTTGGCATTTTGTTAAAGCAACTTCTTTTACCATATATCTACGCCTATATATTTTACCATATCTACACTTTGACTCTACCTAAGATTTCAGAATCTTTTTCCAACTACATGCACATTATCGGGAATAAAAATGAAATTTAACAGTTGTATTATGAAATTTATGTAAAGAAACTAAGGTACCTATATATGGAAAAAATCTTCGATCCGCGTGTCTGACCGTCCAACACTTGTGTAAACAATGCAAAGCAATTAATAACTCTGAAGTTGACATTTTGTGGTGATATTTCATGAGTTAAAAATATTTACATTTTCGTAGCACTTCAAGCATAGATAAGAATATATATTTTATCTTTCACCGAGGTCATTTAATGTAAGCGTTTTGTTTATACAGCTATTAACTGTGGAATTGTGTCTTAAGTCCCTTTAAGATGCTAAGTTTTAAAAATCCTTGAAAACTTCAAATAAGGCGAGACAACTCTCTTCGTAGGTGAACGAGAACGAGGGATACTTTATCTCATCGGCGTCGTATTCCCGAGTCTACTCATCCACGTTGCATTGTACTTTAGCAACAATTTTGTACTATTTTGCAAGCGTGTTATACTATTCACAGTCGTGATAGTAATTTTCTAAGTAGCTTCCTCTTACAATATTTCGGTGACTTCAAATGGAGAGGTAAGTATTATCGACAGAATTAGTCGGTTCGATTCCTGTCGAAAAGCTCTGTGATCTAGTCAAATCTGTGATCTTTCAAATCCGAACGAAAAACATATAGTTATGACTCGGACTATATCATTTTTACTAAAACTAGCCAGCCTCAGTTGATTAGTGAATTCTTAAGAATTAGGTGGGAAGTATGTGAGTAAATTCTGTCATGGTAGATTTATCTAAATATCGGTTTCAAATTTTGGCACAAGGCCAGCAATTTTGGGAGGGGGATAAGTCGATTACATCGATCCCACTGACCATCGCCTCTTGACATTTTTCTCTTTTGTTTTATTTTCTTCTCTACTATTTATTCTATATTTTTCAAAGTTTCTCCCAGGCGTTACCCATGAGAATTCGTCTTGGCCTAACGGCCCTTAATGCTTATCTTCGTCAGTTTATACGTCCACTCTGTTCTGGTTTGTTCGTTCGAAGACCTAACTCACCACAAATTTAATATATTTTGAATTTCTGGATGCTGCAGCCTTATGAAGTATTCCCATCTTGTATATATATACATTTTCGCTTAAGCACTGCGAGACTAATAACCTGGTGTTTTATTCAAACTTTCTCATTGGTAATACCTTCCCTGTATATTGCACTTCATATTCGAGGCTCCGATGAAGCTATAGGATGTTATTCAAGCACTCAGCTACGAGTCCACTGCAGCTTATAGCAGAAGCATAGCTATAAGCTAATGAAGTTCATAACATAACTATTGCTTCTCCTGTCATCACTTTTTCTTATACATATATATATATATTGTGTGTGTGTGTGTGTATATATATATGCAAAAATTAGATCGCACTTTCCCTATAGAGAGTACATTGTCACGTGTTTACAAAGATTAAGAGTTACAGCAAATTCTAACACCAAAAGCTTTGCAGAAAACAAAGGACAGTGATAGAGAAAAGCAAAAAGGAAGAGAAAATCAAATATTACCTATCAATTGAAACAAGCGAGGCATCATCAAAGAGGAAAGGAAAATTACACAGCTTACAACAAAGAAAGAAAGAAAGAAAGAAAGAAAGAAAGAAAGAAAGAAGAAAGAAAGAAGGAAGGAAAGAAGGAAGGAAAGAAAGAAAGAAAGAAAGAAAGAAAGAAAGAAAGAAAGAAAGAAAGAAAGAAAGAAAGAAAGAAAGAAAGAAAGAAAGAAAGAAAGAAAGAAAGAAAGAAAGAAAGACGGAAAGGAAGAAAGACAACACTTTCATATGATTCAGACTTAATGGTCTCTTATTTTTGATTTTATTTTCTATCCTTCTCTGATCAATATAAGTCGAGCAGCGTACTTTAATATAATCGTGATGAAAAGATGTAAAGATGAATTTATAACCCATCTGCAACTAATTTATTCAATGCATTATCTGTTCACGTTCAGAAGAGAGAGAATGATTACTTCTCACCAGTCTTATTCTTAGTGCCTGTATATTTTCTGATAGACGTGAGATCCTTCTCTTAAACTACACGTTGGCGTGACACTGCAACGGAAAGCAGTCAATATGCAAATTCTGAGCAATAACAGTATATAACATTTCAGGAAATGACATGATATCAAGATTTATAGCTAATATATATATATATATATATATATATATATATATATATATATATATATATAATATATATATATATATATATATATATATATATATATATATATATATATATATATATATATGAAAGCACCAAAATTCATTAGATAATTAACTTGATAAGAAATGACATTGATGTCATTTGCTTCAAAAACGTTATTCGAATATATTTGTATCAATATTTCATAGCGGGTAATCATCACCTTCATAACTCTTACCCGTCTCCATCACCACGAACACTACCATTAGTACAGTCACTACCACCTGTTAGAAGTAGGTCCGTTGTTATTAAACGGGCTTTCGTTTAGCTACTCAAGTCGAGAAGTTCTATGAACAATACCTACCTTCATTATTTACATTATCTACATTTGACGGATATTTGTCCACATCTTATATGTTGTTAACACGTTTCGGCTGATGTACTCTCCATCCGACATCACCTGAAACGTTGTGTTAACAACAAACAAGATGATGACAAATATCCGTCAAATGTAAGTAATGTACTTAATTCTTCATCTCTCAAATATAGACCTGTAATACTTATCTTGTCTAATATTTTAGGCAGTATATGGAAAACATTATCTAAGATTTCCTTCTTTTCTAAGATAACATTGTGTGATTTTGAGACTTTAGTAGGTTAAATGAAAACCGGTAAAACGGTAATTTTCGATTGTGTATTGTGGGGGTGGAGTGGCCGTGCGCGTGCC
The DNA here is from genome assembly GCF_006345805.1 of Octopus sinensis. NCBI lineage: Eukaryota > Metazoa > Mollusca > Cephalopoda > Octopoda > Octopodidae > Octopus > Octopus sinensis. The sequence continues at coordinate 116,783,582 of NC_043002.1, read as the reverse complement.
TCTGTGTGTGTGGTGGGGGGCTCACTATAATCTTTATTCAAGTGCATTTTGCTGTTCGCGATGGTAAGAGAAAATAGAATCAAGCTGTCCCTCTGCATGATATATATTTTCGAAATATTTGCGGTTTAGAAGAAAAGAAATTTCTTGTAACGTCTGTTATGACTATTAGCATTGTTTACAATAACAAAATCTGGCTATAGATAAGTTTCTAGATGTGCGTAATTGAACTCATGCATATATATATATATATATGTATATATACATACACACACACACATATATATATTATATGCATATATATATATATATACATAACTTTGCAACAATTCTCAGATAAAGTTGTGAACATCTTGTGCCCAGTCACTGACTGTATAAACTTCTCTCGTCATTTCTATCCCCTTTCGACAGTTTGCTCCTGAGTTTACGACTTTGTATTTTCTTTTTCTCAACAACCCTAAAATGGCTATCTGTCAACTAGTGAGACACGGATCACAGAGTTGTTGAGCTCAGAAAGAAACAATAATTTATCACTTGTGATGTCCTCTCCAATAAGCCTCTATACAATTTCTATTCATGGTGTATACATCTCCCTTACTACATCACACACGTGTCGTCAAATCTTTTAGAATTTCGGCGTAAGGAATTTTATTGCATTTTACCATAAAAAGACGTCTTCCAAATTTTGGCACAAGGCCAGCAATTTTGGGAGGGGGATAAGTCGATTACATCGATCCCACTGACCCTCGCCTCTTGACATTTTTCTCTTTTGTTTTATTTTCTTCTCTACTATTTATTCTATATTTTTCAAAATTTATCCCAGGCGTTATTAGCCCTAATGGCTCTCAACTTTGGGAATAAAAGTTACTTGTTAGATCGTTCCGGGAAGGGTTCAGGTTTCATCTTTGTAAACTTCTCCCTCCGATATAGATAATATGATTTTCGATCGTCCCTAACTGCTCTCACATAAACGCTACCCCACCGATGTGTAGATTCATCACGCACAGACAAAGACTTATGGAAACATTTCCTAATTGGAATATAGCAACATAATTTCTTTGAAATGCCACAATAGATGTTAAGGAAACTATGGTCTCTTCTCATCAACCACTCACAACCAAAACCTACCATAATTTTAAGCCTCATAGTCTCAGGTGGTTTTTTGAGGTGACTATATATGAAAGGTTGGTTGCAAAGGACATATTTCGACATTATGTCAAGAAACCATTTCAGTATTGAAGAGCTTCTCACCGAAAATCTTAATGTCAGACCCATATTGCAGTAATGTTCACATAAATGGAAAAAGCAGCTGCTATAGGAACAGACATTCTAAAACAAATAACAGGTCATCTGAGGGATTAGCAAATCTTTACTTACAAACACTTTAACTGACCCTGTATTCTGTCCCTGACACTGTTACGGGTGCTTCAGTTTCCGCTGCACTGTATGAGAAAGTCGTGCACAAACTTAAACATTTCCATCCGAATCACAAAATTTCCTTTTTCTTTTCTTATTATGACTCAAAATCTTTTACTGCAACCCGTTCAATTCATACTTTCCCTGGAGGTATCCCCTTGCAGAAAGTTCAATTGATCATTAAAGACATTGACAAGACCTTCAATTGTTGTGAAGTAAATTTTTAACGCCTGTGTGAAGCATGTGTCCGTTTTTGCATGCATGTTCAAGTATTTCTATATAATTTGATTTGTCAATAGATACATATATATAATATTTCTGGTAAAATCTTGTTCACTATATTGAATATTCGGCTTCTGAGAACGTTAGGGATTTTATTGCTTTCTAGCTTTTTCTTTTTTCTTTTTTTTTATTCTATGCTACTGTTTACGGAATTAGTCTTTGATTTATCGTCTATGCATAGTGAGCAACAGATCTTGGTCTCAGCGACTTCCAATGAAATTAAGAGTAGTAAACTAGACAAGTGCCAAACTGAACAGAAACGCTGAGAGCAAATTATACTTGAATATTCTATTTCCGGAATAAAATGTTTGTTTTAGGAATCATTCCTTGTGATGCAATATTAATTCCGTTCTCCAGTTATAATATGAACACCATAACCAATAGAGATTATTTATAGTGATAATTAATTTAACTACATTGATTGAATATCCATGAATGCAGAAAGCTATCCAGGATTTTTTGGTAGTATCTGCTGTCAGAATGTTGGCTTAGTCAGTTGTAATGCTTCGTGCATTAAATATGTCTGCATAAATTTAACTTCATTGTCTCTAAATTATTTATTTTCTAACTCAATCTATAAATCTATTTTCTATGCCAGCCAATGCATTTACGAAGTGACTCACGATTAGTTCGGTAAGGTAGAGTCTATGCTTCACCGACAAGATGAGAATAAAGTCATTACATGTCACACGCTTCTGATTCTTTCCGAAAAAGAAATGGAAATTAGCTGCTTTAATGAGCTGTATATCAAATGCTATAACATTAAATTACCTAAATATAGACCATAAATAATATTGTATTCAGTAGCTGACTTTTGTAGTCGCATGGGCTCTTCTACACCTAGTTGTTCCATTGGACACAAATTTAATACGAGTGATAATTTATTAAACAATGAAACTTTTTAAAGCAAGTTTGAAAGCACAGAGCAATTTATTCAATCAATGTTATAACTATCTGGTTTCGTTCAAGTATATTCTATCTTACTCCAGGAATTTCCGTCTTTACTTACGAAAGCTGTCCCAGGTGAACTTATACATCCTCTTCAGAGTTGAAGGTACTGAGACAAGTGGATACCTGAAAGGCGCGAATATGGAAGGTGCGGCAAAACTTCCCAGCCAGGTCCCAGTAACTTGTGCTTCATCAGCAAAGAAGTGTGCAGTCTGGCATTGCCATGGCTGGATCGCTGAGTTTAATTTCTCCAGTTGGTCACAGTACGCGTCCGACTTGGCGGTCCTGTCCGTACAAAAAAGTTTGTAAAAGACAGCACCCTTCCAATCCCACTAAATTTGAAACATAACTTTTCCCCATGATTGTTTCGTCGTCACATTGCTATAAATGATATATTTCTGTTCCATGTCATCATTCTATTAAAAAATGAATCGTTATCCCCACCTTTCTACAACCAATCAGATATGGAAATTTGTTGGGAAAGGTTAGCTTTATTCAACAGATGCTGAACCCAAATATCGAGTCTACTTAGGTAATTAAGTTAATGCAGATGATTTTCAACACGCAATGTGAATTGCTGCAATCATCCTAGTCGTATAACTTGGGTTGTCGCTGTTAATTTCAGTTAACCAGCGGGGTTCAAGCATTAGGTGTCGATATCCGTTTTGGCTTCCCATTTTCAAGCTGATTCCAAGCACACAAAATATAACCTGTCCCGTACAAAGTTCGCGTCGAACTACATCGAAGTGCCAAGTACCTAAAGAGTGCGTATGCACAAGGGACAGACTGAAGTCAGCTACTTTAACGTTTAGTGTCGACAAAAAGTGAAAGGCCATTTATGACTGACCAATACAAATTAGAAATCCTTCTTTTAATTATTCAGTGCCGTCTCAGTTAGCAGAGCAACGTATTCTCCTTGGGAATTACATATTCTCAGCAGACCATTCTACAAGAAATATATCATAAGCATTATCAAGATAGTGAGAAATTCAGGAACAATTTTGCTTGAAAGATTAGAAATACTATTTACAGATCGTGTACAATGTATTATATATTTTACTTTGTCAAAGTTGTGTTCAACTGAAAATTGTTATACCCTTCATTGCATATTTTATTTTTTATTGGCTACTCTGAAGTCGGTGAAAGAGCAATCGAGTATTCTGATTGATTTTTAAATTGCACTTCTTTCACATTGCATGTGTGTTTAGGAGAACTGAACATACTTGGGCAGAATATTGATCAGCTTTATTAAATTCGTTTCGATTACTTTAATTGATGAATAATTATAATTTAACTAGTACTAGTAAAAATAATTCGATTTAAATGTATAATATTGTCAAATTGCTGAAAGAAATTTAGTGGTATTCAAGACGCTGTTCAAATCTAATTTTATGAGAAATATTCTGAGGAAATCTGTTGATCTAAGAAAGCAAGTTTTCATTTTATATATTCTGCATACTTTAAATTGTTATTTTTTGTTAAATTTCTGATCTATTTTAAAACTTTAGTCAGGAGCTATAAACATAATTATAATGTCTAAAACGTTTATTAAAACTTTAAAAGCCTTCTCAACACAGAAGAAGTGCGTACGTTTGGAAGAATGCATTTAAATCATTGTAATTGATAGATGAATACTCAGAAAAAAGTTATGCCTGCAGCTAAAATCATTGAAGTTATAAAGCTAACAGGAGCAGACAACTGCGTGGTGAAGAAGATCCCTTCGCAATCTCCAAGTTTTCAGTTCGCTCCGTCCACACTGCACTCCAGCAATGTTTCTCCTAAATATAGCATCGGGTTGACACATGAATATGAATTGACTTTTAACAACGGAAACTATACGAGATCCTGTTGCACAAAGACACACTCGCACAGACAAACACACACATTCTCTCTCTCAAACACACACACACACACACACACACAAACACACACACACACTCTCTCTCACTCTTTCTCTCTCTTTCTCACACACACACACAAATACGCACGCATAAATATATATATCATAAATATATGTAACATACCTGTGTGTGTATCTCGTTATTTCACCCACGGTTACCATATTTACAATATTTTAATTCTTCTTATAAACTAATATACTATGCAAAGAAAGCGTGTATGTGTGTAGTGTGTATGTATGTCTGTGTGTCCGTCTGTGTGTCTGTATGGTGTGAGTATATCTGTGCGCGCGCGTGTTCATTTTTTTGCGTCTCAGGCTTCTAGAATTAGCCAAATTGCAAAACTTAATACAAATAAATACAAAATAGCAACGCAAGACATTAAGCAAAGTAACATGGACAGCTCTCGATGGCATCACACACGCGCAGAATAATGTTTATTCTGATTAATAAGCATTATGCAACCAGCATAAATGGAAATAAAATGAGAACCTTTCCATTTGCAGACAGGAGGTGTCGCCACAATTTAATCATATTAACCATAAAAATTATGTCGAAGCATATAATTACATTGAAGCGTATAATTAAAGTAAAGACAGCGAGAGTCAAATATTACAAATTTTCTGTAATCAACGAATCATTTATCGCAGAAATTGGCAAAAATATTCATTGCAAAAATTCTTTAACACTAGCATTTTCCATCTTAAGAAGAGAAGCGAAGGTTTGCTCATCTCTTGACAATAGAACATGCACGTGTTGAAGAACTAGTGTAAAAGCTAACATAGAAAACTAAAGGAAATACAACAAAGAGACTAGTCTTTGGTGACGATGACATTTTAGATAAGAGTAACAAAAAAAGGGCACTAAAATCATAGAAGGTTAAAAGAGGGAAAAGTAGCAAAAAATACTAAAGCTCCCAATACGAAAACAAATAAAAGCAAATCAGTTTTACGAGGAATGCCATACCAAAAAAGTGCTAAGCCGCAAGAGGGTAGAGTGAAATAACGCATATAAAAAAAGAACACCCGTAGTTCAAGTGCAGCTACTTATGATGAATCAGCTGTGAGACTGTAAAATGGGGAGAATTTGAAGGGTGCTGTGAAAGTTAATGTCACAAAGTGGCCAAAGGGAAACGATATGTTTGGAAGCTGAAATCAAACTCTAGATAAGCTATGAGTGTATATAAAGGAAAGTGTGTCTATGTTAACTGTTAGATGTTGCATGAGTAGTATATGTATCTAATGTGTACCTTCGCTAATATAATTGGGGCTCGTAGAAACTCAAGGTTTTGACAACAGTTTTATAACAGTTCTCGCACATTTTTTTAAGATTGCTGAAACGTATTTTGTTGTAACATGATAGGAACACTTTTACACTTCATCATCATTATCGTTATTGTTAAATAAGTCGGCGATGCGGCGGAATCGTCAGCAGGCCAGGCAAAATGCTTAGTGACATTTCGCTCGTTTTTATATTGTGAGTTCAAATCCCACTGAGGTCAACTTTGCCTTTATTCCTCTCGGAATCAATTAAATAATTACCAATTATTTCAGTTGCTTGTACAGTGCTTTATCTTTGCAATCTTTCATCCTACACAAGCCTGACCTTCTTACTTCTAATAACAGTGGTTCTGTAGTATTTTTTACATGATATGCTCTAATGCTGTGTTCGCATCCAATAAGTCCTCTTCCCCCTTTTTTCATTCGATAAATTGTCTGTCTGTGTCACTTTTTGGGTGGACTGTCCCATATCTAGATAACAACTTCCTTGTCTTTCTGCCTAAGCTGCTTAGTTCGTCTACTGTCCTTGCAATTACCCCTGCTTCTTATCTAAGGAATGAAACCGTCCAGGTATTGATAGCTTCAATTTTATTCCGTCCATTTAATTTCGACTTAAGGATCAGTTTCAGTCTGCATAGATACTCCATCTTAATTTTTTCTGTCATTTCTTTCTCCATCAATTTATCCATTTCCAAAATCCTCAAGTACTTATAGCCCGTCTCTTCTATCTGCTTCATAACCTCCCCCGACGGTATAGATAGCTTGTCCATACATTTGATTTTGCCTCTCTTCAAGACTAATACACCATACTTTCTCAGTCCGAACACCATTCTGATATCAACACTGAAAGTATACACCTTATCAACGAATGAACTGACTTGGGCTGAATCTTTACCATAAAGTTTGAGGTAATCCATGAATAACAAATGGTTGACTTTTTGTTGGCGGCTTTTGAATACATACGCAGCTTTTGCTTTCCTCAGAATCAGTGTCAATTGTATCAAGCACAGTACAAAGATCAGTGGGGTCAGGCAGTCCCCTTGGAAGATGTCCCTCCTAATTTCTACTGTCCCTAAACTTCTTCCGTATGCTGTCAGGTCTGTCTTCCAATTCGCCATACTTTTTCCAAGCAATCGCTCAACATTCGATGCAATACCAAATAGGTTCATACATTCCATTATCCAAGAGTGTAAGATCATATCGTATGCCTTACAATAATCGATCCATGACATGGCTAAGTTACTTTTCCTCCTCTTGCAGTCTCTAAGTACAGTTTGTCTATCAGGAGTTGATCCTTGGTACCACTGAACTTACGCTTGCAACCCTTCTGCTTATGTGGCAGGACTTTATCTTTTTTCTAGATGTTCGTACATTGATTCTGCGAGTATTACAGTCAATAACTTCCACAGCAATGGCAAACAGGATATCGGCCTGTGATTGTCTTTTTTCTGATTTCCTTCACTTCCCTAACTGAAATGACTAGTTCTGCCTGTTTTTTACAGACTACTGTTTGTTTCAGTTCTTGCGACCATTCAGCATCCTTCTTGTGCTCCTTGTCTTTGCTCCCGACGTCACTCCAAAACTTTTGACTGTCATTGTTATCTGGTATCACTTTTCATTTGTACACTCTCCATTTATTTATTTATAGACTTCTGATCTACTCTGAATAAACTATTCTGGTGGTAACCCTTAATTCTTTGGTCGTATCTTACCATCTTTGCTTTCTTTGCAACGAGGCGCTATTTCAGTTCCTCCATTACCACTTTCAGGCCCTTTCTTTCAATATTATACTTCCTTTTCAGCGCCCTGTATTTTTGTTTACTTTTCAGCTCCCCTTTCTCTTTTCGGTCTAACACAGAAATTTCTTTCGAGGGTATATTTAACCCTGCCTGTATTCTTCTTTTCTACCATGGATCTTTTCTTTTGTCACTCCCATTATATTTCTTTTTCTTGACACTAACACCTACCTTTTCTGCTACAACAATACTTGCTATCTTGATCAAATTATTTGTTTTTGTGATGTCGTTTTTTTTTATGTATTTCAGAATTTCATTGACATTTTTCGTTTCTTGGCTCAATTTTCACCGATCAAAAGGTTTTTTAAGGTTGCAAATAATGTCGCTATCGTTCTCCTGTAGTCTTGCCTTTATTCTGTCGTAGATCGCCATTTGTTCATGTCATGTTGCCATTAGTTTTATTGTCTTCTTCTAGATCACCTATATGTGTCTCAAGTAAACTACCACTGCTCCTTTCCTGTGCTATGAGATTACTTCTATTAGTAAGAACTGCATTTTCATCGTTATCTTTGCTGCTATTTTCCAAGACCCATCTTTTCAAGTAGCTTCGAGCTCTACTTCTGTCAACCAACGATGTTTTCTTATTGTTCTAGCTTGATCACATAGTCTCTGTTCCGTGAGTTGAAACAATCCCTTTCCCTCCAATGATCATACATACGTTGTCGGTAAGCCCTCATTTGAGCACCATTTTCATCTACTGGGTTGCTCAGATAGTAACACTCCATGACCACAGCATTAATTTGCTTGCTTCATCTACGCCGTGTGTGGTGGTCCCTTTCTGGATATCGACAGGCTGGAGCCGGACCAGAATCTCTGAGCCTGCCGGGTGCAACACTGTCACCATCAATGGCTTCAGTTCCATTACCACCGTTATTCACAACATTTTGTTTCTTCATTGACATTCATATGAGGTAGCGATTATCAGGTTACGCAATTACTAGTGTTTTTATTGTGATACCATCACTAGATGTATCATTAATCAGGACATGGAGAGGGCCCACCCGTTTCCTTTCATTATTATTACTTTAATCATTTCTGATATCATTGATATTATTGTTTTATCATCTCTGATATCCTTGATATAATAATAATAATAATAATAATAATTATTATTATTATTATTATTATTATTATTATTATTATTATTATTATTATTATTATTATTATCGTTTTACTTCTCAGAACGTTCTGTCTTGTTTGTTCTGATAGATTCTGTGAGAGCGGACAGCAGCCTGCTGTCAGAGATCTCACAAGGTCTCTTTCCGCACGTTGTAATCTTTGATACTTGGTTGTGAATTATCGCGGGAGACATTCAACATCCGAATACCAATCTCAAAATCCTAACCCTAGGATTCTTTTGAGGATGCTAGGATTATTGTTATTATTATTATTATTATTATTATTATTATTATTATTATTATTATTATTATTATTATTATTATTATTATTATTTAATATTGTTATTTGATTGATACATTAATCAATAAGCAAATTAAATAGCTGATTGCTGAATGTGTACATCCATGTATTACATGTAAGTGAAGTTCATGTTCATCAATGTATAATATTTCATTATTCATATACATGTAAATGGGCATACACGTATGTGCATGCCTTCATTTTAGCAATTTGCATCATTTGATCAATTAACCAATCAGTTGGTTTCGTTTCTCAATCCTTTCGTCGCCATTCGCGACCTTATCATTGACATACCCCCCCCCCTTAGTCTAGATCTGTCTCGTTGTCGAGAAATATTCTGTTAACTATATTTATATATTTAGGGATGTGTGTGAGTGTGTAGGTGAGTGAATGTGTGTGAGTGTGTAGGTGAGTGAATGTGTGTGAGTGGAGGCAAGTGAGGTGCTGTTGTGGGTAGTTTTTAAATTGTTATGTTTATTGACTGTGTGAGCAAAATGTGTGCATATGTGTGTGTGCTCATGCGCGCTCGCAGTCATGTGTGCGCATCAGCTTGTACGATCCTCCCCGTTGTTGCTATTTTTCTTCTTGACACGTCATATATTGTTAAAGTTTTACGATTTCTGTGTTTTTCATTATTATGCATATCGTAATGGAATAATGGATTCAGGAATGTGAATACAAACGCAATTTTTCTCACAAATGCACACATATTTGTAGTCATCTATACAGGTCAGATATATATATATATATATATATATATATATATATATATATATATGTATGTATTTTTAATCCACTAAACTAAAACAGACACATACGTATGCATATATATATATATATATATATATATATATTAGATGAAAAATCAAAACAAAGGAAGATCGAGTGTCTCAAGTCATTTAGAATAATTTAATTAGTGTAAGATGAATCTGAAGCCTTACAGCCCTTTTCTAAGATAACCCAAGTGGTAAGTTAGCATGTCCGTGCAAAGGGGTATTCCGTCAGAGACAAGCTATGAATATTTTAGACGGGGGAAAATTTACAGTTTACATCGAATAAAATTCACAGATTATAAGGAATAAAAGAAAAGAATAAAGGAATAAAATAGAAGAATAAAGTGTAAAAGTAGTTAGAAGAATATAGGCAGGAGAATAATGTTCACAGCTCATCTTTTTCCAGAGGATATGGATGTTGTTCGTTACTTCCATGACAGTAGAGGTTTTTAGGTAAAATCCCAGGTTAATCCAGGCAATATTTTGGCAGTGTTCTGAATGTTGTATCCATGTTGTAAATGTGTATATAGAGCGAGAAAGTATGATGGCCATGAATGAGTTTGTGAGTGGATGTATGAGAGAGAGAGAGAGAGAAGTGAAAGAGAGAAACACAAATGGGAATAAGGAATAAAAAAATAAAATAGTGATAAAAGGGTAAAAATAAGAATAAAAAAATAAAATAAATAAAATATATAAAATACATAGAATATAAAAATATAAAAATGAAAAAATAAAAATAAAATAAAAATAAGAATATTTTTATTCCAATCCCCAATCTCTCTTTCTCTCTCTCTCTCTCTCTCTTTCGTACACAACTCACAAAACTCTACCTATTTTTTTCAGCTAATCTTACTCTTTTGTCCTTTTATTTTATTCTTTATAAACTGTAAGTTCTTCCCCGTCTAAAATATTCGTACCTTGTCTCTGATGACGGAATACCCAGTGCACGGACATGCTAACTTACCACTTGGGTTATCCAAGAAAAAGGGCTCTATGACATCAAATTCACCTTACCCTAATTAAATTATTCTAAATGACTTGAGATATTCGTTCTGCCTTAGTTTTGATTTTTCTTCTAATATAATATATACATGCTATAACGGAATCCTAACACGGATCCCTAGATCCAGCCTTAGCTATAATCTTGGAACCTAACGGTCGACATTCTATGGCACTCAGCGTACCTATTCATTTAGATCACAAGTGAACTAAATCTTCTTCTTCTTCTTCTTCTTCTTCTTCTTCTTCTTCTTCTTCTTCTTCTTCTTCTTCTTCTTCTTCTTCTTCTTCTTCTCTCTTAACGCTGCGAACGGTACAGTTCGTTTTTGCTTAAATGTCGGTATGGCGTTTTCTTGTATTTGAAACCGCGCCTTCGTTTTGGTGCACAGACCTAATTTATCAGCCAGAAATTCAGGAAATATATTTTTTAATTATTCTTTTTCAATTCGTCTGATATCATATTTGTACTGGGAGAAAGAAACCATTCACTTTTTTACAGAGTAGATACATGGGGAGGTCCCGTAACTTAAATAAATCCATCCAGTCAGTACCGAATAAATTTGTTGTATTATTTAACATTATTTTTTTTTCCTTTAATGTTATCTCACGAAATGTAATGTTACTTATCAATTCGCCCTTAGAGTGTATGTTTTCTTCTGAAATACCACAGGTAATCTTCGAGGCTTCATCATATTTAGGTCTCCCGATCTGTTTCCATGTATCTATGTTAATTATTGAAATGTGGCAGCCTGTGACTTTATGTTTGTGTTATCAGTTTTCACATACATAAATTTTCTGAGGCTTGTTCTTATTTTTAGTCACCGATTGTCTGTTTACGTGATATTTACTGTTGAACCGTTTTTTTAAGGCTCTGTTCTACACCTATAAGAAAATACCTATGAGAAAAAAAACTTGTCTGCCAATTCGCTGTATATAAAGAGTATAAAACAAATTAACGTTATTTAATTATGCAAGAAACTTGAGACAAATGTGTTTTATTCTAATGCACATCAAATTATATAGTGATGTGTACTACATATGAACTGATGTTTTCTGAAACCTAAATGATAACTTAGAACTGTAATAGAAGAGACCGTAGGGCTCATTGCATTGATAGTTTTCAGAAAACCATTAATGCAGTAGATGAAGTCATTTTAGGCCAAGACTTGGAACCAGCTAATGGATTATTGAAAATAATTTTACTATCATAAAAATTTTAACCTATTGTCATTCTAACTTAGAAATGTATTTCTCGATTTTTGACGAAGGGAAAGAGCTCGAACACTTCATGGACACTCTTAAGGACTGTTTGCCACCGCAGACCACCACCAATTCTAGACTATACCCTATCTGGACTATACCCTATCTCATATTCTAGATTCTGGACTATACCTTATCTCATATTTTTAACAATATAAATTTTACTTTGCTAAAGAGCATGTGAAAGCAATTGAAAATGTATTATTATATTTGAAGATGAAGTTGACACACACGTGCACGCACATAAACACACACATATTTATATTTATTCGTACACATGCAAACTAACATAAACATACACAAACAGGGTAAGTATGGACTTTTGGACAAACTATGCTTCAACTCTTTACCAGGACATAAACGACGAACGCAAAATATATCTACTCCCCTTTCTTCCCATCTGTTACCACTCAGCCTTTATATAGATCATCTGTATGAATGACATTGATAAGTGGGACTTACATCTTCTTCATGCTTCACTATAGTAAATGTCTTGTTTAACTAATAAATGTACTGTAGCTCATCTCCTACCCTCTTATTTAATCTATAACCACCAATTTTTTCATTCTTTCTCCCCAAAATTCATGAACTGTACTCATGGCCTCCCACTGTCTGCGATAGACCTATGTATCTGCTCTGATATTCTCCTATCCTGTACCAATGGCGCCAACCATGCACATCACGTTTTCAATTCATTTCATCTGGACCCATGTTTGCTGATTCCTCATTATGACATGTAACATCGCATGACAATTTACAATTTATACCGGTCACGTTTAAGGTGACTGCAATTCTGGAATTCTCCTTCACTTTGGAGGAGGAGGTATCTGCTGTCTTCAATAATTCTTGGCACTGGAGCTTTCTCTTTTACAGGAAAGAGTTACTGAGGAAATGCACCCCGACGCCACTAAAAAGTTTTACTGAAAGGACATATTCTGCAAAATGGATCAGATAACTTGAATCATTCGCCGATAGAGAGTCTGTCAACGAAAGCGGGTTTAAATATGCCGGAATCTTCTAGTCAGAACACTACACGTCAGCAATATAGGGCAATCGTCGTTAACAACAGGGGTTGAGTGGAAACTGCACCCAGCAGACGCATGAGCCACAGAGATACTCTCTCAGTTCATCTAATGAATACTTTATAAGAGAAAACCTAACTAGTAAACATTCAGAAGAATTCTGGGAAATCAAGGCGACCAGAAATTCCACAGAGTGGTTGTAAAAAGCAAGTCTTCTACAATTTAACATGCATCTGTCATACGTAAAGTTGATTATGTTAGTTATTTATATGCACATACATACATCTGCATATATGTAAATATATATATATATATATATATATATATATATATATATATATATATATATATATACATACATATATATATATATATAATATATTATATATATATATATATATATATATATATATATATATATATATAAATGGAGTTTAACGCAGGTATAAATCAATACTTTTACTTTCGACACATGTTTCGAAGATTCCACTGATATTATTCAAAAGAACCTCTTTACTTGTGTGATTTTTTGCTACCCTGGTAACTCGTTATTTATGTTTTCCGTGTTAATTGTTAACAAGGCAAAAATACACTCATCTATTTATATATATATAACGCACACACGTAAACACACTCACACACTCATACACGCACACACGCACACACACTCACACACTCACAAATACTGTAAAAAAGCAAATAGATCTCTGTCAATTTTGATGAGGATTCAACTGATGGACTGAATCGGTTGCATGCTTTGTGAATTAACATGTGAAGTGGCTGCGTATTTCACAAACACACACACCCTTATAGCCTTAACATAACCATGGCGAAGAATTATCGTTCTACAACACATGACAAGGCTGAATCTTTGAATTACGGATATGTTCACTCCAATGGGTTTGCACAGAGTTTCCGCCTGCACGATTTCACTCACAAAACTTTGGTTGACCCATGATACTACGTAGGCCACTTGATTGCGAATAAACTTCTTAAACATTCGGTCACGTTACATCTATACATTGCACCAGCAATGTATTAAGATAATGGCGTTGTTTTTACATAGATAAATGCAGATATTCTTGTCCTCATATAACCTTTCTTTCAAATTTGCCTACATATACGCATATTTGGCAATTTGATAAGATTTAAATATATCTCATGATCAGACATAAATATATTCTAGCGCTCAGAATGTGCTAGATGATTTATACACATTTGTGCGTATGCATATACTGTAAAGTTTCGAATATTTGCTTAGTTTGTGTGTTTGCTTTAATCCGATCTCAACAATAAATAAATAAATATAAATAAATAAATATATAAACAAATAAATAAACAAAATATGCGCTAGCGTGCCATTCTTGGCAATGTTATTATGGAGGTTAGTCACTGCCGGAAAATCAATAATGTGTCACTCAGCATGATACTGTTTTACACTCTTCGTTTAATGTTGCCTGGCATATTTTATTCATCTGTTATCCTATGCAGATAGCTTGTGATTTTTTTCTAAGTAGAGCCAAGTAGATTGCTTCAGTGTTTTTCTCTCAAAACAAAGAAATCATGATCTTATAAAATGTCAGTTTTTTTTTTCTAAAATAGAATCAAGTCGTGTACAGATTGTTGGGAAATGTTTGAATGCAAGTAGTTTATATATTTATCAAATATGCTTGTATCTATAAATATAGTGACGAATGGGATGAGCAGACAGAATATGTTTACTCGTACAGATGATATAGCGTAAACGTTTGTCCGCATAAATGTATCTAACAATGTATTTAATATGCTGAAAGCCCGTCATTAAATGAATGACTAGGGATCTCCGAACAGGACTGTCTACTCTGTCAGAGTTGTTTTGAACATAATATCTTCGTAGATCAATTAGGAGTATACAGATGCGTGTATGAGAGATGAACTTATTAAAAAAAATTAATCGTTCTAATTTAGTTTTTGCTCCTTTATCCTCCAGTCATTAATATTAAAATGACGTCATTGACTGCATTAATGATGTTAGGTACATGAATCTATAGCATTAGTAAAAACGCTAACATTTTGTATTAATTAGCCATAAAAGTTATCATATTCGTTGATTTTGATGTCATATTTCCGTCTGTAGCACAGCTGGTTTCCTCGACACTTAGCTTTTTGTTCTGTATTCCAAAAATCAATATCCGGCCTGTTGTGTGTGTATTTTATAGACTCTTTATTCGGGATTTTCCACCAGTATATTTTATATTAATATCCTTGTATAATGTCGTGTTTTCACCTGTTTTATTCTTTGTATAAATTGCTTTCCATATAGCTTTTGCCATAGGCAATTCACTTCATAGAAAAAATATATATACATATATTTCTGTAACTCACGAAGCTATTGATTATATCATTCACGCAAAATTTGCCCAGCCGATATTTATCAGCACCCACTAATAATTTTAAAACACATACGTTCTGTCGATAAAATATTCTGTTTAAAGTCACTTAATCCCGTGTATTTTAAAATGAAAAGGTGTAAATTAGACACTAACTCAGTTATGTTACATTTTTTATTTAAATATATTTTGTAATTCAAGCAACATGCTTATTCAATGACTAAGCCCCTTGTCTAATTTACGGTTTCGCTGTCTTTTTTTTTAATATTTATTTTGAGTTTTATACATCATAGTTTTTTTAAACACAGCATTCTTATTAAAGGCGGCAATTAATTATAGTTTCGTTCAATATGTACTGGAAGTTGCTCATAGTAGAACATCATCAGCTAAACATTTTTTAATTTTTTGTTGCCGCGTCATTTGAGATCACAAGGTTCCACACATCGTTGAATTCCGTTCTTTCTGACGGTTAATATTTCGGATATAAAGACATTGTTCACAAGATGCTGGACCACAAACATTCTATGATTTCGGCATTAGAATATTTTTATTACATTTTACTATTCTATAAATCTAATGCACGTCGGAATGGTAACTTAATGTCTAGGTTTATGGTTTTTTGATGCAACTTTAATAGATCTCTTCTCGTATGAAATAAATGTTTTCCCCGTGCTTCAAAGTCATCTTTCTTCCAAATAACTTTCCTTCTTTCTTATGTGCAGAAATATTCTTGGTAAATATTGTGTACAAATTTTATCAAACTTTATCGTTTGTATTATTTACCATTAAAAAAATGTTTCAGTATATTATACCAGTGATGGCGGAAAACTTGATTGGTAATTTATACACTCGTAAATTAAGTTTGAGGGAGACATATTTATAACATCTTTGTTGTAAAAAATATATCAGAATTTCTTCATTGCTTTGCATTTGAAATTTCTAAAGGCGAGTCATCTTTTTTTTTTTCTTTCTCTTTTCCCGGGTTGGACGAAACATGCAATATTTGGTTATTAGAAATGTTAGTACTCATTATAGTGGAATTTAAAATAATTTAGTAACGTTACGTTATTCGAGAAACCAGAGATAGTACAACTGCTCTTCTTTACAATGAGACAGTCGTTTTATCGGTTTCTTCTGTGAAATTAGACTCTAAAAAATTTCAATAGTTTAGTCTTTATAATGTCTTCAATCAAATATTAAGATACCAACCATTAATTTATCACGTGTAATTGAGAACAAAGAAGTTCAAGGGAAAACAGACGGCAAACAGAAGAAAACAACATACCTCGTTAAAATGTACATTCAACTAGTTATTTCCAAAACAGGGCATTGAAAAAAACTACCATTAAATTGAATTCTAACCCTGATGTGGTCGCAGAAATGACTACATGCCAATATCACGTGGTACCATGCCCATACCGCCAACAATGGTATTCCCCATAGATTTCTTGGTCCCATAGAGCCACTAGTTACTCAGATGAAGTCCCTGCAAATACAGGAGACGAAGGGGTCGAATCAGAAGAGTTCAAAGGTCAAATGATGGTGGAAATACTACGATTGTCTCTGGTGTTGCTGAACCTAAATTATCCTGTCATCCCACTCGATTTCTCCTTGAATCTGTTCAATTCCCGTTTAATTGTATATTTCGCCACCGCAGCTGCATGGTGGTCACCTTTATCGACCTGCTGGCGTTGGCGATGTGCTGGAGCTACCGGAATTCGGCTGTCATATCTGGCCACTGAGTATATCCTTTCTTGTCTCACAACTCATTCCTGAAAATTGTCCACGTTCAAAAAGTGGATAGATCCTCATGGGTTGGTATCCTGAGACACTAGTACGACATGTTTTTCATTATTATGATCGATTCGTAATTGTTATACTGGATCTGTCGATACGTTTAAAATAAAATTGAGGGAGTTAACATTAGGCGCAATAGCATACAAAATTACATTAAGTAACCTTCAATTTATGACTCAGTAAAGTTTGTTCACACACACTCAACCGTCAGTATCTTTCTATGGTGGCTGTCTGCTCCTTTTAGAACTTGACCTTTTTTGGCGCCTGTTATTGCTCTTTCCCTGAAAAGCATTAAAAGAGCCTCGTTTCAAAATTGGCTCTATTTTCCGCTTGTTTATTATGAACGTTGAAGTTCCGCTCCAATATCCTCCGCATGACTTGCAGGTGTTTTTTGCAGACATTGCAATGGAACTTGTCATCCAGAATGAAATTCCAATAGTTTATGTATGCTTTACCAACATGGGTACGCTGGTGCGATCTCATACCAGCGCGAGATATGCATAATTTGAACTTAAATAACGTTTTAAGAAAGGATGAGAAACTTTCACAATGCTATTCATATTAATCTCACTTCAGCGATTTTTTTCATTTCTTTTCATTTCAGCTCTGTCAAACACAAAATCTTTAGAACTACTCTAAATCCTACCTCTCTACCCTTCCCTACTGCAGCAAGTGATTCAAGACTTTTGTAACATAATATAAAGCATTTCAAATTTGACTTTAAAAAGTCTTTGTATCTTCTCTCAACTTACTATTTCTTCTCTTTCCCAGTATAAGCTTGCCATAATACACTTGTTTGGAAATACGCTCATCATGTATGAGGATGTGATGGCCTGTCCATCGTAGTTAATTCCTAAAAAGAATGGCTTCTACTGATATGATCCTAGTTTTAGCAAGAACCCCTTTCGTGGGAGATGAGTGAAGACCAGCTAATTCTGAGTATGGGAAGGAGTACGTGGAAGACATCGACCCTACTGCCCAAACGACATTTATTTTATCCACACCGAATAGAATGAAAGGCAAAGCTCACGTCAGAATGTAAAGATGGGGCGAAATGTCTTAAACATTCTGCCTGGCGCGCAAACGATTCTGCCAGCTCGCCGCTTGTATACGTGATATGTTGGCTAAAGCTTTGCTACATTAATTCATGTGTAACGCCAGCCATCTCCATTGATTGCCACGTAAAAAGTTTTAGAAACAAATATTCTAACTAGAAACTTAATTTTTGCCAGTCTTTTCTTTTAGAAACTCTCTTAAACGCGATCTGAAACTTTTATAATGTCGCACAGCTTATGTGTGATTTGTTTGCTCTAAGATACCGGCAGTTGGTATGGGTATGAAACTATCAATATATATATATGTGTTATGGATAAATAATCGGGAGTGTTATGAACACAAAAACGTTGTAAAGGAAAAGCTGTTCTGCGATGAACACGAGTGATTTGCATGCTTGCCTTCGAATCTGTGGTGATGTATTAAGGTATCGACGCGATTCTAGCTGTTCACCGTGCAAATAAAATTGTCAGTTGCGTTAGTCCGGATACTTTTGGCTGATGAGACACATGTTGGAAAATCTAGAATCCCTTGCATACGTGAATCGAATATGTATTTACTTTCGAATCTGCCAGAACATATTAAGGATAAATATGCAAGTCCTCGTTTATTTATAGATAGATAATTATGTAAACAAGAATAGAGAAAAAATTGAAAATAGAAATAGAATTAAGGTAAAGCAGTATAACTTTATCTAAGCAATAACCTCAGTAGATAAATGTTGTATTAGTGCATGAAAGAGAGGAGTAGCCTCTGTTTTGTGTTCCTAGTAGGTTATCATCATCATCATCATCATCATCATCATCATCATCATTATTATTATTATTATTATTATTATTATTATTATTATTATTATTATTATTATTATTATTACTATTATTATTATTATTATTATTATTATTATTATTATTATTATTATTATTATTATTGAGTGAGAGAGCAGAGCATGCCATCAAAGTGACACTGGGGCAAAATATATGAAGCCCAGTATACCCATCATGACTACCCGTCTGACAAGGGTACACCAGGCACATGCATCACAACCATATATGCGCGACATGGTGTTCTCATATCAAGATAAACAGCACATGACTTTGCGGGTGGAGCCCAGTTAGAATTTTCTTCTGGTCGAGGAACCAATCCCGCT
>NC_043002.1:116674126-116759126 GCF_006345805.1 Octopus sinensis | reverse complement strand
CCATATATTTTCCTTTTCTTCATTTTCTCTGATCCATTGTTAAGACTTAACTACAAATTTGGTATCATTTTTATACATTTTGTCCACTGTATAATTTGCTAACAACGGTATCTGACGGTTGGTGACAGCCTTAACGTAAAAGACTTGTAGTCAAACGTTGAAACCGCGAAAATCTCTGGATGAAGTGATAAGTGTAATTGTGCATTTCTGGAATATTATTGTATGCTGTCTGTTCTCATTCTCTCCACCTAATTTCTCAACCTCTCTCTCGCTCCCTCTCTCTCACTCTCTATATCAACATTTTTTCTCTGCCCCAAGGCACATTCCTAACACGCCAGCTGAGTTTAATTCGTCCTAGTCGAAAGACGCCTGTTTTTGATGTCCTGTTATTGTTATTATTATTATTATTATTATTATTATTATTATTATTATTATTATTATTATTATTATTATTTTATTATAATTATAATAATTATTATTATCATTATTATTATTATTATTATTATTATTATTATTATTATTTTATTATTATAATTATAATAATTATTATTATCATTATTATTATTATTATTATTCAGTAGTTCTATTTTTATAGCGTGCTTTCACTTCACTACCGAGCGCAGCTCTGTGTGCCTTGGGTATGTGCTGTGATTTGTTGTGATGCTCTGATGGTTATTGTATGGAAAGTGTTCTGCGTAGGATGTGTGCAGTGCCTAGTAGTGCAATTTTCTGTATGTTATATGTGTTTGTAAGTCCTGGTGTTTTTGTTATGTATTTGTCTGAATATTTTTTTATCATGCCTAATGCACCTACTATGATAGGAATTGTTTCTGTTTTCAGATTCCACATTCTAGTTACCTCTATTTCCAGGTCTTTGTATTTTGAGAGTTTCTCCATTTCTTTTAGAGACACGTTGTCATCTGCCGGTATTGATACATCAATTAGAAAGCATTTTTTTCCTTCATGATCTCTGACAACTATATCTGGTCTGTTAGCCTTAATTTCTCTATCTGTGTGTATCGGCATATCCCAGAGTATGGTTGCTTTCTCATTTTCTGTGACCTTTTCTGGTGTGTGCCTATACCATCTTTTTTCTGTTTTGCGTTCTTGTCCCAGTTTGTATTTTTTTTATACACACACACACACACACACACACACACACACACATATATATATATATATATATATATATATATATATATATATATATATATATATGGTATATACATCTCTTGTCTTTTATCTTTCTCTTGTTTCAATCATTAGACGCAGCCATACTGGGGCACCGCCGTACAGAGGTTTCTTTACTTTAAGCCTGGTACTTATTCTATCGGTGTCTTTTGCAGAACCGCTAAGTTACGGGGATGTAAACACACCAAAACCGGATGTCAAGCGGTGATGGGAAACAAACACAGACACAAAGACACTCACGCGTATATACATGTATATATATGTGTGTGTATGTGTGTGTGTGTATGTGTATGTGTGTATATGTGTTTGTGTGTGTGTGTGTGTAGTTGAAATTTAGAGAAAAAACAAAAGACGAAGACATTAAGCAGGTGTATTAGTTTGACGCACGGGAAAGGGAGAATGTTTTTTACGCTTCATGCCTGTGCTCTTCAGCAGAAAGGAATATGAGAAAATAAACAGAGGGAGAATAACAAAAAAAATGTGGATTTAGCGATCAAGCATGGCGAACATACAGTATATACACATATACGACGGACTTCTTTCAGTTCACGTCTACCAAATCCACTCACAAGGCTTTGGTCTGCCTTGGGCTATAATAGAACAGACTTACCCAAAGTGTTAAGCAGTGGGAACGAACCCGGAACCATGTGGTTGGGAAACAAACTTCTTATCACACAGCCTCCCCTGTCCATGATCATACACATATATCCATACATTCAGTCGTAACTTCGATTACTGCAATCTAAAACGAATAAGGGATTATCTACATCATCGATCGACCTTCTAGAAGCATTAGATAAATCTCTCAAATTAAACCTACCGCACCGGAAAAGAATGAATATGTTTCATAATGTAGTGCAGTATCTATAAACAAAAAAAAGATCTGGAATATCTCAGACGAGGAGCTCTGAGTTCAGAAATGACCAGGCACAGAGCAACAACAACTCATATCAATGCATTCTGGAATACTAATTATTTTCATATAAATTCATTTCATTCCAGTAGAGTTATATAATATTTCTTTAGAAGTCTGAGCAGAATTATCGACATTGTTTCTGCCATGGCATTCGAGATATAGTTTCGTATTATTCCATGACAATGATACAATGGTGATTTTTTTTTCAGAGATAATATCTATCTTAGAATGCACGGAGTAACCAAACTGGCAATGAACTACACGGATAAAATGCAGTTTTATGAATTTAAATGCAACAATGTCGCATAATAATTGCTAGTAGAACTGCTAGATGCACTGGAAGAATTAACTAATGGTGCAGGAATGGCTGTGTAGGTAAGAAGCTTAATTCCCAAACACACGGTTCGGGGTTCAGTCCCACTGCTTGGTACCTTGCACAAGCGTCTTCTACTATAACCTCAGGATGATCAAAATTTTGTGAGTAGATTTAGTAGACGGAAGCTGAAAGAAGACCGTCATATATGTGTGTGTGCATGTGTGAGTGTGTGTGTGTGTGTGTGTGTGTGTGTGTGTGTGTGTGTGTGTGTGTGTGTGTGTGTGTGTGTTTGTGTATTTGTCCACCCATCACCGCTTAAAAACCATTGCTGGTGTGTTTACATCCTCGTAAAATAACGGTTCGGCAAAAGACACGATAGAATAAGTATCAGGCTTTTACTGGTTTCGATACATTTGGCCAAAAATGCTTCAGGATGGTGCCCCAGCATGGCAGCAGTCTAATAACTGACACAAGAAAAAGATAAAAGATAACAGATAACAGATAAAAGAAAGGTAAAAAGTACAGGTTCTACCAAGAGAAGAGCTGTGGAGATATACTCCCTTAACAATCGACCTTGCCCTAAATTACTTGAATTTTCTGGATGCTCTGAACTTTTAGCTTCCTCTTACTTTCTTCACACATTGTTCTCTCGACCCATGTTTTTAATACTAATCTATAACTCCTTTCACTCTTCCTGTCTCTCTTTCCTTTTCTCTTTCTCTTGCCTCCTTCTTTCTATTACACTCAAGACTTACATTTTGTTTTCATCTGACATTTAAGCACACTTATAAATAAATATAAATATAATTTAAAAAAACACACGCACATTCACGCACGACAGACAGATAGACAGAACAGAACAGAACAGACAGACAGATAACATACTGATCTTAAAACATCAGTTACTCATCTTAGACAATTGTATCCTTGAAACACATATAGCTTGAAACTAAGAAATTCATCTGTAATTCAACATGGTAGAATAAATGAATTTTGTGCAAATGTAGACACTCGTACTTTCTCCCAGATTTCAAATGAACGACACAAACAATTGCAAAACAATTTGATAATCAAAGCGAGTTGTACATACACTGATTTTTCTATAAGCTATATATACTATAAGAAGGGTGAAATCGCATCGTATAAAGATCACATAAGACTTAGGGAGATGTAACTGTCTTTCAAATAATCAATATATTCCCTGAGCATATAATTTGAATGAGGTTCACAAGACAATTCAATGTAAAAACCTATAAATGTGTGCAATATATGAATAGCAGAGGGCCAGATAACATCAGAATTGTATGTAACCAATCTAGTAAATTAAATATCGTGGTAGATATGATGGTTCTAAAATTACATGGGAATAAGAAAAATAATATTCATTGTTATTCGAGGGATATGCAATTGTGATTGAGAAAAATATCAAAGTAGTGGAATATACTATTAAATAACAATAGAATGTTAAGATGCAAGCTACTGTGATAAAAAGCAGATAGTATAATAAATACTGAAAGCAATTGTTTTATGTATGTGTGTGTTTATGTATGTATGTATGTATGTATGTATGTATGTATGTAGTATGTATGTATGTATGTATGTATATATGTATGTATGTATGTACATATATATATATATATATATATATATAATATATATATATATATATATATATATATATATATATTATTTAAAGCAGTTTTATTCGGTTACGTGTGACTTAAAGTTTCACAGACCCCTATCAGAAGTCCGACTCTTTCAGTCTTTGGAGTGCCGAATGGAGAGGCAAAAGAAGTCGAAGATGGCTATCGGAAGATAGGTTACTGCTGGTCAAGGCAGGACATATGGCGTTGTGAAAGAATATTCTTTTCTACTTTAGATACAAGGCCCGAAATTTTGGGGGAAGGGCCAGTCGATTAGATCGACATCAGTACGCAACTGGTACTTAATTAATCGACCCTGAAAGGATGAAAGGCAAAGTCGACCTCGGTGGAATTTGAACTCAGAACGTAAAGACAGACGAAGTACCGCTAAGCGTTTTGCCTAATGTGCTAACGTTTCTGCTCCTTCGCCGCCTTTTGTCAAAGAATATTGACAAAGTGGAGGTCAACCTATTCACCCGGCGATCGCAATTCCCAGCTCTGCCTCCATGAAAGACAGCACATCTTCCATCAACCTACAGTATCTATCAACACGAAATATGAACTGTCCTATTGCTGACACCAGAGGTATGCCCTCCTTGCTACCGACAATCCAGACATAACACTTTAACATCGGCCGCTGTCCTGCCTTGGCTGTTCCACAAACAAGGACAGGATTACCAACCATGAGGGACATAGCTACCAACCACCAACAGACTGACCTACGCACAGTGAACCCAGCAGCCCTATGCATTCCCTACAAACCCCTAACTACACCTCCACATAAATAAACACATATAAACACACACAAGCATTTATGTGCACTCACAACCCTACACATGCTCGCTCACGTACTCCCACAAACGTCCACACACATACGCGCGCATATATGCACGCCTATACGCACACACACATACACACACGCGAAGATCTTGCACTCACCACACACGCACACTCACAAATATGAACACACGTGCGCATACTCACATGAACCCCCCCACACACACACACATGAACATGCATGCGCATACGCACACGTATACGTACACACGCAGCCCCCCACACACACACACATACGCACGCATACGTAAATGTAGGTACACTAGTGTACATTACACCCGAATACATTAACAGAAGCATATATACGCACACACGCACACATACAGGCACACACAAACGCACACGCACCACATATCCTCTTACAGACGTACATACATACGCGCACGCACACATGCACATAGACACACACTCTCGCATGCACACTCACGCACACCCATCCAGCCAATAACATACCAACAACCAAAACGCACAAACACAAACACAATCATACACACACGTACACCCATATGACCAGGCATTCATACATCTCGCGTATATATATACATCAAGCACACACACACACACACACTCACCGGCCTTATTGCTACCATATCCAAGCACCAAGATGCCACCAGCTTCCTGTCCAACCACGCAGTCAAAGAAATTCTTCTTTCTAATGTAACTGTTGCCGTAAAGGACCTGATATTCTTTGTCAATATTCTTTGAAAACACCATGTGGCCTGCCTTCACCAATAATAGCCTATCTTCCGGTAATCCTGCTGGATTTCCTGTATCTCTCCATTCGGCAATCAAACCCTGAAAGAGACGGCTCCTGTCAGGAGCCTACGAAACTTTAAATCTTGTGCATGGACACACACCCACTCATGCGCAAACGCGTACATACATACGCGCCCGCGCACGCACATCTCATATAAAATTCGTTCTGTCTGTCTATCTGTCTGTGTGTCTTCTCGGATCTCGGGCATCCTCCATCCGATTGCGCTCGGATTTGATATGTAGATACCGACGGTATCAGGGCGTGTATAATTCTTGAAAAAATTAGAAAAATCGATTCCAGGTTAGAATGCAATCGATAAAACCGTTTTTGTTCTGCTTTTCTTCCGTCAACCTGTACATAACTGCACCTTCCATTTTTTGTTGTTTTTGTACTGCTTAAATGCCAAGCTTATTGTTTAAACCATGTTTGTGTTCTCCCAGTCAACAGGCTTATCATTACTGGTACGTTAAACGGTTGCATATTTGTGTGAATAAAATCGTTTTTCTTTGGAATGGAAAAAATGTCTATCTTTATTTCTTCTTTTGCTGGTGTCTCAAATTTAGGTTAAATCAGTGTTTCTCAAAGGGGAGGCCTATGGGACGGTCGGACAAGTTGTTTTGAGAAAATTTGGTTTAAATGTTTGACAACTCAGCACCGTCAATTGGACGGGGGGCGTTTTGCTCGTACACATATATAAATATATACGATGTGCACCCATACAATTTCCATATATTAAATTCTAATATAAGGCATCGGTCGGCCCGAAGCTATAGTAGAAGACATCGGCCCAAGGTGCTGCGCAGTGAGACTGAATAGGGAACCACGAGGTTGTAAAAGGAGCTTCTTCATTACACAGTCATTCCAGCACCTTAGAATCTTTTTTCGCATAAAGCATATTCGTGCATGAATAAATTAGTGGCTGTCGGTCAACAAGTTAGGTAGATCACTTTGCAGAGGGAATTCTGTCAGGGAGGTAGATTAGAGATCAACCATACCAGAGAAAAGGAGATGAGAATTAAAACAATGAGAATGAGGAAGGAAAATGAGCTGTAGGAACAGAGCAAGATTGTAATAGATTACAATTAAAAATGGCATGGGAGCACATTGTTGTAAGAAAAGAGCTAGAACTTGCAGGATAATAAATGTAATATAAATAAAGCTGGTTGTCTGGGGACTTAGAGTATGTATGGATACAGCCTGGTTAATGTATATCTACACTCACACAAATATATGCAAACATGAATATGTACATACGAATGTGTGTATGTATAAAAGTTTGTGTGTGTGTATGTGTGTGTGTGTGTGTGTGTGTGTGACTATATGTGTATGGGTGTATAGGGACGGATTTAGAGAAGAGACTTTTGTGGTCATTAAAGAGAGATGTGGTTGAAAATTCAGCGAGATTTCAAGATAATTAATGTGATGAAGAAAAGATTGGTTGTCAGGGGACTGTAGTTCAAACATACACACTCGGGCACATTTATATATACGCACGCACACATACGTAGTTATACATAAAAATAAAACAATCTTCACATGCGCACACACATTCAAAAACATATGTACGCACAAATAATATATTCTATATTCAGAAAATAAACATGCATTAACTTACACATACTATATATACATATATATATATATATATATATATATATATATATATATATATATATATATAATATATATATATATATATACATACATACATACATACATACATACATGTACATACATACATATACATACATACATACATGCATATATATATATATTATATATATATATATATATATGTATGTATGTATGTATATATAATATATATATATGTTTATATGCATGTATGTATGTCTTTCTTTAGTTTATATCAAGATTTCTTGCCAATAGAGAAAAAAACCGGTTTCTATCCCAGATCCAGGGCTCGTTCATTTAAACTTCAACATCAACAACAGGTATTTGTGTATGCATGCATGTATGTATGTATGCATGTATGCATGTATGTATGTATGTATGTATGTATGTATGTATGTATGTATGTATGTATGTATGTGCAGATTTGTATGTTTCATGTATGTATTCTCATGCATATAGTTACATATCTAGACATGCTCATATATATTTTAATGATAAACTTCTGGAAAGTTTTACAGATTTCTTATTTTTATTAAACCTTTTAAAAAAATTTAACTTAAAAAACGGTGGGAGCTTACTTGCCATCCCAATATATACAAAATAATAGTTCCCTTATATATATGTCACTTCAGGGACATGGTTTAAAGATAGACGAAATTCCGTTTAACACACCCCTTTGAAGGATATCTTTTCCTCTAATCAATAATGTATTCACTCTTGTTGTCAACAACTTCTTCCCAATGTCCAACAAGATGTTCAATACGTTGTTGGTAAAAATCACCCGAATCCGACTCGAGATATTGATCCAACCAAGTTCTCAATTCTGCCTCAGTATTGAACGAAACTCCGCGCATAGCATTTGAACGAGTTCAGAAGAGGTGGAAATCCGTTGGTACCAAATCAGGAGAGTACGGCGAGTATGGAAGTACTTGCCAGCCATGCGTTTGAATGGCTTCCTTGGTCATATTGGCGATATGAGGGCGGGCGTTGTCGTGCAGCAGAAGAACTCCATGCTGCCGATTAGGTATTTTCTCTTGAATAGCCGTCTTGAGTCGTTCCATCTGTTGAACATAGAGTTCTGCGTTGACCGTTTGGTTCCGTTCAAACAAATCGTAATGGATAATCCCTTCCTAGTCCACCATCCGCACAACATCGTTTTACGCGGATGAAGATCTTGTTTCACGCGCGGTGTCGCTTGTTTACCGGGCCTAAGCCATTCTTTACGCTGCTTCATATTGATGTACAGGCACCATTTTCGTCGCTAGTAACGATTTGGCAAAGAAATCGTTGCTTGTGTCCATGAATTGAGCGGTGACGTGCAAGCAAACCAGCGGAGATTGTGGATCGTTGATTTTTATTGTTGTCACATAAACCATGCGGAACCCATGCGGAACCCATGCTTCTGAACCTTTCCCATCGAGTGAAGATGCTTCTCTATAGCAGTGTGGGAGCATTCCATTTTCACTGCCAGTTCCCTTGTCGTTTGACGAGAATTTTCATGCAAAAGTTGGTTTAATCGCTCTTCAGTGAATTCGACTCGACGGCCAGAACGAGGTGCGTCTTTGAGGTCAAAATTTCCCTTTTTGAACTTGGCATACCAATCACAAGCACTTCTTTCAACTATAGCACCGTCTTCATAAACAACACAAATGTCGCGAGCAGCTTTTGCAGCCTTAGAACCTTTATTAAAAGCGAAAAGAAGTAGGTGTCGAAAATGCTCGTTTTTTTAACTTGACATTCCATTTTAATGATCTGACAATAAACAAAAACTAATTAAACTTAACTAGAAAAAAAAAGATTCAAAAGTGATTCAAAAATAGAATTCTCGAATTCCAAAATTTAAAAAACAGCAGAAACTTAGTTGCCAACCCAATATATCAGAAAATGTATATAATTCGAAGCAATTTGTTGGGCTTTTTATGGGTTTTTTTAAATCATTGTTTGTTACATAATATTAGGCTATATCATATTCATAGTATATCATGTAATATTATAATATAAATAAATCATTGGATTGTCAATAGTATCTTTCTATTTAATTGATATATATATATATATATTATATATATATATATATATATAATATATATATATATATATATATATATATATATATAATCACCGTGATCACCGTGACCGACCAGGCTATCAGATGTTGCTGCACATCGCTGGTCACAATGCGCTTTGCATTGTTTTAGCTTTCAAATGACGCCACCCCCCGCTGGCTAAATGAGCAGGCCGACAGAAGAAAGAGTTAGAGAAAGTTGTGGCGAAAGAGTACAGCAGGGATCGCCACCACCCTTGAAGAGTAGCCTGCGGTATACACCTCGCTTGGATATTTACCACTCCTGACGTTCCGTTTATTATGAAACGTACGTAGCCCGAAATTTATCTACTCCATTCTTTATATATATGAGGGTGCAAAATAGCGCCTACGATTGCTAGAAATGAAAAGCAAAATTTAACTCAAACAACCAATCAAAATCACTAACCTCATGAAATATTTGGGATTGCGAGCAGCAAGCTACAACATCTTTCTTTGCCGAGATACACTCGCAGAATTTCGTAGGTTGATAAAACTCTATCACGTGATTTCGAAATTTATTAATTTTACCATTTCAGTTTTAATTTGCTTTAGCCACCTATATTATAAAGTATTTAAAATATTAATATATTATTATCATATCTTATTGTATATATATATATATATATATATATATATATATATATATATATATAGTTAATCCAAAGATGAAAATACAAAGAGAAAACACAACAACGCGAGGACGTGGAACAAGTATAGTGTTATTGGACGCTCAGGAAAGGAAAGAAAGAAGGAGGGTTTAACGTTTCGAGCGGAGCTCTTCGTCTGAAACATAGGAAAAGGAAAGATCCAAGGAAGGGAAGTTGGAGGAAAAGAATTGCCAATGGTACACACGCGGTCACATTTTGAATGTATATATATATATATATATATATATATATATATATATATATATTAATATATATATATATATATATAGAGAGAGAGAGAGAGAGATAGATAGATAGATACGCACATACGTACATACATACATACATACATACATACATACATACATACATACATATATAGAGATATAGATATAGATATATACACACACACACATATATATTTATATGCTCCGATGGCCTCTGTTATTTTATTTTATTTAATATATCGTATTCATTTGTTTCAAGTTATAAGTATATGCAACATTCTGCTGTATACTTAAGACTATTCCAATATTTACTGTAACTCACACTAAATAATTTTCTTCCGCCAGGACCAGTTATTGATTGAATGCGGAAAATCTGTCTAAAGTGTATTCTGATGAGTTTCGGATCATTATAGACGATTGAAACTGAGTGAACGAATTATATTACACTGCACCATTATGCCTGCCCCGACCCACTCAACTGAAGAGAATCGTTTATTCCTTGCTGTGCTTAATTAAAGTTATGTCATGCAAGAGATGTGAAATATCGGTATGTTAACGACTGTAAGATTAATGATAAAAGGAGCTACATGGAACAATGGTAAAATCTTTTAATTAATATATCTTTATTCCTGAATGGAAAGTTTGAAAATGTATTGTATAAAGTTTATAAGTTAATGAATATTTCACAACATAAATTATTTTGTAGAGATTAAGCATATATGTGATTCAACTAAAATTATTCATTTCTTGCAGATAATTGAGTATAAGTCAAAACTTAGAAATACACTCTGTTTCATAGAAAGATTTTTGTCATAGTAAACAAAAAGCTGAGAAAATATTATCTAAAGAGTATATTGGGAAAAATAAATGTTGTTTTCGAACAGTTCACATCCCTTAGATGTCTGAAAATCAATAACTTGCATAAAGTAAAAAGAAAAACATCTAATTTAAAGTACTTAAATGTATTCTATTATCTTCTTTATTTCAAGATAAGTGACAATAAACGACAACCGAATCAATAATTATTATGCTATTTATTGGGCGTATCAAAGCGGTATAAATCGTCTAACTGCTTTCTATATATCACTGTAAATTTTTCAATCGTTATAACAGAGAGCATCTACTGGCTATGGAAAATGTCAGATTGTTTATAGCTATTTGAAAATACTTTATATTGGAAGTAATAGAAGGATGAGTGGAACTGGTGGGCTTCGTATGAAGTATGGAGTTTTAAATTTGACATTTTGCGATAATGGTTCGCAGAGGAAAGTAAGTCCAATAGACAGAAGTAAACAGGTAAAAATGGTTCGAGCGATGAGGTGAATGATCAACATATTTCATTATAATCATTTCTACTACAAGCATAAGACTTGTAATTTTATGAGGAGGACGCTAGTCGATTACATCGATCCCAGTGCACAATTGGCATTTATTTTATCGACTATGATAGGATGAAAGACAAAGTCGACCTCAGCAGAATTTTAGTCCAAACTGTGAAGCCGAAATAAATGCCGCCAAGCATTTTGTCCGGCGCGGTAACGATTGTGTCAGATCGCCTCTTTATATACCATCGTAATAGCAGTTCTTTATTCTTTTTATATTAATATATTTCCCTATTAGCCTTGATTCAGTAGATCTATGGTCATAAAAATCTATTTGCAATTATCCCGTCTTCTTTCAGATAAAGGGGTCAATGTGTTCTTTCTTACTTCAATACAGTGAGGGTTAAATTAAGACAGATTTGGTTGCTATTTTTAGCATGTCAAGAAACTGCGTCGATACTATAACGTGATAACAGTTAAGGATGATCAAATAACTTGTAATAAATATAATGTGAGTATATAATGCAGTAGCACAATGTTATATTAGTACGAACATATTTTATAACTACTGATGTGCTTAGAATTTCTTGATTAGTATTTTTTGGTTACTAATTGTTCTTTTAACGCAGTTTTGTTAAATCTTACAATATAAATATTGCTGTTGAAGACACTGAAGATATTATCTCTTCTATAATGAATGGAATTCATGAAGCTGTCATTTGTTAAATAGTAAATAGTAGAATAAGAAGCAGAACTGAAAACTATATGAGTATGTGATACACATGTCACAAATCTTTGAATGAAACCGTGGTTGATAATTCATTGTATTGAGAGATAGTCTCAAGTTTTGGGAATGGCTCTGAGCGTAATCCATAACACATTCTCACAAAGACATTGAATATAATTGCTCGATAGTCTTTTGTGTTATAAAATAGTTTGTTTCTACCATGACTTCTATTGCATAGCTTATTCATCACAAGATTTCACAATTTCTGAATATTTAAATAGCAATATATATGAAGGTGTCAGTATGAAATGAAAGAAAACTTGTGGAGAAAAACATGATGGAATTCCTCGCAATGACTTTATTTACTATTTCTATTGTTGTCATATATTCATTGTATTTGCTTACAAATGTATTTCATAACATTATTCTCAGAGTGTCAAATATTGTACTACGCATCTCATCAATTTTATAGTCAAAATTTGATAATACGCATAGAATAAGCCTATTACACGCTATTTTATTTTGTCTGTATCTGGTACACATCTTTAATCGATATGGTACCCACTCTTATTGGATATATTTTGTATTCTGTGACATAGTGCATTGTTCTTCTCTAATATAGATGCCATCATATCTGAAGTAATGTTCTAGCAAGTGTCTTTCATGTTTTTCTATAATAGTATGCTAACAATATACAAAGCACTCTAAAAACTAGCAGTTCGACCGCTGTGTTATTGCAACGGGTCATGGTTTATGCTTACTCGTAAAAACTGAAAATCAGCAAGAATAATGGCAATGAAAATTGCCTCAGAAATAATAATAGTTATATTAATGATATTTTACAAAGAACTATAATTAAATCCAGTGAGATATACCAACAGCGCATCGTTTACTAGCTCTTCTTTGTTCTCCAGAAGAGAAACCATCCATGAAAATGATTTAGCTGTTACATATAATGCATTCATAAATTTTCCGAACTAAATTTTCGTTATTCCTATAAAGAACATGGCAAGTCATTTGTATTGATTGCATCTCTGAAGTATTTGCCATCATATCTCCGTCGTTTGGTTCGCTCATAAATCAGCATGACATCAACTTTATTTTCATCTTCAAATTGATGCATCATTTTCTAAATCAGTCACGCAAGGTCACCATGATTAGATCAAGAGTGAGCTTTAAATGCTGCCGGCGTTGGAAACAGGGTTTTATTTTATGCATAGCTTACAAATAGCATTTAGATGCGCTGTAGTCAGAGACAAGATCCAATCAAATTTACCAGACACATTACTGATCATTGAGTAGTTATCTATTCACACTTGAAATTTAATTTTGGTCCATAAATTCTTTCGTCGGTCTACTAAGCTGAAAGCCTTCTTCGCCTATTCTATGATAATCGTTGGAAATATCAGTGACGGAAATTAACAATAAAATCGTGATATTATCTCTGTGCTGATTACATCTTGATTTCAACTCGAATCAAATATCGGATTTTCTCTTTTAACGAAATTAGTGTGAAGGAACAAACATACTGATGTAAACGAAAAGTCGAAATAGGCAATTAATTTTATTTGTAGTATAAGAAAGAGGGAATTAAATGAAATTACTAAAGGAAAAGTGAGTGTATGGATAAACGATAGCAGACATAAACGAAGCGAGTTTATGTTGTTGAAAATAATGATGTGCCACTCGGACAGGGCCTCGGTATGTAACTGGTACTTATTTTATTGTTATTCCTTTAAATCAGTACAAGATAGATCTTAACTTAGAACGTAAAGAAATACCACGGCATACTGGATATGGCTCTACTGTTTATGCTACTCGCTCTCTTTATTATTGAAGATAAAATAGGAAAGATGAGAAAATCGTAAAAGATGTTTCTAATAAAAACATTGAAGTCCACGAAGAAATATGAAGAAAGATATCCAATTCATATAATAGCAAAATTGAGAAATTATGTAAACTGAGTTCATATGCCAGTTGTCTAATAAAATTATCCCGTACTTTTTTTCCATTCTTTCCTCCTACTCACGAATGTTTTGCCATTAAATAAAATTGAACAATTTTAAATTGGTTGAAATAAATAGGGGTTAAGTGCTCTTATTTACGTTATTCACCAGAAAGCACATTTAAAATTTTGAAATTCTCCAAAATACTTCATAATGTATTTATACATGAACAATGTACACGGTGAAAGTTTCATAACTCACAATACAATTGTAAACAATTATAAAACATCCATGGTTATATAGTAATTTTTTGGCAAAACAGTTTGAGAAATAGCATTCCGCACCGAATGATACGATCACAGTCGTGCAAAATAAGAAACCATGTGAACTTTACTTTACATTCAATTTACTGTTTGAGTAACAATGTCCCGAAAATTACGCATTTTCACCAATTATTTCATACAATAGCGATAACAAACTACTGACTCCTTGATCATGTGAATTGCAGCATTTAAATTATAATATTCCAGTCTATTAATTCATTCCTTAGAGTATATATCTAAAGTATTTGTATGCACACTATATTCCGGTCATTTTCATCTCCGAACATCGTCAACTGACTAATTCGTTGATACTAATTAGTCAACTGACTAATTCGTTGATACTAATTCGTTGATAATCCAAGATCGATACGAACAGGATAATCTTTACTTTAAAACTAAATGTAGAAAGGTTTGTATTCAAAAGACCGCATCCAATATCCAAGAATAAGACACATAATGACAATATAGTACACAAATAAGTTGGCATAGAAAACTTGCATATGTTAGATAAGTTATTCAGAGAAATACATTTTCTATGTCAACCAGTGTACAATACTTTACACCGGCTGTGTGGTAAGAAACTTACTTTCCAACCACTTGGTTCTGGGTTCAGTCCCACTGCATGGCACCTTGGACAAATGTCTTCCACTATAGCCTCGGGTGAGAGGATTTGGTAGACGAAAACTGAAAGAAGCCCGTCGTATGTGTGTGCGTGTACGCGCACACGCGCGTGTTTCTGTTTGCCCCCCTATGACCTTTTAACAACCGGTGTTGGGTATTTGGGTCCCCCGTAATCTACCTAGGCTTTAAAAATAAGTCCTGGGGTCGTTATGTTCTACTAAAACCCCTTTAAGACTGTACTCCAGGACGACCGCAGTCAAGTGACTAAAACAAGTAAAAGAATAAAAGACTAAAAGAATTCTGTCTTCACTAAGTTGGTACATACTGTAGTAAAGCTAATGCTTTTGTGATGAAGACTAATAAAAACCAAATCATGTTTGGACTTGTCTCCAGTGTTTTCTAGAATTATAAAAATAATATTAATTATTGACTAAAAATTTGTTTCCATTATCGTATAATTAGTTGTAATTGAATTTTTAATGATCACTGCATTAAATATGTTAATATTAATTTAATCTATATTTCAGTAAGGGACATGTTGCTCTGTTCGTCCCTCCGTCCGTCCACCCATCCGTCACATGGAACACGCTTTTCTCAGATGAAGATGGTTTCAAGTAATTTATTTGAAGAAATGAAATTTAAAAAAGCTAATGAATTTATTCCAGGAAAAAATATCTCATAATTCTTTTTGGAATTGAATCTCGGAGTACATATAATGTTATAAATACTAGCATGTAAATATTAGGTTGAAAACCCCATTTGTGTAGAAAAGCTATCAAAAGATCAAGTTTTTTTATTTTGCCGTTTCCTCCGCGATGCCACTTGGATACGTCAATTGATTATGGATTTACCAACAGTACTCGTTAGTAGTAATGTTGTTACGTTCTGTGTGAAATAGATGAATATAACGTCTGATATTATTTTACTACCTTTCGGATGTTTCTTTTTCTTGTTATTTTATAACTTATGTAACTTTCAAAATGTTCGTCCTCTAAATGTGAGTAATTCGTTGCTAGTTGACTTGTGTCAACTGCTGTTCGACTGTTTATAACCGTTGATAAGATATTTACACTTGGCCGGTCAGTATACCGATTTCATTTGTGATTATTATTCATTGCAATAGCAAATTATAACTGCGCTATTTAATAGTAAATATAGAGACCAAGCAATCGTTACCAGTAATAAAGATTAATCGGTACTGTTGTCCTCTTTTTACTGGTTGACATATTAATGATATCTTTCAATTCCCGATATCTATTTGAGTTACACGATTTTTACAGAATTATTTGTGTTCTTTGTCCAGTCGGAGAGTGTGCTGATGAAACGTTGAGTAAATATAAAAGATTTCTAGCATTATTATTCATGATTACTGAAGAATTTTCCAATTTAGAAACATATATATACAAGAAACAAACATAGAAGATTACCAAAACCTAGGGTAATAACATTTGGCATAAAACATAGCCAGTAAGGTTTAGCAATATGCATATTATACAAAATCCTCACACAGAATGCGCCAAACTTTTAAAACTGACTATAGTTTATTGATGGTGTCATCTTTCAGTCCTTATCAACGTGATAAGTGATAAAATTTGGGAAGGAATAATTACGATACTTTTCGTTTAGACAAAATCCAATCATTCGAAGATAGCATTACAATGGTTTTCTGCTAGTTGTTACAAATTCTGTCCCATTTTATTGTTATTATTAAGTATTGGTTTCAAATTTTGGCACAAGACCAGCAATTTCGGGGAGGAGTAAGTCGGTTATATCAACCCTGGTGCTTAACTGATACTTATTTTATTGGATGAAAATTGCAAAGTTGGCCCCGGTAGCGTTTGAACCCAAAGCGTAAAGGCAGACGAATTGCCGCTAAGCATTTTGCTCTGCGCGCTAACAATTCTGCCAGGTTAGGGCCTTATTATTAAACTTTACGAAGGAATGAGTCAAGATTTCTTTTTTACCCATTTCGATAACCTATATTTTGTCTCTCTTCACTACGTCTCAATCTTATATTGTTTCCTTTAACCTTAATTCAATCCTTTCAGATCCCTCTTGTCCTCGAAATAACTGAAAGATTTTATAGACACGTTAGAGAGACGTTTACTTTAAAATTTTAGCTATTCATTTATTCAAATCGTGAGCATACGAAGTTGGACAATATTGACCTGATATCAGGTGTAACAAAGCCTATTCATAAACTGGCAACTTAAGCTTGACATTTTATGGTGGATTATCGCAAGATCTTAAGGTTTCCAAAATGTTTAGATGAAATTTTGTACTAAGTTTTATAGTATTTAATTTATTAATTCATAATTTATTAGATTTATTTTTTTAAATCTTAAAGTAAAACTAATAATTATATTAGAATTTCCACTGAGAATACTAGAATAATCTGTTATTCAAGCGTTATATTTTACTTTTGCGGTAAACTTGAGATTTCTAGGAGAAACTAAGGTTATTAAGTTCGCGTTTTTCTTACAAAGGTTTGGTTAAAGATTTGGAAAAAAAATTGGAACTGTCCTACAATGGACTTCACTATATTGCTTGAAGTTAAATCGATCATAAAAAAATACAAAGGAAAACTGAGTGTCTGTTGCCAATATTGAAAAGAATCCGTTAATTTATTAAATTCTATAATTCTATTGAATTATAGAATTTGACAAACGGGATTTGATTCTAGCTCTAAATGTTACTCCAGTTCTAAAGTTTGAAATGAATGAATTTCGTCAAAAGAATCAAAATGGATGAAATTTATTTCAGTTGGAAATATTCTGCGATAAAATATTTATTTCATAGTCGCTTGCAATTTGGGAATATTTCCAATTAGAAACTTGAATCAATTTGGTGCGTAGAATATTAAAATAATACTATCCTCCATCATCACTATTTCTGGTTCTGTATAATCTAAATTAAAAATTGTGTGAATTTCTTTTATACTCTCTTGGCAGCCATACACCGGATTATGTGCGTAAGTAGTAATTTCATCAGAAAATATTTCATACAAGATTTATGGTACCCAACTGAAGATGAGACCCAGTAAAAAAGAAAAATATAGAAAAAAAAAGCAAAAACAAATCTTAAAAATCAGCAAGAAATCTGATGAGAGAATATTTTCAATATTGTCTGCTATTCTTTACACAGACATCTCTTCTATCTATTGATCTTTATAAACAAATATGTTGCTGGGCAACACACATCAAAACTAAGAAAATCAAAACATTCAACTCCTTAACAAAATAAATAGAGTTCAAATATCGTTCTAGTATTAATGTGAAGATGAATTAACCTAACTCTTCGTTATCAATCAAGTTATTTCAATGTCACTGAAGTGTAATGAAATAGAAATCATATTTTCAAGGATGTTATCATCATTATTTTGCAGTTGTTGTTATTAATGTCATCACCATCGACATCGTACTGCTAATATCGATTTATTGCAGCACGCACCTTTAAACCAATCGATCAAAAATATTTCCTTTTCAAGAAAATGGATAAAAATACACATTCTGAACATTTATCGCTACATAAGCCGTATTTCTGTTGTTGCTGTTTATGCGTATGTATATGCGTGTATCTGTGTCTCTTTGCAAGCGTGTTTCTCTGTGTGAATATTTATATGGTGATCCTATAATTGAAAAAGTAAGCTTCCGGATAGTTGAATCAGTAACCTGGTTTCGAAGCCATTCAATACAAACCTTAGGCTATTAAATATTCTTAGAAAGGCAAGACCGTTGCGGTCTCGCCTTATCCTTCATAAACTACTGAGCTCAATATTTCCTGTCAGAAATCAAGAAAACTCTGTGATTTGTGTGGAGAGGTGGATACGTATGAGTGTGTAAGTATGCGTCAGTCGGTGACTGAAATATTACATTGCAGTGCGCTGCAGCCAAAATAGCAAATCATGATGCAAAAGTGTACGTTTACGTACACTGTGACGTGGTTTATGGTTAACAGGTTCACTTTAAAGCGCCTTAGATTCGTGTTGGGTGCCTCCATACATGACGACGAACAAGCACCTACTAGGATAGTCTCGTCAGATGAAACTTAGGACAAATATCTCGAACTTTGACTGACCAGTAC
This sequence comes from Octopus sinensis, assembly GCF_006345805.1. Classification (NCBI taxonomy): domain Eukaryota; kingdom Metazoa; phylum Mollusca; class Cephalopoda; order Octopoda; family Octopodidae; genus Octopus; species Octopus sinensis. The sequence continues at coordinate 116,739,852 of NC_043002.1, read as the reverse complement.
GGACACTCAGGGTAAAACCATTATATATGGCAGGCTGGCGATTGCTATATACGTGTGTGTGTGTGTATGTATGTGTGTGTGTCTGTGTGTGTGTGCGCGTGTGTTTGTGCGAGTGTGTGTCTATGAGTGTGCTAGCATGTGTGTACATGTAAGTGTGTGTATGTATGTGTGTGCGAGCGCATGTAGGTATACGTTTATGTCATCAGGCTTGGGACGAACAAATTACGTAAGAATCTGAAATAGCTGACCTCGTTAATAGCACATTCACACTCAGGAATGTAAGCTATTGTACCAATGAATATTGGATACAAAATAAATAAAGTGGGAGTAGAAAATTTGTGGAAGCAAGAAAAAGCGTAAATTATGAATGCACAAGAGAAACTGATTTCTGCATACAAGGAAACAGCCTGCAAGATAGATAAATATGGCAACGAAAACCTGCTTTTAGCTATGAAGGGGCAACAAAAAATGGAGTGAAAAAACTCTTCGTATCCAATATTCTGCAAGACCACACACACACACACACACACACACAAAGAATGTAAGTTAGCCTAAAGCCCAATAATGGCTCAAGAGCCTCTGAATTTATAGTAAATCTGTAATGTCTGATTTTAGTTGCCTGTGATTTGTTCTAAGACAAAATCTACAAAAATAATCATTGAAACACGAGACTACTATCAGCTTTAGACTATGCAACCATCACAAAGAAGCAATTGATTAGATCTAGTTGCCCAGAACTTTATATGATCGACATTGTGCCGACACGTCTACGTGATAACTGAGAGGAAGAAATATAATCATCCTTCAGACTCAGTATATTGCAATAACCTGGCTAAGATAATTATGAGGCATTCCTTTTTATTCAGAATAAAATTACTTGCTCTTATATCATACTCAAAGAATGAAAAGGATATGTGTATTCTCATAGACATCACAGTCCCATTTGATGAAAACGTTGCCTGAAAACAAGGTGAGGAATTGTCGAACTTTAAGGAGTAGCAAAGAGAAAAATCAATGTATAAACTGCCATTAATAATTATTGCACAAAACAGCACATGAGCAAAACATAAAAGCCATGGCAGAGTTTATACACAACTTTACAAACACTGCAAATAATAGCCTTGTTACAAACATCTCATATTCTTTGCAAAACATTTCAGTTCAATAGGACAACTTGCGTATTACACTTCCTACATAAATAGCACAATCGTTACCCAATATTATAACATAACCTCCACATCATTTATTCTGTGCAATAGGTATATAATGCTATTACACAGTTAACACAATATGTACGCTGTACAATAACCGCCCAATAAAATAGCAGAACTGATACAGTCTATATTATGCACAAAATACTAATACAGTACTAAAATAATAACAGAATACCAAACAAAACACAACAAACTATAGTAGATGTTATATATAAATACTATTCCACAGGCTCAAAATGAAAAAAAAATATTATGATAAACGAACGAATCAAAATATCTATATCAAGGCATATAGTTCAAAATTAATCCCGCTCGGCGCAGTCCAATTTCTCCGCGAGCACATCATATTCAGCAGTTCAACATCTACACAATCTTCTTTCATTAATGTTGCAGCTCACGCAACATATCATCTAAAAATGCAAGAACACAGAACACGAGCAAAAACAGAATATAGTTAACCACGCAGCAGGGCGCACGTACTCAAACGGAAAAAAGGATCATTTCTTGACACAGAATAATAATATTAACAACAAAAGCAGCAACAACAACAATAATAATAATAATACTATAGGCACATAGCCTGATATTTGGGGGGGGGACTAGTCAATCACATCGATCCCAGTGTTTCACTGGTACTTATTTATCGACCCCGAAAGGATGAAAGGCAAAGTCGACCTCGACGGAATTTGAACTGTGAATGTGGAGACGGGCGAAAGGCCGCTAAGCATCTCGCTAGCTTCCGCCTGAATAACAACAACAACAACAATAATGATAATAATAATAATGATAATAATAATAATAATAATAATAATAATAATAATAATAATAATAATAATAATAATAATAATAATAATGATAATAACAATAGTTTCATAAAAGATGGGCTACAGCAAATATTCTGCTCAATACCACAGATTTGTTTGTCAGTTGTTTGACCATAACCAGTTGACCATGTTCCTTAGTGGCTGACGTTATGTGCATCTCTGATCACGAGCAGAAGTAGTGGGGGAGCATCATAGCCATGTGTTGAGAGGGATTATGGGGGATTGAATAATTCACCTTTGGAAACGTTGGTGTTTCGTTCAACATTCTTAAGCAACCCTTATTCAGGGACCTTTTGAGCGGGATGGGTTACTCGACCAGAAGAAAATTCTAACTGGGCCCCACTTGCAAGGCCATGTGCTGTTTATCTTGATATGAGATCACCATGTCGTGCACATATGGTTGTGATGCATGTGCTTGGTGTATCCTTATCAGACGGGTAGTCATGATGGGTATATTGGGCTTCGTATACTTTACCTCAGTGTCACTTTGATGGCATGCACTGCTCTCTCACTCAATAATAATGGTTTCAAATGCAGATTCTGCGATAAATTTAATGAAACAATAGAGCATCTCGTCTCGGAATGTCCTGTACTGACACCAAACGAATGCAAAATCGCCCCGATAGGGTAGTACAGTATTTAAATTGGAAAACTTGTAAAAACTACAAAATCACCATTTTTGATTATTGATATGAACATTATCCTGAGCCAGTCGTTGAAGGTATGCGATAAGGAAGAAAGAAAACTCGATAGATATGAGAGGTTATCTAGGGAGGTTAAGCAGTTGTGGTCGATGAAAAAGGTGATAATAGTACCAATAATTGTCGGAGCCCTGGGAACAGTGAGTAAAAATCTTGTGAAGCACAGGGAACAAATAGGGGCTGCAGTAAGAGTGGAGCACTTGCAGAAAATATCACTACTTGGAACTGCTCGAACACTCCGGATGGTGCTCGAAAAATAAGGATTGTTACCTTAGTTCACTGGTAATAAGCAGATGGTACCATAGTACATCTCCAGCGTTAGAAGCTGTGCTAAGACAATAAAATAATAATAATGTTTTCAAATTTTACCACAAGGGAAGATATTTGGGTAAGGGAATGAATCGATTACCTCGACCCCAGTGTTCAGCTGGTACTTATTTTATCGAACTCAAAAGAATAAAAAGTAAAGACGATCTCGAAAGCATGAAAGTTGACCACGACGGAATTTGAACTCAGAGCGTAGCGACGGGCGAAATACCTATTTCTTTACTACCCACAAGGGGCTAAACACAGAGGGGACAAACAAAGACAGACAAACGGATTAAGTCGATTATATCGACCCCAGTACGTAACTGGTACTTAATTTATCGACCCCGAAAGGATGAAAGGCAAAGTCGACCTCGGCGGAATTTGAACTCAGAACGTAACGGCAGACGAAATACTGCTAAGCATTTTGGCCAGCGCACTAACGACTCTGCCAGCTCGCCAACTTAAGAAGAAGAAGAGAAGAAGAAGAAGAAGAAGAAGAAGAAGAAGAAGAAGAAGAAGAAGAAGAAGAAGAAGAAGAAGAAGAAGAAGAAAGAGGAGGAGGAGGAGGAGGATACAAAACGTACAACTAAACAGTTAAGACTCAAGGATAACAACGCACATGCTGAAAGGCATGCACACTTTTTGCCAGTTGGAAAGAGCAAAGTACAATGAGAGTGATGGGAATAACAGACATTCTTTCACTAACGCAGTTAGTAAGATAAATCACCCGACAGAGAAGAAATTTAATTGGCAGTGTTAAGTGGCCAAAGATATAAAGCTTGAGCCAGAGATCTTATTCAAGTGTAAGAAAGGAGGAAGGTCACGTATCATTGTGTAGCTAAAAGCAGACCAGGTTTTATAATGATCTCCAGAAAGAAATATCTCTGGCCGACGTATGGAGTGATAGCTCCTCTATCGTTTGGATAAGGTTTATGGGACCGAATGCTAGAATCAGAAATTAGGTCCCGTAAGCTGTACCCATTAAGAATGGGACGGCAATGCAAACCAACTTGGTAAACTTACACCCATATTTCTTTATTGCCCACTAGGGGCTAAACGTAGAGGGGACAAACAAGGACAGACAAATGGATTAAGTCAATTACATCGACCCCAGTGCTCAACTGGTACTTAATTTATCGACCCCGAAAGGATGACAGGCAAAGTCGAACTCGGCGGAATTTGAACTCAGAACGTAACGGCAGACGAAATACCTATTTCTTTACTAACCACAAGGGGCTAAACACAGAGAGGACAAACAAAGACAGACAAACGGATTAAGTCGATTATATCGACCCCAGTGCGTAACTGGTACTTATTTAATCTACCCCGAAAGGATGAAAAGCAAAGCCGACCTCAGAACTCAGAACGTAGCGGCAGACGAAATACCACTAAGCATTTCGCCCAGCGTGATAACGTTTCTGCCAGCTCGCCGCTAAACTTATACCCAGCTGCTCATGGGTAGGTGGCACAATGCTAAGGTCATTGTGACAGATATTGACAAGGATGATAACAAGTCGTCCTCGCTGTTATGGTGCAGTTCATGCAAATTGTGAGTGGCAAGGTAACTGGGAATAACATCCGTCGGGTGGGATTCTGAATGGCCACTGAAGATTACAAAACTATGTATGGGCCTACGCACGCTCGAAGGTAAAGAAGTAAACGCCGTGAGGATTATGGTTCAGATTAGAACCAGCTGTTATGTCTATGACAGTAAGAGCCATTTGAGAGAAAGCGCAAGTTTTCTTCTTTTAAATAGTGAGGTATTCGAATTAATCCATCACAAAAATAGAAGAAATGCACAAGAAATGCAAGCGAGTGTGTGAGTGACGAAAAATGTTGCTACATTTGAGATAGATATCAACTTCGCTTGCATACAATACAGTGTGAAAATAGTAGGACAATAACGACAGTAAGAAAGGAAATAGTAACAACAGCACAAGCAGGGGCAACGAGATACCATTAGCCACAAGAAGAAGAAGAAGAAGAAGAAGAAGAAAAGAAGAAGAAGAAGAAGAAGAAGAAGAAGAAGAAGAAGAAGTAGAAGAAGAAGAAGAAGAAGAAGAAAAAGAAGAAGCAGGACAACAACAACAACAGGAGTGGCAGCAGCAACAAAAGGACGATGACAGTAGCAATGAATAACTATAGCGATAAGGAGGACATTAGAACCAGTGCTTTGCGAGAATTCGAGATCCGAGGAAGATAAGCTGCAACGGCAACAGCGCCACAAACCATATCTGTTACACTACTGCGACTGCCATCATAGACACAGAATCCGTTGAAAACACTCACAAATATATCAACAGCAATGACACAAAAATTACTACAAAGGCCGTCTCATTTCCAGATGCAAATATAATTGAATGGGTGTCTGTGTCTGTAATATACAAGCTTAACAGAAACACACACACGAATCTTTCGAATGGATGGTAGGTCAACTGCATTAGCAGTGACGTCAGGCTCCCGGGAAAATAATCGACAGGAAGAACAGTAATTTACCTGGTGCGTTGGTTAAAAGCCGTTGCGTTGAAAATGCCACACACACCCTGGTTGAAAAATGTCTGAGAGGGAAATGGAGCGATATCCACTTCATACGTAGTGCCAGGTTATACGGGAGTTGCTAATATGAGATTCCTTGTAGATGTCCTTTCACATTACCATGTAAAAAGTAGGACCACCCGTTCCTGTTCGTCAAAGACAGAATAGTAGCTGGTTAGTGTAAGGTACACACAATTTCAACTGACTTTTTGGAGTTGTGGATGCCATATGTTATCACCAACCGGTGGCCAAATAAAATCTCTATTCACATACGATTTCAGTATGGCTCATTGCCCTTTGTCCATGCAGTCAATCCTAGGCATTTGGGAATATGAGCAAAGAATTCCACCGTGCGTGTAGAATTCATTTTCAGTCTGCCATTAGTATTAAAGAATAGAACGATCGCAGGAAAGCTTCTAGACGCCTGAAGATCTCCGGCTGTCCTGGGGAATTACAACCGTGTTTCGTGGTCTACTACCACAACAGCTAACAGGATCCAGTTAGCTCAAGACATTATCAGGAGGAACCACGTCCGGTTTCCGTCCCTACTCCTCTACCGTTTTGACGTGGCGGGCCCACCCCGTTTCGGAGGTATCTTCAGCTCTGGTGTTGGGTCCATGTCTTCTTTCTTCTTTTTTCTGTTCCCTGGCCTCTCCGATGTATCATCAGCGAGTGTCATCCGGTGACTGACTGACTTGTCAAATTTTCCCCTTTAAATACCTACCGCTAGGCTCCAGCAGGCAGCCTCAGCAAGTTGTCACGTGACACTGTCTCACCGTAACTGACTAGTGAAGGCGCTTAGTTTTAGCCCGCGCTTTTTCTAAACGACCGTCACCTGTCAGTCAGCTTGTCTCACCTAATAATGTTATTTCCCGCCGGCATGTTATGACTTTCAAGCCATTTTTGGTCTTCCTACTTCGGCCATATATATAGAAGCTGGCTTTTTCGACCGCCTCCTGTACTCTCCTTATTAGGTTTTGCAGCTCGGAGCTAGAAAAAACAAATCTCCTTTTGAAAAGCATTGTCATTTTCCTTTCAATGAAGCCTCTAGCCCCCACTGCCAGGTGATAATATTCGACATTCCATCCCTGTTCTCTGCATTCTTCGATTAGCTTTTCATACCTCTTCTCCTTTCGTTCCTCTGCATTGCCGATGTTCTCTTGCCAAGGTACTGTCAGTTCTAGTAAAATTCCTATTCTCCGGTCTCTGTTTTTATTAGTGGAAATACTTGTCATTCCAAGTCTGTGGCCACCTCCCAGTATCCCATCCATCTTTCGTCTATCTCGTGTACTTTACTTGTAGGCCTGGTTTTATATCCTTTTCCCTCCTTGTGGAAGTATACTTTCCTGCGCTTTTCTACTTTTGGGTACTCTCCCCTATTGTACCTCTCGATCTTCTCCTCGAGTGCTGCGCCTCTGACGCCGAGGACTTGATTATGCTGCCATGTATATCTTTCTAGTGCTTGTCTGCAATTTGAAAGAACATGTCTAACCGTCGCTTTCTCTCCGCATCTACACTCATCGGTTGTTTTTATGTTCCACCGGACTAAGTTCGTCGGTGAAGGTAGAACGTCGAAGGTTGATTTGATCAGGAAGGATGTTCTTGCCTGTTCCCAAGCCTAAAGCTCCTTCCATGATATTCTGCGGCTGATCACATATTCCTCCCATCTCAGGCACTGTCCCTGTTGACTGCATTGTACCAAATGTACATTTCGCCTGTCTTCTTCCTCCTTTCTCACTTCGTATACCACTGCCTCTTTCATCTCTTTTATACTGCTCTTGCAAAATGGCGTGAAATTTTGCGACTCTAGGCCGGTTCTTGCTTCTTGCGTCGCTCCGACTATCTGCGTGCCTTAGTTTTCCGATCGCCCTGTATACTGACTCTTGCGCCTTCCATTTCTTCCCTGTTCGTACCTTTGGAGGGTTTTCCCGGATGCTCTGATCTTTTGAATACCTTAGCATCATTACTGTCTTATATTCTTTGGCGATTGATGTTATTGGTAGTTGCAGCACGGGTTTTCCATATAGTGCAGTTGTATTCAGTGGTTTCGGCAGACCAAGCCATTTTCTGATAAACACACTGCATCTTTGTTCCATTCTTTCTACTCTACTCGAGGCTATTTCGTACCTTTGCAATGGCCACATTATTCTTGAGTACAGCCCAAATTGCAGTATCCAACATTTGAATTTTCCCGGCAGCGTTGTTCTGTCAATTGCCTTTAATCCTTCTTCTACTAACTCATGTGTTTCTTTCCCTTGCTTCTTATCATTTAATAAATCTCTATACCATCTGCCGAGACACTTTACTGGTTGTTCTTTCACCGTTGGTATGTCTTCACCACCTATCCTGAATTTCACTTCTTCTTGCCTTCCTTTCACGAAAGCCACGCTTCGAGATTTTTTGGCTTTGAATTTCATCCTTGCCCATCCTATCAGTTCGTCTAACCGCTCTGCTGCTTCTCTACTTTCTGATAATATAGTTATGTCGTCCATAAAAGCCCTTTATGGTGACTTTGTAAAAGCTTTCTCACAGTTTGTAGATCTAAGTAACATGTCCATGACTAGCACTAATAAGGTGACTGATATCGTGTATCCAGCTGCAATACTTATTTCAAGGCGTTGCCACTCCGTTGTGAACTTTCCTGCTGTAAATCCCATCCTCTGGTTGTCGTAGTACGACATGAGCATTCGTTGAACATCTTTTGGAATCCAAAAGAAGTCCATCGCTGTTTTTATTATTGCGTGCGGAACAGATCCATAGGCATTGGCAAGATCTAGCCAAACAATATATAGGTTTTTCTTCATTTGTTTTGCATAGGTGATGGCTTCCCAGATGGCAAATGCGTGTTCTATGCACCCAGGGATTCCGGGGATACCTGCTTTTTGGATTGCTTCATTAACGTACCCGTTATGCTGTACGAATCTTATGATTCGTCGAGAAAAATAATTCCAAACATGATTTTCCCGTCAGTATTTAATAATGAAATTGGTCTAAATTGGCCTAGTGCCTTTGCCTCTTTTTCTTTAGGTAGATAGATACCTTCGGTTGTACACCATCGCTCCGCTACATCTTTCTTCTTCCACATTTCTCTTATCAGTGCAAACAGCTGCAAACGTAATTTCGGGCAATATGTATATACCTTGTAGCTCACTCCATCGTTCCCTGGTGAACTTTCTGCTCTTGCTTTTCTTATGAACTCATCCATTTCTTTCCGTTTCATGTCGCTCAATTCAAATGGTACTCTTGGTTCAGGTGGTTTCTTCAGTCCGTGCATTTCTGGGAGTACTTCATTTCTGTCAGAGTCGATGTATGTCTCATTCAGATGTTGTTCGAGCTCTTCTTTCGTGCAATCCAATTTTCCGCTTTTACTTTCAGTAACTAAATGTTTCGCATATTAATAGGAATTGTTCACAAAGCTAGTTTTTTTTTCTCTCTCCTTTCTTCTACTCTTCCTTCTTTGTTTTCTTAGCAGGTCTCGATGCCTCTCTTTTATCTCTTCATATAGCTGCTTTAGCCCTTCTCTTTCCTCCTCCTTTGTATCCCTCCATCTGGTTCTGAGTTTTTGTTTTCTCTTCTCGAATCTTTGCGACCCGTCTTTCTCTCCTCGATGGTCCACTCTTTGCCGTTGATTCTACCTTCCCTGTTGTTTCCAGTCCAAATCTTTTCTCTCCTTCCTGGTAGATTGTATTAGCCAGGTTTTCGAGCTTTTGTTCGTCGTCACCTTTGAATTTGGTGGTCATTCTTGCTACCTCGTTGTCAAATTTTTTATAACTCGCTGCCTCATTTGCTTTCGGCCACTTAATCTTTGTCCCCTTCACGCCTATCAATCTTTTAGACTGTTCCAATTTAACTGTGGAATGAACCTCGCTATGGTTATTTTCCAGGGAGTTCTGGCCACACGTCTTATGGAATATATACAGTTGTAAGATTGAAAAACCATATTTCTCTGCCGCTCGCATCCACTGCAATCAACTTTCTACTTAGATCCAGAATGACTGTATATACTTCAATCTTCAAGGTTTCCTGAACAACCCTTTCGCACTCTTACCCAATACTGACAGACTACAAGAACAGTATGCTTTGTAGTAGGCTAAGATGGCTGCAACAGTACACACTGTAAAACTCCGTTCAGCTGATGACTACTATGTCTGTGTCTAGTGACCTAATCTTTCTTCTAAATTGACCTCAACCTATGTATATTTATACATAAGTATAACCACTTATATGAACTTGCCCTTCCCTTCCAAACAATGATAAAAGAGAAGAGGTGTGGAGACTGTTTTGATATAAGTTTATTTTCTCTTGTTTTTGTATTTGCTTTTGTTTTCGTGCTTTTTCTCTTCTCTGCAGTTGTAGTTGTGTCTGTTTTTGTAAGTACATTAATCCCTCGACTATCGTAGGTGTTACGTTCCCAACCCCAATCCCCGAAGATAGGTGAAAATCCGCGAAGTAGAAACAGTACTGCACTGTATTTCTTTTTATAATTTGTATATATTTGTTTTATTATAAATATAAAACAACACCACGGAGGATTCGACGTCAGCTTAAATAATAAACCGCGATAAGTGAACCGCGATATGGCGAGGGATTACTGTATTGTTTGTGTTGATATTAGCTCTGATGTTATTGTTTTTGCTGGTATTTATTTTCATCCTTAATGAGTGGCTGGTTTAATAGCAGGTATTCCGCTCTCACCTGTCGTGTCATTTGAATTTGAGTTGGCTCCTGTAACAGTAATGTTTTTTTTTCTCTTCAGGTACGAAGGTGTCGTCCTGCCCACTTCGCACGATGAAGTTTCTGACGCCAAGTTTTAATCGTGAACAGAAGAAAACTGTGTGAATGAATGTGTGTTCAAGTATTTTTGTGTTTTGGCAGACTTGCAGATGAGCGAGGCATTTAGCTATTTATTTAAATGGTGTTGGAGTTTTTTTCTAGGCAGTGGTACTTATTTCCGCGCTTACTGCTGTCCCTCATTTTATCGTTTTGCTTCTTGTTTTCGTTGTTGTTGCTATTGTTGTTGTTACTGCTTTTATTGTTGCAGTATTTTCTCATTTTATTGCTTACGCTATGGTCACCATGACATCAACAATGAAACAAAATCATCGGATGAAACAAAATCAAATTTCCTCATTCAAACTTAGCTCACTCACTTTTCATTCTCGCTTGGCTGCTCTGGTTTTTCTCTCCTCCAAATATTACCAGGTATTTGCTTTTATCTTAGTCACTCAATGGACTGAATGTTTCAGTCAATGTTTCAGTCAATGGACAGCGGCCATGCTGGGGCACTGCTGTGAAGGATTTAGTAGAGCCAAAGTGACCCTTGTAATTATTTTTACATTTGTTACGTATTCTATCAGTTTCTTTGCCGAACCGCTCAGTTACAGGAACATAAACAAACGAACACCAGTTTTCAAGTTATGATGGCAGGAAAACATGACACAAACATAAGGACACATTATGACATTCACTAACAATGCATTGATCGGGCCGGGGCCGTGCTGTGGGTTTGAAACTGAAATTACAGGGTTGCAAAGCGAGCTTCTTAACCACACAGCCATACCTATACCATGTTGATTTTTAAAGACAAAAACGGTTTTCAAATTTTAAAGATTCAAAGTGTTAGGATCCCCCAATAGGGCTTTGTCAAATCTCAGCAATAACATCTAGATGTAAATTGTGAATAATTCTGACTGATCGACTAAAAGTAAGCCAATAAATGAGAAAACAGAAACCCAATTCATCGAAGTTCGATACACATTTTTCGAACTCAGAATCATGTGTGATGTTGCATATTGATATATACAAAGGTTAAATGTAATATGCCGGACAAAAATGTTTAGCGGCATTTCGTCCGTCTGTACGTTCTCAGTTCAAATTCTGCCGGGGTCGACTTTGCCTTTCATCGTTTTGGGGTCGATTAAATAAGTACCAGTTGAGCACTGGTGTCGATGTAATCGACTTATCCCTTCCGACGAAATTGCAGGCCTTGCACCAAAATTTGAAATCCATATTTTAAGAACGGCCCTATTATTACTTGTAGTATTAGTTTCTTCATTAGCCACCAGAAGGCACACAATAACGCGAAGATTACAAGGACAAAATTGCACAGTGTTGGGGCGGGTGTGCGTATAAATTAAATATAATAAAAAAAATGGAGTAACAATAAAACATTAAATATGGAAAATTCTCCCCAATGGAGGAAGACCTAGAAGAGCTAACGGTGACACAACGGTCACCCTTCTAGCGCTGTCTGTCTGTTACCATCCTCCAGTTCTAACAGCACATGCTCAGAGTCAGTCTGTTCACTAGGACCGTACTTCCCACTTTCATCAACTTTTGAACAAATTTACTGAAAAGTATACTTCCATCTCTATGCTCACTTTCCTTTGAAGTGAAACGAGAATATGTTGAAGACTTAGGCAGAAGGGAAAGTGTTTGTCTTCAAACACATCTATCAAATCCAGAGCCAACAAATAGATGAAAACTGCCTGCTTTTCCCGGCAAAAGAAAGACAGTAGGAAGATCTCCACAATGGATTCAGATGAGCCCATTCCTGAATCCCTTTCTCACAGGACAACAATTGCTCAACATGAGCTCCCTTGTTGCTAATGCTTGGGCACTGGACGAGTGAGTGCAGAGCGGTTTCATTGCTCTGCACTATTCTCAAACAGGATCCACCGGTGGTATTTCCGTAGCTGTGGAGTTTATTTCAAACCAACAATGACCACGGTAGCATTATCACAACAAGGACTTCTGGGAATTATGTATGGGATCTAACCTGAAAATAAACCCGCAATGAACCAGCCATTTGATTCGTTGACGCCAAGACTGTCCTTGAGAATATCGTTAGTTTTGATAAGCATTAATGCTCCATAAATTTCCACGAATTTCCACTCGCAGCGACTGGTAGAGGGCTGCGAGTGCGGAATGAAATTCCAGCCGCCAAGCGCCAGGTTTTGGCTTTTGCTACACTCAAATTTTTGTGAGGGCAAATCTGTTTTGTCTCTTTTCTTTTTCTTTTTTTCTCCTTTCTTACAGTGAACGGTTTTCTATTCATCTATATCGCCTTCCTTGCAAGACATAATAGAATGATCTGAAGGGACAGGAGTATGTCTCGAGTTGTGTTGGGTATTTCTGATGTTGATATTGTTTGTCTTCTTGTAGTTGTTGTCATGCAGGTTCTGTTGCTGCTTTATTTCGTGCTGCTGTATTTTTTGTGACTGCTGCTTTTGCAGCTGTTACTGCTACTGTAGCCATTGTCAGTTTTGGGGGCTACTACTGATTTGACTGTTGAAGGCTTTATTGTTACTGCTGATGCGACATTTTGCATTTCGCCCTCTACTTGATTTACTTATCAATGGTCCTCTGGCATATAAAATGAGATCAGGATAGTTTCGATTCTCTGCTGATCTGCTCGGACCAAAAGTTGCATTCGTATCGCCAACCAGTTTTCCTTGCGTAGCTCACGCACTTCTTCTATATTTATCACATCCTCAAAGTTGGCCCAAACGACTGCGAGCGACGAGCTGGTGTTTATATCTGGTGACACGTCTACCACTCTTACCTTCAACATGCGTCGGTATGAGGATATCAGAATTAATTCCTAATTTTTAAGAGACACTACAGAGTGGATTTTTACCTTAATGTCCCTAGGGAATTTAATTTCAACTGCACCATAGTACCTGTCATGAATGGACACCCGTTGGCATTTTGGCATTTGCACTCATCTATATTTTTTCCTATGCTTTTTTCTATGTTTTTTCCCAGTTTGTTCTAATATCAAACAATTCGACTGCGAAATGTCTTCCATTTTTAAATCAAACTTCTCTGATGCTCTTGTGGCTTTTACTAATGACCTAGTTTTTGCAGATGCTTGATTATAAATTCTTTGATTGCTGACGGGGTGACTGGGTATACTGATGGTGATGACGTCTTTGTTTTTTAATAGGGGAGCTGAATATTTTATCGTTGAAGTGGTAACGGCAGCAACGAAACTAATTCTGTTGCCACTGTATAACTGTCGGCTGCTGGAATGATAATGCTAATGGTGGTATTTAATAGGATGTTGATCTCTTTGTTTAGCATGTTGTTATTGTTATTGTAGCATTTCTTTTCTTTACTTTTGCCGTTCTCATCGGTAGTGGGGTTGTTGTTGTTAGTGGTGGGGGGTAGGGGGGCTACTGCTGCTGCATGTGGTAGCAGTGGTATTACTGCCAACGGCCATTCTTTTGTTTTTGTTGCTATTATTGTTGTTGTTGAAGCTACTGCTGCCTCTGCTGCTGCTGCTGTCTCTGCTGCTGCTGCTGCCTCTGCTGCTGCTGCTGCCTCTGCTGCTGCTGCTGTCTCTGCTGCTGCTGCTGTCTCTGCTGCTGCTGGTGCTGCCTCTGCTGCTGCTGCTGTCTCTGCTGCTGCTGCTGTCTCTGCTGCTGCTGCTGCCTCTGCTGCTGCTGCTGTCTCTGCTGCTGCTGCTGTCTCTGCTGCTGCTGCTGCCTCTGCTGCTGCTGCTGTCTCTGCTGCTGCTGCTGTCTCTGCTGCTGCTGCTGTCTCTGCTGCTGCTGCTGCTCGCTGCTGCTGCTGTCTCTGCTGCTGCTGCTGTCTCTGCTGCTGCTGCTGCTGCCTCTGCTGCTGCTGCTGTCTCTGCTGCTGCTGCTGTCTCTGCTGCTGCTGTGCTGCTGCCTCTGCTCTGCTGCTGCTGCTCTCTGCTGCTGCTCTGTCTCTGCTGCTGCTGCCTCTGCTGCTGCTGCTGTCTCTGCTGCTGCTGCTGTCTCTGCTGCGCTGCTGTCTCTGCTGCTGCTGCTGCTGCTCTGCTGCTGCTGCTGTCTCTGCTGCTGCTGCTGTCTCTGCTGCTGCTGCTGCCTCTGCTGCTGCTGCTGTCTCTGCTGCTGCTGCTGTCTCTGCTGCTGCTGCTGCCTCTGCTGCTGCTGCTGTCTCTGCTGCTGCTGCTGTCTCTGCTGCTGCTGCTGCCTCTGCTGCTGCTGCTGTCTCTGCTGCTGCTGCTGTCTCTGCTGCTGCTGCTGTCTCTGCTGCTGCTGCTGCCTCTGCTGCTGCTGCTGTCTCTGCTGCTGCTGCTGTCTCTGCTGCTGCTGCTGCCTCTGCTGCTGCTGCTGTCTCTGCTGCTGCTGCTGTCTCTGCTGCTGCTGCTGTCTCTGCTGCTGCTGCTGTCTCTGCTGCTGCTGGTGCTGCCTCTGCTGCTGGTGCTGCTGCCTCTGCTGCTGCTGCTGCTGCCTCTGCTGCCTCTGCTGCTGCCGGTGTTGCTGCTGCTGCTGCTGCTGCTGCTAGTTGTAGTAGCGATTATGTTCCTTTTTACAATTTCTATTTTGATGAGGGTTATGTCAATGCTCGTCTCCCGTCGGCTGGTTGATCAGGCTACCACCATCTTAAAAACTACGCTTGTCGACAATATAAACTTTTAAAAGTTTTTTTCAAATATTATATCCCCAAGGGGGAAACGATATTATTATCGAGATTCTGGCTAGATATACGATTAGACAAAAAGTGTATATTGTTATTATAAGGAATAATAAAATGGATTTCAAATTTTGGCGCACGTTGAGAAATTTTTTAGCGGAATGGATTTGTTGATTACATCAGTCTTAGTACTTGACTGGTACTTACTTTATCGACCCTGGTGAGATGAAACGTACAGTTGACCTCGACGGAATTTGAACAGAGCACATAACGAGAAGAAATATCCGCTAAGCGGTTTGTCAGATGCCCTATCTCATATCTTTTTCTCTTTTTCTCTTTGCATCTCTCTCTCGCTCTTCCTCTTCCTCGCCGACGTATATGTATACGTAAGTGTGTGTATATGTGTGCGTGCGTGTATTTATGAATCTATATGTGCGCGAGCGCATATGTACGCTGCATTTAAATTTTCAACAACCCAATTCATCACTTTAACTCGCAGGCTATATGCGCACACCCTACCCATCCCCTCACTACTTCATTGCATACTTTCGCACAGTGAAGCACAAATGCTCTCGTACCATCTCTCTCTCCCTCTCTATCTCTCTCTCTCTCTCTCTCTCTCTCTCTCTCATTTCCCCCTCCTTCCTTCTTTTCTTTATCTTGTGGAAACAAGGAAAGCAATTTTCATGTCTCCGCGTATTTTATTTAAATAGGTACTTGACACTCGCTCCTTCACCACCACCACCATAACTGATATCGTGAAATTGAATCGCAAATGTAGGGGCGTCGGTGACTAAAGTGGCAATCCAACGTAGCTGGCTTTGTGAGGAAGGTATTTTTCTTGCTACTTGGTCACTCTGGATGAGAAAAATAAGACCCGTCTAAGGGCGGATGAACTCTGAGGAATCAACGGCCATCCAAATGGCACTTCTGTATTAGCACTGCCGTTTGAGCCAGTGCCGCTCAGGACAGCAACAATAATGATAATAATAACGGCTATCCTGAGAGTAAAAATGACAGAGAACGTCTTCACGAGGATAAGTCTACACAGCGGGGAAAAGGTCCCTTTAGCCTTGGCTGGCAACTCCCTAGAGAAGGTGTATAGATAAAACACTGGTGTCCGTGACACCGGACCAACACAGCCCTCTTTATGAGTGTAATGCCAAAGAAAAATCATGACAAAAGCGTTCACGAGACCCGAATCCCGAATGAATGTCACTCGCACAACAAGTTCTTCACTGCGCAGATGAGAGGACCTGGTCGTTATCCAGATACTGCTACAATGTTTAGGAGAAAGTGGACTTAAAACGTCAATAGAACAGTAACGGGATTTTATTACAGAATCAAGCCTATTAAAATCTGATACCGGAAAAGAATGCATAAAATTTGGATATGTTGCCTATCACGGCGCAAAGGTGTCTAAACCCAAATATTTAAACTTGAGAAGACTGTGACTATCCCAGCTGAAACTGGGGGAGATCTCCCTCCACAATAGTGTGAAAGTAACTACGCTGGACTCGAAGAATAAAAAAAAAAAACAGGACAAGAACAAAGATTAGCAGAGGGACCAGTAACCATCTACAAAAGAAAGAGCTGTTTGTGTGATGGTGAATTCTAATTTGCAGATGGAAACTCTGTTACAGGAGAAGAAAGAAACTTACTACTACACCTGAACAAGGTGCGAAATAGCGAAAGAAAGATGCTATCAGCTCAGAGAGGAGTTGAAAGAGGAAGATAATATAAAGTAAAGAAATTGATGGACGAACTATTAAAGAAAATTTACATCAGAAACATAAAAGATCTAAACGACTTTATTTACTGCACAGCCTCTATCGCTGTGCAAAGCCTTATGGATTAAAAGTAAAAGAACAACAAAAAGAAAAGCCCCATGGTAGAAACGATGGCTTCACAACGAAATAGATCGATCAGCTCAAGTGAGAGCTTCAGTGGTTACATGCGGTCATAGAAAAGAAAAGTGCAAGAAAAAGACACAGGAACCAGAACCCAAACTGAGACAACTGCAAAGGAAAGAAAATTGTATAAACAAGTGAAGAATGAAGAGAAAACACCAAGGAAATGATATGTCATATGCCGAGGTAGCAAGGAAATTCTGGGCAAAGATCTGGAGCAAAGAGGTCCAACATAATATAAAAGCAATCTGGTTACCGGAATGTAAAAGAGAAATGGAAACTGGAGTGAGACAAAATATAACTATCACGGATAAGAAAGTAAAAGAGATGATTAAGAAAATATCAAACTGGAAGGCTCCCCAAACCAGAAGGTGTCCAGGGTGTCTGGCTCAAGAATCTCCCAAGTATACACAATTATATGCGACCATTTTTTACTGACTGCATGTAGAATGGAGCACCAACATGGATGACAAAAGAAAAGACAGTGCTACTATAAACAGACGAAGAAAAGAGTGGGGAATCGCCAATTATAGAATCGCCAATTTGCTTATAATTACTTTAGTAATTATTAACTGGACTCATAGCAGAAGACGTATATAATTTTCTGGAAAAGGAGAATCTATTGCCAGCAGAATAATAAAATGATGTAGGAAGAAATGAAGGGAACTGCTTAATTGCTATATAGGCAGATAGCAGAGCGTTAAATGAGGCACGAACAAGTAAGAAGAATTTGACTGCTGCATGGATAGATTACTGGAAGGCTACGACAATGTACCCTACACTTGGCGCTTTGGATATCTAAGGACGCTAGGAGTCAATGAGAAGGTAAGCAAGTTTTTGCAGAATGCAATGAGAGTTTGGGGAGTAGAACTGATATGTGTAAATGAATCGCCAGTAAGAAGAAAATATGCATTTTCTAACCCTTCGTTACTGCGCTAATCCAACTGAGAAGTATACTAAGAAAGTCCAGGCCTGAAATGAAATAAATCGCCCACTTAATATGGATGACCTCAAGCTGTGTACGAAAAGTGAGGCAGACCTAAACTCTATAGTCCAAACAGTAAGAGTATTTTGTAAAGATCTTGGAATGCAGTTTGGAGATAAATAAATGTGCAGTATTATTTATGAAGAGGCCGGAAGGTAAACACTGATGACATAAAATTATCACAAGGATTATCATTAGATTAGATCGCTCTGGTATAATGAGGGGTACAACTATCTAGGAACTCTTTAAGATAAGATAATGGAGGTGGGTAATGAGAGAAAAAGTCACTTAAAACTACAGGATGTTGTAGGATTTTCTCATAAAGACTCACCATACTATTGATGCAAGAAGACCAAATATGATCATAGAAGACAAAATAAACAAAAAATAAATGATCATTGACTTTGCAATTCCCTATCATGGTAGAGTCGATGACAAAGGAATTGAAAACGTCGAGAAATACCAGGATCTAGCCAGAGAACTGAGGAAACTGGAAGACCAAGACAACGATTATTCCCGTAGTAATTGGTGCACTTGTCACAACACCCAAACTGCTATCTAAAAGACTGAAATAGATCGGAATTGAAACTCCCATTGTCGACCTGCAGAAAAGTACCATCCTATATTCTGCAGGAATCCTAAGGAAAGTCCTTAAGATTTGAGATCTGATGTCACAAAAATTCAAGATAAAATGCATGCTAAATAAATTAGCATGCAGTAGCATAATAATGTTTCAAATTTTCGCACTAGGCCAGCAAAGTCGCCTTCGAAGGAATTTGAGATTAGAACGTAAAGAGCTGGAAAAAATGCTGTTCGACACGCTAACGTTTCTGCCAGCTCACCGCCATACTACTAACACCACCACCACCACCACCACCACCACCACCACACCACCACTACTACTACTACTACTACTACTACTACTACTACTACTACTACTACTACTACTACTACTACTACTTTAATGCTGCTGCTACTGCTAATACTACAAATATTAATAATAATAATAATAATGATAATAATAATAATAATACTGTGTCGCATTTGTAATAGAGTGGGTGAAACCGTTGTCCATATCACAAACGAATGCCCTAGACTTGCCCAAGACCACTACAAGTTGTGACGACATGATCAGGTAGCGAAAGTGCTACATTGGGAACTATGCGAAAAGTGGGGGCTAGAGAGACCAAGATGTGGTGTGAGCACAAATCGCAATGAATGGAGACTTAGTTTGAATATTATTAGCTGGTCAATTACTGAAATCTGCAAGCTTGATAGAAATATCCGAAAATTGTAAACAGGGAATAAAATGCATGGCTCTTAGGCAAATGTAGAGCGATTTTACTTGCCAAGAAAAGAGTGTGGTCGTGGAGATTTACAACTTGAATTGACAATGAGCAATGCCATAATTGGCCTAAACACTTACCTGAAAAATTCTGAATACTGGATGCTAAAACTTGTCTTAAAGCATGAAAACAAGAAAACTTCATATTCATTAACAAAACAAGCAAGGACATATCAATACAGCAAGTCCCAATATTAGACGTATTGGAAAAACTAAGCGTATGAATACCCTTGCTAAAACTGCTGCCTCAGATATTCTTACTGATAAGTAACAAGAAAAACCTCTCAAGGGCGAATACCCAAAGAGTAAATACCCATGCTAATGTTGACAAAGCCCTTACTTATCAATGGTTATCGTCTTCTGGTTTAAAATTAGAAACAGAAAGGTCTATCATAGCAGCACAGAATCAATGCCTACCTACAAGAAGCTACCAGGCCAACATCTTAAAGAACATACATGTCGTGTATGTAAACAACAGGCTGAAACCATCGATCATGTTGTTTCCATGTGCAGCCTTCTTGCGCCTACAGGGTATTTCAACAGGCATGATAGAGCGGCACAGTATATTCACTCAGTAATTTATTTTATCGTCCCCGAAAGGATAAAAGGTAAAGTCGACATCGGCAGTATTTGAACTAAGCATTTTGCGCGGTAACGATTCTGCCAGCTCACCGCCTGAATAATAATAATTATTAATATTTCATTTATTAGCCACTAGGGTAGACATATAAGGGACGATACAGTAGACATGGACTGTGGGGATTTTACACAGAAACAACTAGTACACAGTTAAAAGAATAACAATGATATCCAACAAAAGAATATAACAATGGAAGTTCCCTAATTGGGGGAGGTAACCACTCGGAGTTGACTTCGGTACCCTAAAAATCCTGAACCACTCGACGCTTCGAGGTCATCTCGGAGGAGTACCCTTCTTCCCCTCAAAATCACAAGCCTGCAGGCGCATAATTAGTGTAGGTCCACTCACACGTGCCATTTTCGTTACATTCACCCACCTTTTAGCAAATGTACTGACAGACAGCACTTCTCTTCCTTTCCAAAGGAAATTTGAAAAGTTGATGAGTGATTGACCGAAGAGAAAAAATTCTGTCTTCAATCCTTTCAACCTGGTCCACCATACAACCTATTTCGCTACTGCTATCAGACAGAGGAAAATTGCCTGCCCTTCCGGACCGATAGAAAGCGGCGGATCGATCTTCACTATGGACTCGGCAGCCGTATCCGTCCTACACATGATAACAGCTGTTCAACATAACTCCACAAGTCGGTAATGCAAGGACACTGGACGAGTGCGAGCAGAACGGTTTCGTCGCTCTGCGCGCATCTCGGGCAGGTCCGTCTGACAGCGCTTCCGTGCCTTTAGAGTTTATATCCAACCGGCAGTGCCCGCTCTCGGTAGCATTGCCAAGCAAGGGATTTCTGGAAGTTATACGTCGTCCCCGGCTCGAAAGCTTTCCTGAACAGACTGGTTAGTCCGATTTCGTCAACGCCTAAGGTCTCTCTAAGTGCGTCATCGCACTTTCCCTCCACTAACCCTCTATGGAACTCGTGAATGGATGTTCTACTGATCGCATTGCCCGCCTGGTGGAGGGCAGTGAGTGCCTGGCAACATTCCAGATGCCAGTCACCCTTCCTCAGTCTCTTCTTGACCCAGGATTGTAGCTCAGTCAAGATGTGGAAAAGCCTGTTTGGCACACGGCAACCACAGCTGCTCACCGTTCAGGCAGAATATCTGGAGATGCCGCAGCCTCAGCGCATGTCTGCACGATAGGGGGCAAGGAACGACGGTCAAGCGGTAGTAGATGACTGACGCGATGTACGCATTCGCCACCTCCACTCGACCTTTCAGTGATAGGCTCCTCCCAGCCATTTCTAGGTGAGACTGGCTAACCTGCTCGTCACTTCGTCCCAGTTCTTACCCACCTGGAGGTCTGGTCGGAACCAAACACCAAGCAAATTTACCGGTCCGTCCGTTCAGCACCCAACGACGCTGTTGGACGGCATGGTCTTGCCTCTCCAGGGTCCGAGTTGCAAGCCCGCCGACTTTTCCGAGTTAAGTTTTGCTCCCGTCAGCTTTTCAACTTTTCATATTCCTCCAATGATATGCCGACCACCTCGATTTCTGAGGTGTCCGATACCATCATGGGGATATCGTCCGCATACACCAACATAGCCCTCTTGCGTCCCGTTTCGAGCAGGATGCCCTGAAGTAGCTAGTTTCCGCAGTAAAGGCTCAAGAGTCAATACGTACAGAAGGAAGGAGAGAGAGCACCATTGACGAACCGATCGGGAGATCTGAAGCGGTTTCGAAAGTTGGCCTTTAATTTTGACCACCGAGCAGATGACGCTGTGCTTTGCAACGATCCAACATCTGAAGATGGGGCCGAAGCCAGTCGCCTTGAGGACAGCCTCCAGATGTCGCTGGTCGACCCTAACGAATGCTTTCGATTGATCTAAATTCATCAGCGCCCCACCGGAGCCAGGTTTACAGCCTACCCTTTCTATGATGTATCGCACAAGATGGAGGTTGTCGTGTATGGAGCTAGTCGAGATTGGGCAGGTTTGCGCCTCCCCGACCAAATCCTCGATGACAAGCGCCAATCACTTTGCCAATACCTTGGCCAAAATCTTAAACTCTGTGTTAAGCAGAATTATAGACCTGAATTTATGCGCCCCTCTTGTTTTCGGCTTTCTTTATCAGCGTCACTACGCCATGGCTCACAGAACTGGGAATACTCCCGTTCTGCTGCCAGTTGCTGTAGAGCGCTTCGAGGAGATTAGAGAACAAGTCTGGCATATTTATATAAAGTTCATAGGGCAGACCATTTAAATCTGGTGATTTGTGCCTCCTGCAACTGACAAGGACATCTTGAATTTCGGCTGAAGTTATTTACCTTTCACAGGGCTCAGCGTCGGCTGTCGAGAGACGCGGCAAGTCGTTGAGGTAGGAACTGAAATCCGCCACCATCTCCGCAAAAGGCCTCACACATCTGCCTGGATTCGCTCAGCTCGTGTCCGTCTCGGTCCGTCAAAAACCAGATTGTGGTTTTGTTACCACGCTGCGTCTCCACCACGCGGGCCCATCAAACATCTTAGCTCTGACACGCGCCTTAGCTCTGACAATGCAACTTTCATGTTTCGCGTTGAAGAACTGGTCTAAAGCCATTCTCACTGCCAGCACGTCGGCTGCAATGCCACTACAAGTAGCCTCGTCCAGTTTAGCTACTAACCCTTCCTCTTTTTATTTTCTCTAACGCTATTTCTTTGCTGAACCCTATCGATATTACTCTAATCTCTCTTCTGAGCGACGCCCACCACCTGTTGTTGATGGCACCTCCTGTCAACCTCTGCTTAACTAAATTGCTGGCCTGGTCCCTGTAAGCTTTACGTGCCGGAAACGACATGTTCAGCTTCCAGTAACCAAGTTCTAGCCTACGAATCTTATCTAGATCGACCGTACAGATTACAAACTTATGGTCTGAATAGAAGACCGTTTTAAAAAGTGGACACCCTACACTGAGTTTCTATTTTTCTAGTGAAAATCCTATCTATATACGATCTAGATGACCCTAAGAGGTTGGTCCAATTCCATACTCGCATATTAGGGAAATCTCGTCGGTACCTGTCAGACAGTTGGAAATGTCTGATCATGCGCTTGAGGCGTTTGCACCCCACTCTTCTATCAGCTACTCCCACACAATCCCAACATTGGTCTAAGATTCCGATCCAGTCCCCTACTAATAGTAATGGGGAGACGTATCTAGAAAGGTTTCCAGATGACTGAAGAAATCTAGCCGTTTGGTACCTGCAGGAGCATAGACGGCCACCAGTCTAAACACACTACCTTCACTGAGGCTCACATCCAGGACTACCAACTTCCCGTCCGGGTCCCAGAAGATCGAGTTTCCTTCGAGATCCAGTCCTTTCCTAAACAGCACTGCCACTCCACCTCCCATTCCCAACCGACTAACAAATGCAAAGACCTGATAGTCGTCGAACAGGGGGGCCAGTACGCATGTACTGGAAATCCTAGTTTCACTGACAGCAATTGTGACCAGTTCTACAGACCTGAGGTCGTTGAGCAGGCGTCCCTGCTTCAAGGTGGTCCAAGGTATCGCACATTTAGAAATCCTACTCTTAGTATGGCCATGTTGGCAAGCTAAAGAGAGAAGGGAAAGGTTTGCTTACCTCCCGGTGTCTCGTGAAGGTCGGGTGGTTCGACCTCTATAGTTGTTGGGGTCTTTTTAGGGAACCCCTTTAAGAGCCTCGATGTGGGTCTCACGGTCGGGGTTCCCACGTCTCCGGAAAGCTCTCTCGAATTTTTGTGTAAGAATCGAGCGACATTCGCAACATAAGTAAATCTTATGGTACACGAAATGTGTTCGATTCGAAAATCACCCTCCCCTGTTTCAAATTCCGTCTTTTGTGTTACGAGTGCCATCAGTTCCACGTGGTCCCTTCTGCTGAGTACGAAGTTGGGTGTGGTTTAATTTGTTTGTTTGAATGTAGTGGTGATGGTGTTGTTGTTTCCGTTGTTTCTGTGTGTGCTGTGAGTGTGGTATCCGCAGTTTTAGATGTTTGTTTGAGTTTCTGTTCCTGTTTATGTTGTTTGCGTTTGGGGGATTCTGGTGATTAATTATGTTGGTTGTGTTTGTGTTGGTGTTTTGGGGGGAAGATTTTTGCGTGGGTGGTGTTTGTATTTATTATTGTGGGTGTTGTTATACTTTGTGGAGTTTTTATTTTGTGCTTTCTTTTTGTTTGTTCTTTTGGCCCTTTCGGTGAAGGGTTTTTTGCTGTAAGTGTGTTTGTATCTGTATGTTTATAATCTTGTTTATGTGTGTATTTTTGTTTGGTGTGAGGGGAGTGGGAGAGCTTTCTTTGTTTCCTCCTAGGATGGCTAACGTTTTGGTGTTGTTGCTGATGGTTTTGCCGATGCTGGTGATGTTTTAGTTCTCGTTGCGGCGCAGGCAGCAGTGGAGGCCGTAGGCGGCATTGAGCAGCCAAATGAGTGATTTCTCTACTCCTGAAACAATGCGGCCTTTTGCCTTCAGTCATGATATGTATCACCGTTCCGTTGTGGAGACGATTGTAGTCTGGGAATTTTTTATGTTTTCGGGTCTGATCTGGAAAAGTATCCCTGGAGAAGTATCCCTGGAGAATTATCCCTGACCAGTCCTTCCTGGCAGTTCTTGTCGCTTCTATAGGGACAGCATCCGTCCCCTCCACGATTACGCGTCCCAAGGGCACCAAACATCTAGTCCTGGGGAGACTTTAGGAATGCCGACACGGGCTGTACGTTTCCCAATGTGAGAGGGGTAAATGATGACTTTGCTAGTTTTGCAGGGGGTCATTGAATGTTTCACAGCGAGGGCTTCTGATTTAAACGGCACCGAAATGGTGCCGTATTGTTTGCCCCTCGCTATGTGTTCGATGTCATTTCTTATGCACCTCAGCGCTGCCTCTGTATCTACTTGGGCTATTAGAACCGCGCTTTTTGTGTCTGCTGAGATGCATCTGAAAAGTACCGTTCTTGTCTCCACTGCTTCAATTGCCTCTAATGTGATCGTGAGATTTGCCCAATTGTTCTCTTGTTGAATTAGTTTCCATGCCTCTGGGAGCCTCTGCTTCCTATTTGTGAGATCTACGGTATATCGGTGTTTGGTCTTGACTGCTGCAAAACTATTTTTGATATTTTTATTTAGTTTGTTTTCGTTGTTGTTTTTGATGTTATCACTTGCCACTGCTGCCGTTGTTGTTGTCGTTCTTATATATGTTGCTATCGCTACTGTCACTGTTGTTGCTTCCTTTATCGTGGTTGTTGCTGGTGCGGCTGCTGCTGTCGCCATTTCTACCGCTGTTAGTGTTTCTGCTTCTATTGTTACTTTTCGTTGTACTTTGTACCATGTCAGTCTTGGTCTTCTCCTCCACCCCTCCTTCCTCTGTATTGTTGGCCGTGATAGAGGGAAGGGGAGGGAAGTCTTCATCTATTACCATAGTGGTAGGAGGGTTTGTTTTGTTTTCCCTCAACTCTTTCAAGACGCGTTCCGCCATCTTGTTGAGTTGTATTGATTCCATTAAACTTTATCCCCCACCGAATTTATATGGTGGGCCGAAAATCGCCCCCTGGGGGCTACACAACCATATAAGACCAATAATAAGTTCCATGTGCTTCTAATCACAACTTGGAACGAAATAAGTATAACAAAAGACACCAAGACTGGAGTAAATAAATATTTTTGAAACGAACTTACTTGGAGCGTTCGGAAACACGTACGATGTGTTCCGCACCAAATATTATAATAATAATAATAATAATAATAATAATAATAATAATAATGATAATGATGATGATGATGATGATGATAATAATATTAATAATAATAATAATAAAAACAACAACAATAGCAATAATAATAATAATAATAATTTTTAAAAAAACTTCAACAATAATAATAATAATAATAATAATAATAGAAGAAGAAAAGAAGAAGAAGAAGAAGAAGAAGAAGAAGAAGAAAAGAAGAAGAAGAAGAAGAAGAAGAAGAAGAAGAAAAGAAGAAGAAGAAAAGAAGAAGAAGAAGAAGAAAAGAAGAAGAAGAAGAAGAAGAAGAAGAAGAAGAAGAAGAAGAAGAAGAAGAAGAAGAAGAAGAAGAAGAAGAAGAAGAAGAAGAAGAAGAAGAAGAAGAAGAATTTTGCTTTAGTATCCCTTAAGATTTATAGCAGATTTTTCTATTAAGTTGCCTTGAGCATCACTTGACATTAAAAGAAAGTAAATAAGATTTCTAAGTGATGAGAAAATGTAACTGAAATTACTGTCTCAATGCAAACAGTTGTGGAATAATTTTGATGTCCATAAAAAAGAAGTGTATTTGCTATCAGGGGTTGGACACTACGAATATGAAATAATCGGCGAAGTTGTTGGGGTTGCATAGTTGATTTCCTAAAATATAATAGCTTGGTCATGTAATAAACAAAGCAGAATTGATATGCTTGATGTGTGATGGAACTTCTTAAACCTCATTAATGATGTTCTTGCGGTCTTTATGTTATCAATAATTCCAGAAACGAGACCACATTTAACAGTAAACAAGAGAGTCTCTTTTATCTCCACAGCAGTTTTAAAATGCAATATCGGGATAAGGTGACATTTCTTTTATAATCATGTCACTATGGTAGTATCTGCGTGTTGTTAACACTTAATAGTGTGCCCATATTGAAGACCATAAATTAGGAATTCGAAGTTCATATAATTAAAAGTGTTAATTAAATATTTAACATTTCTATTATTTATTATTTAGCTGCTTCTTTATTTTTGTCTCTTAAAAAAAATTCGCCTTTAGTTATTGAAATCAAATTATATCAACAAGATTTATTGGAATTGGAGTTTCATTCAAACGACATTTCCATCGTTTTACACCAGTGTGTCAGGAATTATTTAC
This sequence comes from Octopus sinensis, assembly GCF_006345805.1. Taxonomy (NCBI): domain Eukaryota; kingdom Metazoa; phylum Mollusca; class Cephalopoda; order Octopoda; family Octopodidae; genus Octopus; species Octopus sinensis. Next base: position 116,713,161 of record NC_043002.1, on the reverse strand, counting down.
TTATCATTTATGATACATTCTTTATTCAATGAAATTTACAAGTATTCAAAAACCATTATTTATCTCTTTTTCTATTTCTCCCGCTGTCTCTTTTTTCGTTGATATTTATAAACTGTAACGTCTTACAATGAAAACTTCTCGGTCAGCTTGTATCGAATTTATCATCAACTATGGTTAAATTAGCAAATCTTTCAAGAAGTATGTTTTAAGCATTACCGGCCGTTAAAGAGAATCAAGGACCACTGGTCCATGAAGCCTACTTATAAAAGGATATGTACATGTAATAAACATAGTATATAGTTTAGTGAGTTACAAAGTCCCGAATTTCTGTGAGGAAATTTGAAACTATATAATACTCACAGAATACTTATAACACTTCAAAGATCAGTTTACAATTGAACGATTTAGGAGTTTTTCCACTTACAATTTTTTATGACCTGTTAGACACAGCACTGATTAACTATATATATATATATATATATATATATATATATATATATATATATATATATAGGGTTTATTAGTGATAGAAGTATAAGAGAAAGTTGTGCTGCTATGATGCTGAGAGATACGGGTGTAGCTAATGACCGCTGTAGTTGTTACAATATTACATTAGCTGTGTATTACTAACGTAAATTGAATTCTTGCATTATTGAACTGTGTATAAGTCTTTTGTTACAAAAAACAAAAACGGGATATGCTTCATAGCATATATGCATAACAAATTTACTGTTGTGATTTCAAATGTGTAGGAAACAAAATGACACAAAAACGATGCTGAATATTTCATTGTCTTTTCGAGCAATCTCAGATACTTGAACATAGCAAGTATTGATTCACTAGTGACATTTGAATAACGATAATGCAGTAAACATTTTTGAATTCTTGTAGTGAGACTGTCCACTGATAAAATCAGCGAGCTTCCTTATCCTATGCACTACGATAGCTAATTAGGTGTGGATGATAAGACGTATCGATAAAATAATTTACCATCTGTTTACGACAAAATCCAAAGGACATTGGATCCAAATTTATCTGACATCACACAGGGAGGTTTATGTTTTAAAAATATCATTTCAGGTTATCTAATACTTCTGAAAAATGTACTAATTCCTATTATAGCAATGTTTAAAAATATCTTATCTACCTAACAGCAAACTTGAAAATTTCAAGTACATACCATATCAACATTTATCTTAGTATTAAGGAAACTATATTGCGATACCTTGAATTCTCTGACAAAGAATTTGAATATGGAACCACATCTCGGTCAGAGGCATATGATTGACATTAATATAATAAAGACTTAAATATTGGAGTTTCCAATTTAGGTACAAGGCCAGTAATTTCGAGCGAAGGGTGTCACACGATACCATTGACTGGTACGAGACTGGTACAATACTGTATCGACCCTGGTGAAATGAAAGTAGATTTGACTTCAGTATGATTTGAACTCAAAACGTAAATAAGTGAAACAAATTGCGCAAAACATTTCGTTCAAATTGGAGGTCAAAAAAAGTTTATGGATTATGCTTAGTTCACAAGCTACTTATAAAAGGATATTGATGTTTCGGGATTGATTCTGCGTCTGACAAACTCCTTTGCCTATACATTAAACAAGTTTGAAGAAACTTATGATGGTCTGTATCAGCAAAATCTATACAAAGAAGCTCATGATACTTTTTTTTTATTTTGGAAGTGTTATATGCTGTGACAAGAGTAACATGACGCTTTGGGATTGTAGCTTCGTATGAGAGAAAATCAATGCTTCACACGCTTAAAGTTGTCACTTCTGTCAGACATAAATTGCCAGACTTTTTATTCCGCTCAGAACATAAGAATTTACTCAAACAAGAATTTTACGTAAGCCAACACTGGTTTCGTTGAACTCTGATTATGCTGTATTCTCTGATCAGCGAATTCGAGGAAATTTAACCAGTGCACTCAATTTCACATATCTATGATATATTGTAGGATAGAGCTGTCCGCCAAACGTTCCATTGGTAGTTAAAAGATAATCTAATTGAAAACTAGAGCTAACAGTTAAAAGAGCTAAAATGTGGTACCAGCTGATGGTTGTGTATCTAATAACTGGATGGATAGAGTGCTAGTGCAGTCCTCTATCATCCCAGCTATTACAATCACGACGTCCAACTGGATCAAAAATGAAAAGATCGAAATAGTGTTTATTTATGCTCATGACCACATTGGCAACTATAACAATTAACAAAAGCATGGTACTCGGCATAAACCATACTTGCTTGCGATTGACGTCTATGCCAGTGTGAATTAAAAATTAATCATAATGAGTTTCTTATTTATTTCTTCTTATTACACTTATGTGTAATAATTTTCGATAACTTTCCTCCCTTAATTTTCTATAAGTATATATTTCCGAACTTATCTACATTAAATTTGTGCCGAGTGCATCTGTATATATATAAGGCAGGATGTGTGTGTGTGTGTGTGTGTGTGTGTGTGTGTGTACGTGATTGTAGTTTATGCACAACCACAAATTAGCACGCATGTCGCTCAAATTTTAAGAGGACATTCGTCACGATCCAAGCTGTATTTTCGTTAAATTATTTTCCCCCATACACACACACTCACTCACACTCACACGAAAATTTATGCGTACAAAACAGATGCATGCAATGTGTATTGACTGTATACATATATATAAAGCTGAAGTTGTCTGTGTATGGCAGGTTTGATAGCCTTCTACTAACACTATCTCCTCTGAGACCCTGCGGCGCAAGTTGACCAAAGTTGAGCGTATGATAGACGTAGGCTTGCTCTTCCTTCCGTAGAAGAAAAACTTCAAATCGGATCATGTTAACACCAAAAATTATTTACATCAAAAAGGTGCCTTTTCTATGAAAATCCCTATATTTTTAACGATTTTTTGACTGCTGTGTCGCCATTTTTCGGTGTATTTCAACCAGAAAAATGTTCACTTACTTTTCAAAATTTCCAATTCTAAAGGGTCGAAACAAACTCGAGCAACGCCGGGCGATACTGCTAGTATTTACTAAGGAGAGAATAAGAGGGACAGAGAGATGGGGAAAGATTATAAACTTCTGTAAACTAGAATTTCGAGATTTCAACTTACTTCAATCCTTTTTAAGTCCTATTTTGTAGCTACATGTAAATTCTATCTGTATACTTTAATGTTGTCACTTGTAGTAATACGCTGGTGGACACCCTGGTGAGTGTCTATAATTTTAACGTCATTGACACCGCCGGATTAAACGGTACAGCTCAGGTGTTGAAACCATAGTGATATCCGTTTGCGGCTGACAAAGGAATATGTATTTGATTGTGAATTTCTTATATTGTAGCCTCTTTTTCCTGAGGTGTCTTTCATTCCTATAAAGTGGAAACCGTTTGCGGATTCATAGTTTACATTGTTATTGGTTGTCTTGCTTCATAGGTAATCTTATTAAACTTAGATAATGCTTAGATATTGGTGTCTAGTTTGGAGAAGTTCAGTGGCATATTTTTAAATATATATGTTCTGAGTATGACTATAAACTACATCCGGTTGTAGAACCCTGGGAGTCTGGGGCCCTGGTTTCAGGGCTTGAGGAGTGTGGAACCACCTTTTAGCCACTATTATTCTCAGGTCTACTCTGGCCCGGAGTGGTAGTACCTGTAAAGGTACCAGCTATGTGTTAACTAGTACCGCCACCTCGTGACTGAGCTGAGGATCGGTAGAATGCGGTCGCCGTATTCTCTGCGTGAAGTACGAGGCGACTAAAAGGGGCAGGAGCGAGGGGACTGAGTATCCTTTCCTCCTAGTAAATTCATATTCCTAAAAATGCAGCAAGAAAAAGACAAGGGAGTGGGAGAAGGTTAACACCAAATCTCACCTGGTACTAGGGTTATGGAATGGGCGTGGGTGTAGTACAAGTGAGGTGAAGAGGAGAGAGATAGGGAGTGTGATGCTGAGGAGAAAGGTGGATGTGCTGGCACTGAGAGAGACTAATGATAAGTAAGGGAGAGTATCAGTTTGGGAATGCAACTGGACGAGTGTCGAGTGTGGGAGGGCTCGTGAGGGAGTGGCATTGCTGGTGAGTGAGAGTTTGGTGGAGTGGAGGGAAGTGTCTACAAGATTAATGTGGGTTAAGATGAGGGAGGAGGAGAGATGTGGGTGTTTTTCAGTACATATAGTCCAGAGAGTGAAAGGATTGAGGAAGAAGGAGAGGCGTTCTGGAGGGAACTGAGAGAGTGTGTGGATAGGGTGGGGAAAATTGGTTATGTAGTGTTGTTGCGTGATTTGAATGCACGAGTGGGAAATGAGGAAGTAGAAAATGTAGTAAGAAAATATGGAGTTCCTGGTCGGAATGAGAGTGGAAGGAGGAGGTTGTTGGAAATAGTATGGAGCAGGCGTTGGTGGTGGGCAATAGTCTTTTCAAAAAGTGGGAGAAGAATAAGTTCATGTGGTGGAGAGTGGAGAGAGGAACAGTAGTGGACAGGGCCTTGATGGACTACATATTAATTGATAAGGGAGTGGTAGGAAGGTTGTTAGATATGCATCTAATGATAGGTGAAGGTGGAGGAGTGTCAGATTACTTATTAGTACAGTTTAAGTTGAAAGTATGCTCTAAATGGAATGCTAGACAAGTGAGGAGAAAGGTTGTGAAGGCGAGTGGACTGGAAAGGAGAGAGAAAGAGCGGACGTGTGTAGAGAAACTAAACTGAACTGAGAGGTAAATAGGAACAGGTGAATAGGAAACGGGAGGTTGGAGATGTGGGAGGCTTTTAGAGATGCAGTAAGGAGATGTGCCTCTGAGGTATGTGGTACACGAGTGGTTGGAATGGGTGTGAGGAAAGGTAGTGAGTGGTGGAATGAGCAGTTAAGGGATGCAATTGCAGAGGAGAAAAGGGCCTTTGAAGAGTGGTTGCAAAAGGAGGATGAAGAGGTTTATGATCACTACAGAGAAGTGATGAGGAGAGTAAAGAGGGTGGTGAGAGTGGCGAAATGGGTGGCGAGTGAAGGGTTCGGGAAAAAGTTGAGTGAAAATTTTGTAAGAAATAAAAAGATGTTTTGGAAAGAAGTAGAGAAGGTAAGAAAGGTGGTCGGGGGAAGGGAAGAACGGGTGAAGGTTGTAAATGGAAAATTGTTGAAAGTAAATGAAGATCTACAAAGGAGATGGGCAGAGTATTTTAGTGAGCTGTTAAATGTGGAGGATGTTAGGGAGGCAAGTATAGTGGCTGTAGGAGAAGAGAGGAGATGAGGGAGTCCCTGCGGAAGATGGTAAACCGGAAGGCGCCAGGTATAGATGGGTGTACAGTGAAATGCTTAAAGAAAGGTGGCGTGACAGTGATTGAATGGTTAGTGAAAGTTATGAATGTTTGTTATATGGTTGGAAGAGTACCAGTCCCCTGTATAGTGCCACTGTACGATGGAAAAGGGGATAAATGTGGAAATTTTAGGGGTATAAATCTGCTGTGTGCGGTTGGTAAAATGTATGGGAGAATTTTGGTTATTAGGGTGAGGAACCAGACAGAGAGAGTAGTAGGGGAGGAACAATGTGGTTTTAGGAGTGGAAAGGGGTGTACAGATCAAATATTTGTAGTAAGACAGTTGTATGAGAAGCTTTTGACAAAAGGGAGGGAAATGTACTGGGCCTTTATGGGCTTAGAGAAGGCATATGACCGAGTGGAGAAGGATGAAATGTGGCGGGTGTTGCGGTTGTATGGAGCAGATGGGAGATTATTGAGAGCTGTTCAGAGTTTTTATAGAGAAAGTAGGGCGTGCGATGGGGTTAAGACAAGGTTGTGTGATGTCTCCGTGGCTGTTTAATTTATATATAGATGGTGTGGGGAGAGAGGTAAATGCTAAAACCTTTGGTAAGGGAGCCCAAACGGTGGGAGAAATGGAGAGAAATGGCAGGTGAGTCAGTTGTTGCTTGCTGATGATACAGCAGTGGTGGCGGATTCGGAAGAGCAACTGAGGAAACTGGTGGTAGATTTTGGAAGAGTCTGTGAGAGGTGAAAACTGAAAGTGAATGTAGCTAAGAGTAAGGTGATGAGATGTTCGAGAGATGGAAGGACTGGTAGGATGGATTTGAGTATAAATGGCGAGAATATAGAGGGGTGAGTGATTTTTAGTATCTAGGCTCACATGTGATGGCGGGGGGTGGTTTGGCTGAGTAGGTGGGATACAGAGTGAGGGGGGTAGTAAGATACTTAGAGTTGTGAAAGATATGCTGAGAGATAAAAGGTTGAGTATGAAAGCGAAATGAGGAGTGTATGAGGGCGTGGTTGTGCCGACGATGTTATATGGTGCAGAGGGGGCTGAGAGAGGTGGAAAGGAGGCGACTAGATGTGTTTGAGATATGATCTATGAGGCTATGGTTGGTATAATACGGATGGACAGGATGAGGAATGAGGAGGTGCGAAGACGAGCATGAATGAAAGAAAAACTAACTTGGATAGACGAATGTTGAGATGGTTTGGCCACATGGAGAGGATGGATGAGGAGCGGATGGTAAGGAGGGTGACGAAGGGTGAAGTGGATGGATGGAGTGAGGAAAGCTTTGATTGATAGAGGTGTTGGAGTGAGAGAGGCAAGAGAGTTTATAAATGATAGGAAATCTTGGCGAGTGTTTGTGGAGGGATGAGTGAATTTTGATGTTGCTCAAATGGGTACGGAACCAGCATGATGCAGCGGGGGTAAAGCAGCATATGCTATCTGAATCCGCTACTGATACTGGGTCCTATGCCTTGACCCGAACATAGAACGGGGCCCGCCTCTTTGAGCTGGGAAATTAATGCAATGCTTGGTGTGTGTCTTGTTGTGGCTACCTCTCCTAAAATGAAAAAATGGGGAATAGGCTTGGGTATATGATGATATGGTATGATACATACATATATAATATATATACTCATATGTATATATATATATATATATATATATATATATAATATATATATATATATATATATATATATATATATATATATATATATATATGCATATAGTATAGATATATGCGTGTGTGTATACATATGCACCCCCACACAATATATATATATGTACGTATGTATGTATGTATGTATGTATGTATGTACGTATGTATGTATGTACGTATGTGTGTATGTATGTATGCATGTATGTGTGTATGTATGTTTGTATGTATGCATGTATGTATGCATGTATGTGTGTATGTATGTACTAGGTTGAAAGCCGCACGATATGGCGGCTTTTTAGCTGGTATGCAGCTTTTAAGCAACTAACCCGAAATGGAGAGTTCTGCAAACAGATTTCTGACTTGTTGTGGAGAATTTGTTGTAATTGCTCCTCCAGAGTCATATCCCAATGATGATCATATTCGTCGCTAAAAATCATGTGAAAAAATCCCCGAAAAGAATCGCAGTAATGAAAATATAGGAATCCAAAATTTCAGGATTGCAGGTCCGGATTCGGCCCGGAATGTTTTTAATTTACTCATGGAGTCAGCCTGATTCCAAGATGGTATGATATGTTGGGCTACGGCCTCTAGGAGTAAGGTTGAAATGTGTAACACACTGATACACTGACATTCACATTTATTATATTATATATGTTTAATTTGACGGAAATTGTATTTCAATTTATGTATGTGCGTGTGTGTATGTATATGCATTTTATGCACACACACATACACCACACCACATACACACACACATATATACATGTTTGTATTACAGAAGGCCAAAAATATAACAAAAATGATAGAGTTCCGTAGTTGGTTCAGTATGCTGGCCACAGGAATTTCTCTCCAGGAAAGTTGTACATCTCCCTTTTTCTCTCACATATCTACTCTTTCTTTCTTTCACACGCACACTCTCTCTCCCATTGCCACCATCAACACTACTGCTTTTAATAAAACCTCAAATATCCCTAAATTTTGTGTCTCTCTTTCATTATCTCTCTTTTTATTTCCTTCCTCTCGCTCTCTCTCTCTCTCTCTCTGTCTTCGCCACCGCTCTCACCGTCTCTATGCCTACTATTACTCTCACACCAGCACGAAGAAGTGTCATTGAATAGTGAGGGAGGAGGTCAAAACGTGACACACTGATACACATTTATTATGAGATGTTTAAGTTTTGGGAGACTGCATTTCAATTAAAGTGTATTTTATATGTATATACATACATAGATATATACAAACATACCTATATATATATGTATATATATATATATAGAGAGAGAGAGAGAGATAGATAGATAGATAGATAGATAGATAGATAGATAGATAGATAGATAGATAGATAGATAGATAGATAGATAGATAGATATATACTTACAACTTGAGCAAAAGGTGTACGTACGCCGCTATATGTATATATAAATAAAAAAAAAACGGAACAAAAACGTAACGGACGGCAATGAAAACATACGGACATATGACGATACAAAGATGGACAGGAAAACCAGAACGGAACATTCTTGGCTTACTATTCATTAGTCAAGCTTCCATTCCTCCTTACAATTTCGGCCTGTTACACTTGCGACTGTTCGCAATTGGTAGGGTCAAAAATCTAAGCTAAAAGCATTACATTTTTAGAAGAAAGCAAGCGAATACGTGTGATAACACGGATAAAAAAAAACAGAAAACCTAGAAAATGTTACACGATTACAAATGCAAGCATGAGAATAACAACAGGTGTCTTTCGACCAAAAGGACAAGTTAAGTTAAGCTGGCGAGTGAAGTGGAAACCTTGCGGCTACAAATGTAGATGAAACTCAGGAGACAGGAAAATAAGGAGTGGTGCGAGCGGCGGTCAGGCCAAGTTAGAAAGATCATGTTTCGCCGAGCACCGGTCATGTGAGCGGAACAGAGAGAGGTAGGGAGCAGAGGGATTGAAGAATTAGGGAAGGAACTAGGGAGAGAGAGAGAGGATAGAAGGAAAGGTACGAGCGTGATTACAGAGGAAAGTAGGGAGATTAAAGAAAGAGAATGCCGAGAAAAGTGAGAGAGGGGCAGCGACAAAAAGGAAAATGAAAAGAAAGAGTTCTCAGCTTTTAAGTAAGTAAATTCTGTACGATTTTCTTCTTTCTTTCCTCTTTTCCTTTTTCTCGCTTCCCCTCTCTCACTTTCTTGGCATTCTATTTCTTTGCAACTGTTTCCCTCTATTATGAGATCTAGTTATGTTTCCTCATGTGATATGCAAATATTGTCTCCGTAACTTTAAAATCTTCGGGTTCAAGAGTTTATCAGGGTGTGCTGTTGCCGAAGGGCCGCTGGCAAACTGATTTGAATGTGTAGAAGTAGTGGTATGATGATTCTATGACAGTGGTTGCCGTTTTAAAAGGATTGGCATTTGATTCCTTTGTACCGTTGATTTGCTGATTACACAAGCAATTGTCTTCAGCTGACCTTCAAGATTCAACACTCGGATACGTACACACATCACACGTACACGCACGTGCACGCACACACGTACATATATTTATATAAATATATATATACATTCACATACGCATACACATACACAGACACATATATATATATATATATATATACATTATATATACATCTACGTATATACACACAGGCTCACATATACACAGATACATACACAGATGACCGTGTGTTCATACACACATAATTACACATGTATATACATATATATATCTACTTACGCACATACACACACACATGAACACACTCACATCCATACATATAAGTATACATGGGTTGGACAAAATAATGGAAATACCTAGCATAGCATTATAATTTGGAAATATCTGTAAAACCATCAAAAGCTTGTTTATTTTTATGTTTTTTTTTTATTAATCTATTATTAGTGTTGCTTAATATTTTTTGCTAAAATTGCTGTTTCTTTTCAGATATCGTCAAAGATAAAGTAATTAAAATTCATTAAAATGACAAATCTATCGGACTTTCAAACACGTCAAATTGTTGGTGCTCGTATAGCAGGCACTAGCGTAACGAAAACAGCCGATATTGTTTGGTGTATCAAGAAATATTGTCTCGAATGTAATGACAGCTTTTGAGAAAGAGGGAAAAACCTCCTCAACGAAACAAAACTCCGGAGGAAAACCAAAACTTTCAGATAGGGACCGTCGGACTCTTACGCAAATTGTTAGAAAGGATCACAGAAGTCCAGCCACACAAATTACTACAGAGCTTAATGGCCACCTCTAAAACCCCAGTTTCCACAAAAACTGTTCGCCGGGATCTGTACAAAGCCAGATTTCTTGGGAGCGCTACAATCAGAAAACCATTACTTTCAAAAACAAACGTTGCAAAGCGTTTAGAGTGGAGTAAAAACCTACAGAATTAGTTCTTAGAACAGCGGAAGAATGTTATTTTCTCGGACGCATCATCCTTTACCTTATTTCCGACCACCCGCCGAGTATATGTGTGGAGACAGCCAAAAGAAGCATTTCACCCAGACTGCTTTCTTCCAACTGTTAAACACGGATGTGGATCTGTGATGATCTGGGAGCCTATATCCACCGGCTCAACGGTTTCCCTTCATGGCAGAATTAATAGTCAAGATTATTTAAGCATTTTATCTGATCAAATACAGCCTATGGTTGCAGAACTGTTTCCGGAGGGAAACGCAATCTTTCAGGATGATAAAGCACCAATTCACACAGCTAAAGTTGTTACTGAATGGCACGAGGAACGTTCTAGTAACGTTGAACATCTTATCTGGCCATTACAGTTCCCAGATCTCAATATTATTGGACATTTATGGTGCACTTTAGAAAAACAAGTAACGAGTCGATATCCTCCACCATCATCACTACAAGAACTGGAGAGTGTTTTAGCTGAAGAATGAACAAAAATTCCTTTGGAAAAAATTCGAACTTTGTACGAGTCCATACATCGTAGAATCCATGCTTTAATTACTGCTAAAGGCGGTCCTACCCCATATTAAAGTATATATGTTTGAAATTTTAAGGTGGCCGCCCTGTCACAAAAATACTTTGTCTTGCTATTTAATGTTGTCTATATTCCCTAGGATTTTTCTAAGCATTACTCCCCATTCTTGTCTTTTGGGTGCAATGCCCTATTTTGCTGGTTTCGTCTTTGTCCATCGTCTTAGGTTACTTTCCCTACTTTCGTAATCCACCCAGTGTCGCTTTGTTTGCTTGAGGCCGATTCTCTGCGTCTTTCGTAGGCTTCACCAAGACGGGAAGCCCCTCAGTGTTATCGTTAAAGTATTACCATTCTGGTTGATAACTGATGAAGAATTGGAGACCCTGTGTTTCTTATACGTTTTTTTATCTGTCGTTTATTTAGAGTACATTTTTTCACACAACTAGATACAGTATGCAACACACACCAGACGTTCATTACATATATATAGTGAGAATTTATAAAAACAACATAAGACAAAGGCTGGTGCGTAAACAACAAACAGATGTATTAATTTAACGCTCGGGAAGAGAGAAAGTCTTTTACGTTTCGAGCCTACGCTCTTCGAATGAAAGGAACACATAAATAAATATTGTGGCTAGCGATCTATCATGGCGAATGCCGGACAAAGGGGTCACACAGAAGAGTTAAGAAGAAGGGGAAATAATAAAGTAGTGGTGATCCCAAAATGAAGGTAACGCGTGCGTGTGTATTTGAGAGCGTGTATGTGCGTGTGGAAGGGGGATCGTGACATTGAGGTGTGCGCTTGTGCATGTGTAGGTGGATGATGGTGTAGTTACTGGAAAGTGGTCAGTGCTAGTGTGCTGGTGAGGGTGCTGGGAAGTAGTCAGTGCTAGTGTGTTCGGGGTGGTGTGATGTGGTGTGGTGGTGTGGGGTGTGGTGGTGTGTAGTGTGGTGGTCTGTGGTGTGGTGGTGTGTGGTGTTGTGGTGGGTGTGCTGGTGTTGGGGTGTTGGGTAGGCAATATTGCTGGAAGCAAGGGTGGTGTCTAAGGGATGGGCTGGGCGTGAGATGGGATGTATAGAGACGGTGGGGTTGGAATGTGTAGGGTAGGGTAACGAGGGAGGGGTGACGATGAAGAGAGAGGATGGAAGTGAGAAAGTGGGTAGGAGAGAAGAGAGAAAGTAGGTGCCAGAGCAAAAGAGGAGAGGTGGGTGGGAGGAAGTAGGTGTGAGAGGAAGGGAGGAGATAGGAGGAGGGTTAGATGAAGAGGGGAGTAGAGTTGAGCCCTTGTGGCGCAAAGGAGCGAAGAGAGAATATCAATCCCTGCCCACGGCGAAGACGGGAGTCCGGATGGCCCCTGTGCAAGGACAATCCGAACATAGACAATTGTTGTAAAGAGTGACCGGTAGAGCGTAAATGACGTGAGATCGGAGTGTCGTTAACGATTCAGGTGTCTGGGAGGTGCTCCGCAAACCAGTCAGCCAAGCGGCGTTCCGTTTAGCCGATGTATAGAGAAAGACAGAGAGAGCAGGAGATGCAGGAGATGACGATGCTAGAAGTGCAGGTGAAAGAGTCAGTGATATGATAGGGTCGATGATGGGTGCCTGCGAGGAGGGTGGTGCGGCAGTGTGGGTAGGAGCAGGGGAACGAGCCGGGTTGGGAGGTTGGGTTAGGGAAGAAGCTGTGGACCAAGAGGTCTCGTAGGTTGTGGGTTCGTTTGAAGGAGGGGAGGGGTCGGTTAGGGAAGTGGAGGGGTCGGACTGGAATTGCCGGAAGGGTCGGAGAATGGTGTGGTGCGTTGGAGAGGTAGGGTGGTGCGGAGGTAAGTGAGGGGAAACGGGAGACGGATGACGATAGGGCGGGTGCGGGGGGAAAGAGCAGATGCACGGTCCACGGAACTTGTTCTGGCATGGGCGGTGTGGATAGTGGTGAGGGGATATCCACGTAGGATGAAGTGGTGAGCCTTGTGTTGAGACTGAGTCTCAAAGTCATGGTTATCACTGCAGAGCCTGCGTAGACGGAGGAATTGGGAATAGGAGAAGGAGAACTTGGTGTGTTTAGGGTGGGAGGAGAAGTTGAGTTAGGAGTGTGAGTCGGTGTGTTTGAAGTGGATGGAGGTGGTGAGAGTGGAGTGATGAATGCTGAGTGAAATGTCGAGAAAGGCGACTGAGGTGTCAGAAATAGTGCAGCAGAAGTGGAGGGCAGGATGGAAAGATTTAACAAAAGAGAGGAAAGAGTCTAGATGTTCGCGGGTGAGTGAGGTCGCACCGATACAGTCATCAATATAACGGCCGTATAGTTCAGGAGTGGGACCAGTGAAACTTGAGAATATTTGAATCTTACACACACACACGCAATAGATAGATAGATAGATTGATAGATAGATAGATAGATAGATAGATAGATAGATAGATAGATAGGTAGGTAGGTAGGTAGGTAGTAGGTATTTAGGTAGGTAGATAGATAGATAGATAGATAGATAGATAGATAGATAGATAGATAGATAGATAGATATAGATATATACGCATATACACACACGCATCCATATACGGTTACATACTCATATATGAATATATGTATATACATATACTTGCACGCATATACATAAACACATATGATCGTGTTTGCACACACACCCACACACTCACACATATACACATATATATATTTACTTACGTAAGTACATACACTCATGCATTGTATACACGCGAACAGGCGCACATACGTATATACATAGAGAGAAATACAACCTGACACATGCACACATGGATGAGGGGGAAAGGAGAGGGAGTGATTTCACTGAATTATCACTATTATTATTTCACAGTGCTGTCTGGAAAAATGCATATTTCTCTGAACGGCGATTATGCTATATTCTCTGATCAGCAAGTTCGAGAGTATGATGTTTTTGTGCATGCATTGGTTCCTGAGCGGACATGCAGATTTCCTGCGACAGCTACAATTATTTGCACTATTATTATTTTTGTAGTTATCTGGTGTCATTTGGTTTTTGTTATGTTCCGGTTGATTAGCAGTGTGTGAAGTGTTCTTGATGTTAAAGTCTGTTTTTTTTTATTCTTTTTTAAATTCTTGTTTGAATCCTGTTATAACGGTCGGGGTCGCTATCCATCTTTTTGTGATCCCTGTTGTGTTTATTTTTGCTATTATTCCTAAACTCAGTGTTATTTTGATCTGTTTGTTCCTTCTCTGTGGTCGTTGTTTACATGCATTTTTTTATTGTTGTATCTGTGTATGTAATATTCCATGTTGTTAGATGTGGCATACGATACTTTCACTGTGTTAAACCTGTTAAATATGTGAAGATACGATGGTATTTATGTGTTTTAGAGAAGCACCGATCTAACGCTTCAAGGAATTGTTTACCTATCTTCAATGATATTTGCAATCCGAAAATTGGGTTATTCTATAGGACCTCGGCATTTTTTAAATCTTTTATTTAGCTAATTTTGTGTATTGTTGGCATTTTGTGCGTCACTTTTGCTATTATTGTTATTCTTTTGGATTCTGTTTACTTTTTTCCTATCTTTGCATTGTTTCTTGGGTTTTTATGTTTTTATTGTTATGTGTTTGTTCTTGGCTTTCGTGTTGTGTGCGTTTTCTACATTAGGTGTGTTGGTGTTAGTACTATTTTGAGCTTCACCAGGTGTGATCTTGGTTTTTTTCCCCTTATACCAGGCCCTAGCAATCACCTGAGGAAATGCAACTAGATGTTACAATGCAGGGAAATAGTTGGATTAATCAATTACCTGCACACCTGGAGAACTATATTGCGTGGGAACAATTGTAGAGATTAAAAAAATAAATGTCCAACCATACCCTTTCTTGCTGAGTCCAAGTTTTTTTCAATTATACATACATGCATATATATATATATATATATATATATATATATATACACACATATGTTTGATGTGAGAACAGAAAGTGAAGCGAAGAGCCTAAGAAGTTAGATACATTAAAAGTATTGCATATGTTAATTACAACTGTGCTTGCTTTTTCACATGTCACCGAATTGATCTATTGAATCAACATTTGACATCAGCAGCAGCCATAGTGCTTTCGTATTTGCCCCTAAAAGTAATATCAGTATAATAGGTTCTTAACTCTTAATACTCTAATACGTGAGAAATGGAGTAGAAAACTTCAGCATGCAGTGAGACGGTTGACTTGTTTTGTTTAATGAAAATAAAATACAAGAAAAAGGGAAAGCGCCTACGGGTATCAAATATAGAAAGACATCTTAATAATCTGGCGCGAGGATTCGTTCAACTAAGCATAAAATACAATCATGGCTAGTACGTTATATATCTGTTCAGATTTGTTGTTGTTTGGCTATTAGAAATTTTTAGTTTTAACTCAGCAGTTTCATTCGATAGATTGTTTTCCGTTTTAATTTTCTTATCTGTTTTCTGGCGAGTAATTACTTCTTTCTAACTTCGACATTCTGAGCAGTATCTTTCTTCGTGCTAATCATGTGTTAAACCTGTTCCATGAAAAGACTTTAGAATAGACAATTTTGTCCTAGATTTCCTTTAAGAAATGGCAATACTTCTCGACGAGTTTGAAATTTACTATAATTCTACAATTGCGTTATAAGATTCTTCACTTTACGCCTGCATCGCAGCCATCACCACAACCGCACCTCTTTTATTTCTATTAAAGTGTGTGTTTCAGAGCTAACTACTTTCTCCAATAAACCCTTCATTATATCTTTCCCAGTGGGAACATATCAATGACCCTACACACAACAAAAGTTCTGCTCCTACTTTGACATCCAGGAAGCTTTCGACTGTTTCTCAAACTGTAATCGTAGACCTAAAATACTGGTCACTGAGCTTCACACAGAGCTTTACTGCCACTCTATTGAAGTTTGAAAAGGAAATTTCTCCTGCAAACTGCAATCTAGCAATTCTGGAATATCTCAGGTTTATTTGAGAACATGAAACCTATTATGTAATTTTTTTTTACCTTTTCGAGTCGCCTCTAACAAAACACATTATTCCTTCTCACCATTCTCACACAGATATCATTGGTATAAAAGCTAAATACTGCATGGTAGACTTCTGTCCTGTTTACGAACAGAGACGTCGGAAACATCTAATAGGAAATCAACAGCGCCAAAGTGCAAATCTATACATGTTGGGAAAACGGTATGGCGACTCGCCATGGCTAGAGATAAACAACGTATAACTAAATCTCTCAGAGTCTATCAATACTGCATCTCAAAAATATCTGATGGCCTCTAATAGCAATTTCTCATACAACACATTGCCAAAACATTATTAAAATTGCAAGGCTTTCTCTTCAGCTCTACGTAAGTCTCCTCAGGTACAGACATTCTAAACCTCAAATCAAAATCTGGCCATCTTGAGCCAATATGGCGAATATTGTCTTTATATCCGCCTAATGTTACTTTTTCTTCATTATAATACGTTGTCATTCATATATACCCAATAGGTTAGTTGCGAATTAATTTGTAATGCAGCTGGAAATTAGCTTTTTAATATATATGATCACTTTATCACTTGTCTGCTAAATATTGTCAATAAAATCACCAGTCAGTAAAACGAAGCTACAAGGCAGTTCAGATTTCTCCCTCCTAGAGAATAATCGGCCAATCATGATATTTTTATATATTTTCAATAACTAATCAATAAGTCTTGTATTTTGTAATATGATATATCTTTGTTACCCTCAATAACAAAGCAGTCACAAAACTAGTAAATCCATAAAATTCCACAAAAGATAGACAAATATACACTCTAATAACGTCCAATGAGTGAGATATCATTCAGTTCATGTTAAACGTAAAGACTAGTTAGATAATCGGTGTAATGTAAATCTAATGCACTGAAGAACACAACTGTTTGGCTCTGCAATGTGAGACAATCATGTGCTTTTTTTTAGATTGCAGTCGTGCACAATGCACAAATGTCTCTGATACTGAGAGTAGGTTGTCACTACTCGATTTTCACTTTTAATCAAAACCTTCTGCAGATAGTACACTATTAGATACACAACTTCATTGAAACGAATAACTTGACAGATGCATAGAACACAAACTACTTGTTTCAATCAACTTTAACCCAGGTCGTCATTAATATGGGGAAATCATTTAAGCTGATTTTTTTTCTCGTCTGACTGGAGTTTATTTTGAACATACATTGATAGTTATATCCTGAAACTCCTGACATAACTTTGATGTGAAAGGAAGTACGAGTACAGTTGGTTTGGTTTCGAAATATTTATAAATAGGCGAGAGTTAATATTAGGTCGAAAGCACTTAAATTGTATCTCAGTACCTTGAAAGAGTGAATAAAATTGTCTGTAAAGTTAGAAAGCAACATCAGTCTTAATTTATCTGCAAAAATTATTGCAGTAAACTAACAATTTTGTTTCAAAGTATTTTGTGGACCATTCGACAATGATGGCTGAAGTCGACTACTGTTGATATGTTTTCAGAACTGATGTTTGTTTTTTTACCGATAAAAAGACTCAGTTGTGTAGAGAAACTCGTAGAAGTACGCTAGAGGTAAATTATATAGTTGTCATCACTTTGTTGTGCAAATACACGAATTCACACGAACCGTCGAAAAATGCATCACCTACATTCCATGACAAGGGAATAATTGTGGAATGTGGCGGCCCCTCCTTCACTTCGGCCTGTGGGCTCTGTCCAAATGGTGTCATCTCAGCATCCTAGTATGTCAATCCAACATATGGAATCTACATATGGAATCTTCCAATTTTTATCTTTTAGATGCCGTTAAGTAGTAATGTAGTAATGACAAAAATTTCAGAAGATGACTGTTTTCTTGTGCTGTTCTGAGAGCCGGAGGTTTTCCAGAAACAATAATACTGTCTTCAGTGATTTTTCTGATGCCAATTTAGGTGGTATCAACGAAGTTAATCCCTAACATATAGTATCTGAGATACTTTCCACACATCAGACACCACTGCAGTAGAAAATAAGAAAGTATTTTGTCGTACCTGTCCAGTTTGTTTAGTGAGGAAGATTCTTCGTGGTTGTCCTTCCTTTCTCGTGAAATTCCTTTGATGCACGTCACTAGAAAGCAAGAGGTGTCTAAACTGGATTTTCACTTCACTGCTATGTTCTAATTTAATGTTCATTTTCCGTTTTGTTCCTTGAAATTGTAATTATTGCACACCTGATTTGGGCACCTTCATAGTAAATTTGTCTTTATACTTTACATACAATATCTTCATTATGCGTTCACATATCCCTTGCAATCTTCCTTATTTTTCGTAAGAGTGTTTTGATTAGTTAATATTAGTTAATACTATTTCTTTTAATGGAAGGGGTGAATATTTTTCTCAATATATTGAAAGAATAGATTATAGAAATACCTTTAGCAGTTGGAAAATATACTAACAAGAATTCGACTTTGTTAATAGCGATATATTTTATTTCAATATGTACACATATGGAGTTCGGTGTACTCTTGGATGTATTATTTACGTCTTACACTTACATTTTCTATCACTCTCTCTCTCTCCTTATATTGCTCCTTCTCTCCTTAGCCTCCCTCTCTGTCCTGATATATAAATATATATAAATATCTTAACCATTGACATTTAATAAGGACGCCCATTGCCTTTGATGGATGAACCGTCCTCTGGTAGACTCACAATTTCTATTACAAAATGGAGTGAATATAATTGTTGATGGTGGTGGTAGTTATGACGGTAACCAGAGTTTTATCTCTCATTTCTCTCTTCTGATGTCTTCTTATTTTGCTGTCCATCTCCAGTAAACTATAAACTGTTTTATTTTCATATGTCATCAAAGTATATACGCTCCAGTAATTATGTTTGCCAATAGGATTGCAAAGAGGCTATAGATGCGAATGTCGTTCGAAAACTTCCGTATATATATTATATATATATATATATATATATATATATATATATATTATATATATATATGTGTATATATATATATATATATATTATATATATATATATATATATATATATAATATGTATATATATATATATATATGTATATATGTATATAATATATATATGTATGTATATAATATATATATGATATATATAATACATAATATAATATATATACAATATATATATATATTATATATTTATAATATATATATATAATATATATATAATATATTTATATAATATATAATATATATAATATAATATATAATATATATATAATATATATAATAGTATATATTTAATATATATAATATATATATGTATATATATAATATATATAATATATATCATATATATATAATATGTATAATATATATAATATATATATAATATGTATATATATATTATATATAATATATATATATAATATATGTATATATATATATGTATATTTATATATATGTGTGTATATATATATATGTATATATATATATATATATATATATATATACATATATATATATATATATATATATATATATATATATATATATATATATATATATATATATATATATATATATATATATATATATATATATAAACTTAGATATGTTTCGACCAAAGATTGGTCCAGGGGCCATGTCTAACTTAATAGCACCACCTGAGAGGATTATCTAAATCCTGTTTAAGTCAAGTTTTGTTTATGGTCCATTCAAGTAGTGAGTTTTTGTTGGGTGAGTTGTATTCAATTATGGGTGGCTTATCTGGTATTCATTGAAGGAATATATCCAGACTCCATATATATATATATATATATATATATATATATATATATATATATATATATACATATACATATATATAATAAGTTGTTGTTGGCATCTTTTTTGTTTCGCATCGTTTTTGTTTGCGCATAAAATAATCTAGTGCCGTTTTTACATTTCATGTCCTAATACATCTCCTGTTGCGGCTGTGTAGTCCTATCCTGGACAAACACTCCCTCTAGCAGGTGCCGCAAATGTAGCAAAGACTTTGCCTGGATGGTTGTTATGTCATAATTTCTTGTTGACATCCTTTCTTGTCTTTCCATTTCTCCTCTCTCCCCCTGTCACTCCTTTGTGACAGGTTTTCGGGCATGCACCCATTTACGGGGCGGTCAAAGGTTTTTGGTCATCCCCGAACAAAGTGGGATCTAGTGTGGTACTTTCATGTGGCGATATATCATAACTGATGATGGGGGATGAGTTGTGCTCGCCAAGAGTGGAGGCAATTAGTGGCAGCTTCATGCCGATTGCCAGAATTAGATGTAGCGTCAGTACCTATCTCAGGAGGAGCTGGCACCCCAACTTGTAAACTATATGCGCGGTGAGAATAAAAAGAAGCTTGTATACATGAGAATCACTTCATCATGCATATGTACGTAGATATACGAGCATGATAACTCTGGTCAGGAAACGTATGGAATATATCGAAGTTAAGACCATTAGAATTACAATTAAAACATCGCAGCCAGATTTAATATCTAGGTCTGACATACAGTTGATATCTCAAAATTCTAAAACCTCTTAAAATTTCAGTGATGAATTTATTACATAAACTATCCAAAATATTGCACATATTATGTAATGTTATTTCATTGAATTATGCTTCGTATTTTTATTCAGAGCAAATTAGAAACAATGCTATTAATTAGGTTACAGTAGAAAAAAAAATCAAGACAGCAAAGCTTCTGTGTAATTTCATTTTGATGTATCACTGCCTAAATTTCACATTC
The DNA here is from genome assembly GCF_006345805.1 of Octopus sinensis. Lineage (NCBI taxonomy): Eukaryota > Metazoa > Mollusca > Cephalopoda > Octopoda > Octopodidae > Octopus > Octopus sinensis. The sequence goes on along the minus strand of NC_043002.1, from coordinate 116,692,588 downwards.
TAGTAGAAGTGAATTCACATATTCTCCCAGTGGGATCGCCATTAATTTACTCAGTGGCTTCAGTGAATTAGCTTTCTATAATACTCTTCGTTGTTTCATACGAAAATTAATCAATAAATAAACTATAATTTTCAAATGACACCAATTCCATTGATTGTCTTTGATTACCATAATGGCATTCAGCAGAAAAGAACTGTATTATAATTTGCGTTGGCACAAAACAAACGAGTCAAGTTGTAGCAGACATTAATTTTGAAAATCAAAGTAAGAGTTTAACTCATTATCTAAATAAGGGAATTAAAAGAATTCTATAGAATAATAAAACACTCCACTGCTTTTCAAATGCGAAGATTCAAAATGTCTTATGATCTTTTAATGGTACCATGCATCCATGGAAGGATCAGCTCAACGCAACTAAAATAGCTTCCTAACAACAACTCGCCCTCCTAATCACACTTTTCCTACTGCTCATTCTGCTACTAGAAATTTGTACTAGTCACCAGACATTTCATATTTTTGCTCACTATTTCTCGACTTTTTCACAGTAACTCTAATTTATGTCTATTCCATTCTTTCTCCACTCTTATCTCCATCTCCTCTTTCTACCCTTATTTTCTAAATGCTATCATAACAATATGTAAAGCGTGGACACTTCAAATTTTTTATTGTTTATATGGAGTGTATTCATAATACACGTTATATTTTACACTATTCATAATATAGTTTCTGTTGATATTATGTACAATATATTAATTTTGAAATTAAGTAAATGATAACACGTTTTCATAACTCGTAAGGAGGTTTTCATATCTAAATAAATTAACAAGTTTTAGTCATTGACTGTTATAGTTGGAACTTGAAGTATTTATTTTTTTATCATTTGAATTTTGTAGATTACTTTCAAGCACTTTTTATCGTAAGAGAAACTGAATTACAAAACTTAAATTATTGTTCTATTGTAATATTATAGTTGCTTCTTATCTATTTTGATAACTACTTACACACAGACAGTACATATTTATCTTCGTATTTATTTTGTCAGGAACAGATGTAGGTTTTAGGCCATATTCATTTAAAACGAAATGTTCTCTCTTAACAATTCATATTTTTTATGGAAACAGAGCAGAGAAACCCTCTTGATAGACTGAATCAATCGTTCAAGTTTGGTTCAGATTTGGATTTCATTTAAATTTCTGACGCTGTAACTACAGGGACGAGTATAATAACTTCCTTTTCCTGTTTGAAAAATGCAAATAAATGCTTGCAAATTTTTCTGCTTTTGAAGACTTTTTTTTTTCTGAGAGGATCATGGTATAATAGATGGTATAATTAAATACTTTCACACTACAATTTTTATTGGGTATACTGAACCAGAAACTGCTTAAAATATTGAGTTATTATTATTATTATTATTATTATTATTATTATTTTTATTATTATTATTATTATTATTATTATTATTATTATTATTATTATTATTATTATTATTATTATTACGGCGGCGAGCTGGCAAGAAACGTTAGCACGCCGGGCGAAATGCCGTTACGTTCTGAGTTCAATTCCGCCGAGGTCGACTTTGCCTTTCGTCCTTTTGGAGTCGATAAATTAAGTACCAGTTACGCACTGGGGTCGATGTAATTGACTTAATCCGTTTGTCTGTCCTTGTTTGTCCCCTCTGTGTTTAGCCCTTTGTGGGTAGTAAAGAAATAGGTATTTCGTCTGTCTTTACAATCTGAGTTCAAATTCCACCGAGATTGACTTTCCCTTTCATCCTTTCGGGGTCGATTGAATAAGTACCAGTTACGCACTGGTGTCGATATAATCGACTTTATCCGTTTGTCTGTCCTTGTTTGTCATCTCTGTGTTTAGCCCCTTGTGGGTAGTAAAGAAATAGGTATTTCGTCTGCCGTTACGTTCTGAGTTCAGATTCCGCCGAGGTTGACTTTTCCTTCCATCCTTTCGGGGTCGATAAATTAAGTACCAGTTACGCACTGGGGTCGATGTAATCGACTTTATCCGTTTGTCTGTCCTTGTTTGTTCCCTCTGTGCTTAGCCCCTTGTGTGTAGTAAAGAAATAGGTATTTCGCCAGTCGCTGTGTTCTGAGTTCAAATTCCGTCGAGGTCGACTTTGCCTTTCATTCTTTCGGGGTCGATAAATTAAGTGCCAATTACGCACTGGGATCGATGTAATTGACTGTCCCCTTCCCCAACATTTCAGGCCTTGTGCCTATATTAGAAAGTATTATTATTATTATTATTATTATTATTATTATTATTATTATAAAGGTGACAGGTAAAATGTTTAGTGGCATTTCGTCCGTTTTTTTATTTCTGAGTTCAAATTCCACCAAGGTTGACTTTTATTCCTTTGATCTCTTTCTATAAAATAAGTACCAGCTGGGTACTGGAGTCGATGTAATCGACTTACCCCTTCCCCCCGAAATTACTGTCTTTGTACCAAAATTTTGAGCTATTATTTCTTTTTTAGTGTGTACCATGTATACTTTCTTATTTTCATTTATTTATCGTTTCATATGTAAACTCCCACACTTTATATCTGCCTTTGTATTGTCCCCCTCATATTTCACCCTTGTGGCAAATAAATGAAATCATCATCATCATCATCATCAGTATTATTATTATTATTATTATTATTATTATTATTATTATTATTATTATTGTTGTTGTTGTTGTTGTTGTTGTTGTTGTTGTTGCTGTAGTTGTCTTTCACTACAAACTCATATATTATTTTTACGCTTTTCTTCGAAGAAAAGATGATTATTACGAGGAATTAACATATTACTAAACTTATTCACATATAGAAAACTTCGGAAAGTTTAGAGCATAGTTAAACAAGATTAACAGAAAAATGTTGTTTTTTTCTTTGACAAATTTTATTGCTTTCATGCAGTCTGAATACAAAAGAAATTACTACAAAAACTCCGAGTCACGTTCATCGGAAGAGATAATGCAAAACCAAAACAGTCGCATGCACAACATACACATTGAAGAACAAGAAAATATTATTCTCAAAAATACACGTTGCAAAAGGAAAAATATTAATGACATTTTCATTAAGCTTACCACTTGTATAAACAATGCTAGTGTCTCTTTTATTACTGCGACATTCACGTAGAGACTTGCTGACGGCGTTAAACTAAAGCACTAAGAATATTACAAATAGGGTCAGTTTTGTCTGTTGTGACAAGCCATATGAAAACTTTCAACAGAGAAACTTTCTTAAGGTAAGAAACATTCGGAAATAACATGGTACATGAAACGAAAGCTCTGTTTGAAAAATACAAAACAGATCTAGGGAACTCATCACTTATTTTTCTGGCTCATTTAAAAAGGCAAAATCTTCCAGTTATCTTTGAAATAGCTATTAGAGGAAGTTTTGCATAACATACCAATTGGAGGAACTATACCGTTTAAGTGTATTAAGACTTGGGGAATCGCATGTCGGCTCTCAACTTGTGCCCCAATACAAGAGGTAGAAAAATGCTAAGTTGCTGGTCAATGCATCTGTAATTATGTTGATCCGTAATTGGTTATAACCTTCGCATCACTACTGCGAGTTCATGATGGAATTTCAAGTCTTAGTCACCCCGAAAACCAAAAAGCCAAGCCGGTGAGTTCCCAGTTGAGAGTACAGAGTCAAAGGACAAGAAATTGGTGGTACAGAGCAAAACACTGAGTTGTTATACATCTGGAAGTGGAAACAATTTGATAGCATTTTGACCTGAAACGTTGCTAAAACAGATGTAGCAACAAGGGCATCCATCCCACTTTTTTCTGGGTGGGTAATAAACGTCCTTCACATTTTTTTCCATGTTTTTTTTTCTTATTCTTCGTTGTCCAGGTTCCTTCTTTTTAAAATATACTAGCAGTATCGCCCGGCGTTGCCCGAGTTTGTTTCGACCTTTAGAATTGGAATTTTTGAAAAGTAAAAATTTTGCATTATGTAGCTTGTTATTCTCATTAAGAGAGCATTTTTCTGGTTGAAATACACCGAAAAATGGCGACACAGCAATCAAAAAATCGTAAAAGATAGGGATTTTCATAGAAAAATAGCACCTTTTTATGTAAATAATTTTTGTGTTAACATGGTCCGATTTGAATTTTTTCTTCTCCGGAAGGAAGAGCAAGCCTTTGTCTATCATACTCTCAATTTTGGTCAACTTGTGCCGCAGGGCCTCGGAGGAGATAGTGTTAGTTGAAGGCTACCAAACCTGCCATACGCAGACAACTTCAGCTTTATATAAAGAGAGAGATAACGCATTAACAGAGTCTGAAAGATTGCTTTAAGATACATGGCGTATTTTATGATACTTGCCAGTTCAAGTATCATAAAATCGTGAATCTGTTAACAGTTATTTCAGTTGTGTATTAAACTGATATATATATATATATATGTATATATATGTGTGAGTGTACAAAACTTTTATCTCGCTAAATTATTTACATTCATTGTTTGCATAATTGTTTGTTATATTTCAAGGGTAGTTTTAGTAAAAAGGCTACAAACAAGTTAAATGACATACTGGGACAAACTTTTCGAGGGGTTTTGTCAGCGATATCATTCACTGAAATATAGGCATTAAAATCCGAGGATTTTTCCAGTCATTCCTTGGCATGAGTGATGAATATGAATAGCGTTTAACGTGTGTAGATCATTGTCATTTTTGATAGAGCAGGCTAACCAGTGATTAAATAGGATAATAGTTGAAAAAAACATCTATAATTAAGTTTTCTTTATAGTTTTAGCCTCAATAAAAGTTTAAAAGAATTCATACAAAACGTTTCTTCTTATTTAATACTCTTAATACTCCGATTCCCCACAATATTTTCAATACGTTCATTAACCTTGCTTCAGAAATCTATATCAAGTAAATGGACTGAATGTGATGCCCATGCATTTCTTAAACACTCATTTCATTATATATATATATATATATATATATATATATCAAACTAAAGTCATTGAACAAGCAAATACAAAGTCAACCGCATGTCATTTCATAATTCGAACATTTAATTATAGAATAAACATATAACCCGCAAGATGGAACAAAATTCATTTAGCGATTCAAAGAGAATACATTTATAAAAGACGTAGAAAGTAAAATATAATATAAGTAATATATAAAAATATATAGGTATATAAAAATATACCGTACGGGCCTGGTGCGTGATGGCTATCTTTGCGTTTATATATATTTTTTCCCCTGACGAAGGAGGTATTATCTGAATGCACCCTAGTGCTTTAAACATAATACACCCCTGAAATGGCCATAGGGATAAGTAAACATTTCCTTCTTATATATAAGGCTTATTTTACCTGATTAGGATTTCTAAACGATGAACATTATTTTACCTTATTTACACGATATATATATATATATATATTATATTTTTTATATGCTCCTATATGTAAATATATTTATATATGTTTTATATATATTTATATATTTTTACATGCCTATATTTTTATATACCTATATATTTTTATATATTACTTATATTATATTTTACTTTCTACGTCTTTTATAAATGTATTCTCTTTGAATCGCTAAAATATTAATTCTAAATTTTTAATGATAAGAATTTTTCTCGCACCATACCATATATTATTATTATTATTACGTGCTGTACATATGAATTTTGTTCCATCTTGCGGGTTATATGTTTATTCTATAATTAAATGTTCGAATTATGAAATGACATGCGGTTGACTTTGTATTTGCTTGTTCAATGACTTTAGTTTGATATTTTTGTCTCTTCCAATAGAGCACTTCTATTGCAGTCCTATTAAACCATTTTTTGTTCCTGACAAGAAACAATTATTGTATCGATATATATATATATATAATATATATATATATAATATATATATATATATAATCCTGCTAATTTAGACGGGGCAGGTATGCTAATTATTATAATTGTACTTCAAGGTTGAGCAAGACAACTTGAAGAACTGGGTTTAGTATGATTGTATATTATGATAAATTTATGAGTAGAAGACTTTGGAAGTTTCACTGAGCACCTTTTGCCTTGTTGTAGTAAAATAACGTTTGTCTTCGGGCATATTAACTTGTATATTTTGATTTTCATTTATTTGTATTTCAGCATTTCTTCATGTGTGAAGGTGGTAACTTTAATAGTGGAGGCATTGAACGCCATCTAAACAGAAATCCGTGAAAATGTATTAACATGATTTAAGAAAATAAAACACTGAAAAATAAGAAAAAGTGAATGATGCTGAACAAATAGATACATACGAGGGGAAATAATGATTTTAACAAAATATATGTTAATATTACTTTCAAAGTTTGGAGTGAGTAGGCGAAGAACGAAGCAAACGAAAGCAACGCGGACACTTCGTCACAAGAAACTATTAATGAAAATGAAAACACATATGCAAGCCTTATCTGTCAAGGGAAATCTTTGGCTTGGATAGAATAGAATCCTGTCCGTTCAAGAGCGGTTTGGTCTCGAGTGAAATAAAATGTCACATAATGATGTATCACGAAAGAGTATGTCGCGAAATTGTGTCACAAAACAGTGTCACGAAACAGAGCGCTACGAGAGTGTTACAAAATAATGCATGACAAAAATAAAGTGTTAGAAAATAATATCAGAAAAGAATGTGTCGCAAAATAGTGAGTCAGAAAAGAGATTATCAAAAATTAATGTGCTTCGTTGCTAGAAGAATTCAACGAAGAATGGTCAAGGATACAAGTGACATACGTTTACCACGCGAAAAGTAGAGGTCGTTCACTATACCTCACGAGATAATTATGGAAGCTCTGTACGAGACCAAAGAGATGAGGCTACCTGCAAATACGGTGCGATATATGGAAATGTCTGTCACGTTTTCAAAATTGAGGGCGTGGTAACAAGCAGGAGAGGTAGAGCTAATCCATCGCGCCTGGTTTGATACAACTACCTGGCATATTCAGTACCTTTAACGAAGTCCACACAGTTGCAAGCGTTCGCATAGATCTCTGGTATGAAAATATCTTATTCCTTCCTTTCCACCAGTTTCAGTTTCAGAGACTGCAAAAGTTCATAGCTCTGTCTTCCCGCAAAACTAAATGATAAAATAATTTCATTCGCATATTATATTGATTTAATATAAGTTATGTATGTTGTATATTGCCCATTATATTTACACATAATAATTTAAATATATTATTATTGTTCTCATACAGATTTATAGATTTTTATCTATTTAGAGTGTTTCTGTTAATTTTTAGTCTCATAGTTCTGCAACACTTTTCAGGTTACATGCAGAAGTCTTTAATTGATTCATAGCCTGTTTGAAGTAAGGAGCCAGGTTGGTGGCATTCTTTGCATTCAGTTTCAAGCCATCTATACAAGAGAAATGATTTATTGGTTTTCTTATTGCAGATGTAGTTGCCTGAAGTTCGTTTCAATATATCTGTTACAGGTGTCAATGTTAGACAAACAAATGTAGGGGCAATAGATCTCAATGGAAATTCTCTTATGAGGAATGCATTTGTAGTTATTTTATTTTAGGTCTTTTCTTTTGTTGCATTACTTTTGCTGTCAAATATTCTATAGCATTAACGTATCTCTTCAAGTTTGGAAGTACATCATTAATTTGAAGCGCTTTCAATGTACAAATATTAGGAATGCAATCAAACTATTGTCTATGAATATTCCACGCCTGTCTTATCTTTTTCCTTCTATCAATGAGAAGTCGTCATTTATATTTATATATCTCATCCCACAGCATTTCTTCTTCCCTGGTAATGTTTTTTTTTATTGGTGCGCATACATGTTGATAAAGAATATTGATGTAAATATTTTGTATGATACTGATCTGCAGGTTATTGTTTGTAGCTGTTGTTTAGCCCCACGTTAGTCCTGAAGAAGCAGATATGTTCCAGCTTTGATCCGTAATATATGTTTTAGCTTTGATCAACCCATATATATTTTATTGATTACACTATACAGTGTGTCCTTCATTTTTGAAAATAATAAGGTAGGATCTGTGGTAGTATTGATTACTATATCTAACAGGTCGAATGACCAAGTAGAAACTTTTCCCTTTTAAGGTGAACAGCAGTGGTGTCCTGTATTCTATGTATAATATCCTCCCTATCATTCAATAACCAAAAGAAGTATTACATGTAGATACTCTAGAAAATCTTTTCAAATGTTTTGTGTGTACCAGTGATATTTTCTCATTCAGACATTCCAGTTACTTCGTTTCGTTGAATCACATTGCTGACCTGTCTCCTTGCTTATTTATCTAGTTTCAACTCAAGCTGTGGCCATGCTGGGGCACCGCCTTGCTTATTTATCTCTATCATTTGTCTCGTCAATTTTGTTACCATCAAGTGAGAACGACAACGGGGTAGCTCTAGAAACTGTATGACAGCTTAATGATTTGTATGTAGCCACGTATTAATATTGTTGCTGTTGTTATAAAGGCGGCGAACCGGCAGAAAGGTTAGCACGCTGGGCGAAATGCTTAGCAGTATTTCGTCTGCCGCTACGTTCTGAGTTCAAATTCCACCGAGGTCGACTTTGCTTTTCATCCTTTCGGGGTCGATTAAATAAGTAGCAGTTTCGCACTAGGGTCGATATAATCGACTTAATCCCTTTGTCTGTCCTTGTTTGTCCTCTCTGTGTTTAGCCCCTGGTGGGTAGTAAAGAAATAGGTATTTCGTCTTCTGCTACGTTCTGAGTTCAAATTCCGCCGAGGTCGACTTTGCCTTTCATCCTTTCGGCGTCGATAAGCACCAGTGAAACACTGGGATAGATGTAATCAACTAGTCCCCTACCCCGAAATTTCAGGCCTTGTGCCTGTAGTAGAAATGATTAGTACTATTATTTTTATAGTTAAGGCGGTGAACTGGCAGAATCCTTAGCACACCGGGAAAAACGCCTAGCGGCATTTCGCCCGTCCCTACTTTCTGAGTTCAAATTCCGCAGAGGTCGACTTTGCCTTTCATCCTTTCGGAGTCGATAAAATAAGTACCAGTTGAATACAGGAGTCGACGTAATCGATAAATCTACACAGTGGGATTCCTCGATTATCCCTAGAGACATTCCTGTATCAGGAGGGCCACATCTCTATCACCTTCCCTGCCTTTTTTTACCTTTGTATGCTATACATATGTCCCTTCCCTAGTCTGTCATGTATTATGATGACTGTATTCAACGAGGACTGGGCAGCCAGAAACAACATGATCAATTGTCTCTGAATTTTTCGAAAAATCTGCACGAGGGTAGGTAAGCTCTGATCTTGTGCTGTAATAACAAAACCTGTTTCTCCTTTCAAGCCTTTCCCTTGTAGTCATTGGTGTTGTTATTATTATTATTATTGTTGTTGTTGTTGTTGTTGTTGTTGTTGTTGTTATTGACTGCAAACTCTTTTCAGACGTACGGAAAATTTAAGATAACTCAATGATTCTAATATATATCTGAAGGAATTATGTTTTATTTTACACAGGGACGTTTATTGAGAATTTTGAAAATGTAGACCGCACTGGGCTATGACAATAAATCGACGATTTCCAATGATTTTATTTTTCTTTCATTGTATAACTCCAAGTTAATGATACGTCACGAGCTTATGGTACCGATTTCGTGCATCAAATTCTAACATAACTGAAATGATTCTTCTCCTGGTTTGATATCATCACCTTGCTATGGGTTCCCAATGTGTTACCAGCATTCGGACCACGCTGCCTGATGAGGTAACTTTCTCATATCTTGATACCAATAACAGATCTTTTCAAAAATGTGGTTAGTGCTGTCATTCCTCCTCTAACTCATTAAAATATAAATTGAAAGTATTCTACGTAATATGTATGCCTAACATAAGGGTACTAATTTTATTGGAGTCTAGTCTTATTATTCCTTGCATTTTCTTTAATCATTTTTAAGGAACCACTCATTTTCAGGTATGCTTTATGCTCACAATCTGACATTTTAAGTCTTTAGAATGTAGATAATTACTCCAATTCCTTTTGAGATATATGATTGGATTTTGGAACTGATACATCATTCAATCAAGTGAAGCTACTTTTCCTGATAGTTTTCACACCAATTACTGATCGAAATGGGCAAAATTACCTGAATAAAATAACTCCAACACTGCCATGTATGAATTTCTTTCTTTTGCCAATGGGTGGAGAACCAGAAACTAAGTTACTAATTATTTCTTATAACTTATAACTTGAATATAACCTACGTTGTTCTGTTTGGTATTATACTTCATTATACATTTTTGGTAGTTTAATGCGAGAAGTCTTGTGCCTCAAACAAAAACCATCCTTACACTTCCCGTCTGAGTTAAAGTTGAGATTTTTTCCCCTACCACTTCTGCTTAACTTGGTCTTGCAGAGAATTATTTTAACAGCGTCTGAATATGGCATCCGACAGCATCTGAATCAGTAGTGCCATTCTAGCTAAGTCATGTTAATCCTTTAGCAATTTTGGTTGATACCTATTATTTCTCTTCAAAAGCTATTACTTCAATCTCTATTTTATATATATATTAGCTTTCCTCGAGAATGAGAGCATATTTTTCTGCATTGTTTCCAGTTATTCTTTACTAGATATTTATATATTTTCTTTCTGTCTAAATGTAGATATGTGTGAAAACAGAAGATCCTTATTCCCCTCTATTAATATTTGCGTCGAATTGGCATTGTATATTCTAAACCAGGCCTTTATTTTACAAGTTTTCTCGTCTAATCTTGCTCTTTCATTTAACGAAACCTTGATTTATAATGGAAACAACTTAATGTATTGGTGCCTATTTCCTTTTCACTTTTAAGTAATAATCTAATGAGACTGCATTTTTTCTTCTTAAGTTTTCCTTCATTTCCCTATGTGTTTAACTCTAGTCCACTAAATCCTAAGTAATTATTTTTGATTAGTTTAATTCTCTTTAATTTATTTATTTCGTTATCTTTACATGAGAAATATTTATTAATTGTCGTCAATTCAATGTTTCTTTGGCCCATTTTTCTCGACATAATTTCTTAAAATTCCTCTTGTGAATCTGTGAACCGTCTGCAACAATATTTTCTAGTTATTCATTATCTGCAGAATAAAACTTGTCATCTAAATGCAAAACATAGTAGATTCTCTTCCTTTAGAATTTGTAACTGAGTTCCAGCTTGTTTGACATATTGGGTAAAGGGTTCAACTTAACACAGAAAAGAAGTGAAGAGAGTAGGAGACCTCATTAACATTTGAACATTCCATATTCTTATCGGTGATTAAAGACTTCAGACCTGTGTAAATTCAATTAGATCATCCAGATGTGTTGTATTATTTAGCTAGTCTCATATTTCAAATCCCACAACGCAAGTTACTTTTACGTGTATTCTGAAGAAATAAGCATAAAAGAGATGTTGGAACTGGTTCAAGCGACTGTTAACTCTTCTTTATAAATCTGGTCTTGTGCCCAGCCAAAAATGATCATAATTATATATTTTGTGCTTTGTTTTCTCATTTTTCACTTTCTGAAATTTGAGCAATTCACATTTCCTTTCTTTGATTACCTAACTGAAATAATTTCAACAAAATAATATTCCCCGACAATCAGTATAGGTCATTTTACTTTTGAGAATCTGTCTTTCAATCAAGACATTTATAGCAATTAGGTAATTATAATCATTCCCTATCGACCATTACAGTTGCATCTTTCTGCGTTAACGGTGTTATGTTTCAGCAGGTCCAGTCGATACGGAGGCGAATTGCCAGTTCAAGACTTCACTGCTTGTGTAACGTCTCTAATGTCAAGATACTTATCTCTCATATTTCCTATTTACACTTAGCTGTTTGCAAGGAAGAAACTGTTTAACTGTTTCGTTAGCTTGCATTATTGAGAGAAAAAGAATTCGATAACTACTTATACGCAAGGTAGATTTCAGAATGCTAAGAGATAGGCATGCACGTCTTAAAACAATTACAAAAAAGAAAATGATAATGAACATGAAAAAGAATTTACATAATTCTTAGCAGATATATTGTTTAGGTTCCTTTTTTAATTAAAAACCAGTATCATATCCTGTAAAACCAGGTGGCCTTTGATTGACCAGTGGCAACATTATTTTCGAGGTTTACCTCAAAAGATTACAACACTTTACTTGGCTATTGATTACAGTAAGAACTCACTTCCGGGGGTGAGTAATATATGTGAAATTGCTGAACCACGAATCAAATCAATAATACTGCTAAAGGTGAGTTTATTGTCATACGCTCAGTCAAAGAATGTAGAAAATCATAGACAGACTTAATAACCGGGCCTCCTAGTGATGACTATTTTACCCTTAAGTGCTTTCTATTTGTGCAAGTATGAGTGTAGCGATTGTAGCACAACAAATGATAGAATGCACATATGAAATGAAAAAACGGGAACCTCCCGTAAAACTTAATGCATCGATGGATCATTTCTTCTGTAGTTGGAAAATAAAAGTACCAATAATTGAACTGGACGTGCCGATTCATAGCAATCATGCAAACATCGACACGAGTTGCAGTAATTGCAAAATCTCATACGGATTTTCAATTCACACACACACACACATATATATCGTCGTCGTCGTCGTCATCATCATCATCATCATCATTACCATCATCATCATCATTTCATAATCTTTAAAATCGAAATTTTGCAAACGCTATTTGGAAAGTTATCTACGGGATTAATTCCTTTCATATTTATATTCTATCATGCGTAGACTATTAAATGCTAGCCCAGAACTTTGGTGATATGTAAAAAAAAAAAAGAAGCTGATATTTCATGATAAAATGGGTTTGGGATATATTATGGACGTATATAGATTATACAATTTATCCACAAATATATTGATATATTCTAAATCTATCTGAGGTGTTAAATCAGTTCTAATAATTACTTGTAACATTTAAAAACAATAACGACATTTTTATGTATTATTTCACACGAGAGTATTTACAAGCCGATAGACAGGGTAAGCAGAAACTTGATAAGCACACTTCTATAAGATAACCGAAGCATGGTTCAATTAAATTTGATGTATTTAATTCCAAAAATATATGCTTCGGTACACAAGTTAATAAATTATGAAATTCAAACGACCATATATAGAGAAATTTTTTTAAAATAATAATATTAATAATTCTGAAGAACATCATTTCACAAAATACGTCTTAAGGGGAAACTGTATATGAAAAAAGGTACCCAATGGCAATCAGTCTAATAAGATACCGAAATCAAAGATACATAAAATTAATATAATGAATTAATTATACTGTTCTTACGTGATCAAAATACTTTGTGTATTCCGTGGCGCCCCAGCATCCTTAACCAAAGGTGATACTACCTTTCGTGCTCCCGGGATAGATAAGTACTAATCAAGTTCCAGGATCTGTATAAACATGTGTTCCTGTTCCCTAAATTGCGTCACATTGTGATTAATATTAAAATGAAAAGAGCACAATAACGAGAAAAGGATATTCTGTTTGATTGCCTTACAATAAATTAGAGTAAAAATATTGTGGAAAAACTAAAACATGAAAGACAATTGACTCAGAGAAAACGGGTGGTGATGTGCGTCGTAAAATTTCGTACGTTTAAAGAAATTTACGGGACATAGCAGTAAGAGGAATATATTTCAGTACTGACCTATCGTCTGAATTTTTCAAGATTCTTTTTCTCTCAGACAAAAGTCCCGGCATGTAACATTTCTCATCTCGCCACAGAGATTTACCGAAGAAATAACCTTAAACGAAAGATAGATAGTTTTGCATAAAAAAGAACCTTTTAATCTCCAGTATTCTCCCCATTTATTGCTGTCTTCCGAAACATTTCTTGGTGAAATGAAAATGAGAAATTACATCAAATTCCAAAATGATGAATTAAATTGACTCTAGGACAGAAAAGATATTTAGAAAAGTTTAAATAAATTTTCTTTAATATAAAATGATAATTGTTTTAAATTTTAGCACAAGACTAGGGGTTTTAGAATGCATTAGTCTGTTACATCTACTCCAGTACTTCCCTGGTACTTTATTTCATCGACCCCAAAAAGGTTACCTCGGTGATATTTGAACTCAGAACATAAAAAGCGCGTAAACGTTAGAAGTGTTGCTTCAGAAATTTACGTAAAGAGCTTCTGATTTTTTGTTCACGTCATTACAACAGAATACGGGTTACTTTTAAGATCCGAGAGAGCTTGTACGTGGTCGCTCAAAATGTTAAATGATCCTCAGCTTACACCGCACCATCGTTAAAAAATAGAGTAGACACTAGATAATATGGTCCTAGACACATACATTCTGAAATTGATAAGAACCGTCTAGAACTAAAATGCAGCTATAGACAACATTTTATGAGGCACAAAGGTCATATAATTGAAAGTAATGTAATATTGATTTTTAAAAATCAATATTTCATTACACAATTCTTATATTTAAGGAAAATAGGTAAATGGCTTTGTTTGCAATATATGTTAATATCCGTGTCAACCAAGAATCGAAGCGGGAAGACTGTTCCGACTAGCTATTAGTTAACTTCATGTTCTGCAGTCTCTACAATATTGTAAATTATTTAGCCACGCTCTGTATTTTCTTCCATTTTCAACTGCAGGTAACATAATTTTATAATTACTTTTTTTTATTGTATTATGTTATTGGTTTATTTTTGCGGAAACACAAGGCCTTAAATACAAAATGGGAAGAAATAAGTTAGTGTGACGTCAAATATTTTGTCAATCGATACAAAGTGAAATATTTACAATATGGATTCGAAACCATCTATCGTATTTGGATTAGCTCCAACACCACAACATTTCTCCTCCCCAGCTGCATAATAAACAGTGAAAATAAACAAGTATATTTACAACCTCATGTTTAAATTATAGAAATAATTCCATCTGTTTAAAATAAGTCTAATATCAGAAAACTGGGTTGGGGAGATTTGATACTTCAATTTTGATTAAATAATCATCTCATCTGCTTACTATTTATGACACAAGAATGCGCTCATCAGATTAGAGAGATAATCGCTTGGATAGTCGGATTGTAAGCGACTGCGATTAGAGATGTGCAGTTCAATAACTTCAATTTCTCTTTCACATTCAAAGGAAATAATAGTTTTGTATACAGTCTACAACAACAAATGTCTGTAGTTTGCTGTATGTATTGATGCCATTGTAGTGAAGGCCTACAGAGACGGACTTTTTTGCTGCATAACTAACTTTAAAAATCGATTGTGTTAATACTGTGAATCTATAAAAAAATGTAATTGAAATACTTATTTTGAGAAAGGTTTTGAACTGTGAGTGTGAGCTATCGAGTTAATGCAAATGAAAAATAATGTGAGTTATGTATGATTATTTGGAGCTAATTATCTATGCATCATGCATTAAATATGTTAATATTAAATTACCTAGTGTTTTTCATGCGAATAGAGTCACTGAATAATTTAGCATGTTACTGTTAGACTTACTGCCTCCAACACCAATTAATGCAAAGGGCCTTCACACTTTCTTACTAAACTTGCTTACTCTATGCCTCTGTAACAACCTCCACTTGTTTGTGACCTCTTCTTTCTCTCTACATTGTTCAAAGCCAAGTAGACCAAGGTGTTATTGCTTTTGGTCTGAAGCCCGTAACTCTGCCTTCCTAATTCATTCTTCATCATTTCTTGCATCCCTAAGTTCTGAGTTCAACTCCTGCTGTTATCAACTTTGTTTCTAAACCTTCCCAGTTTGATAAAATAAACTACCATCTAACTCTAGGATAGATATAATTGACCAAATTTCGGTCTTGTGCTTCTATTACAAACAATTATTTCCTTATTAAAAATGGCATTCTGGTTATTGTCGAACCAATTCATTTCCTACTAATTCATACCACTTGATCCAAAAATGCTTCGTAACGATATCTTTTCAAAGACTCCAAAACATTTAGCTAATTTTAGACTGCTTAAGCCATGATTCTCTTCTATATATTAAAGTGCCTATAAATGACGCAAACAGCTTAACTTTCGTGTAAAACACCGACCTAAGTGATTTGTATGTATTTGAAAGCATTTTCATTGATAATGATTACTTAAAACTTACATTATATTGTGTTTCTAAAGAACTATGACGTTCTATAAAACTTCTAACACATTTAAACTTATTTGACTCTTCTATTATATTATGACAACTCCATTCCTCTGTCTACTTGCTCAGTCCTAACAACTTTCGTTTTTTTTATATTAATCTTTAAATCCACATCTGACTTTTTCATCAACTTTGTATCATCATCTTTGTATCTTTGATGTTTCCCTAGTAAGCAAAATAATGTCATCAGTATAATCCAAATCCGTCACATACTTTCTGTAAACCTATTCAATTCCTTTAGTTTCATCTCCGAAAGTTTCTTTCGTGTCATCGTTTATTGAAGAAGAGGGGCGGCATAAGACCTTCTTACAACACTCCGCTCCTAACAAATTTGAGATTTGACCGTGTATGCTTACTTGGTAGGTATTTCTTCGCTGTCTTGCACCTATTTAACATTTTTCTCAAGCAAACAACAGAAACGTATTACTTTTAGTGCTACCTCATAATATTATCAAAATCTTTTACATAATCTGCACAAGTTAACTCAAAGGCTGTTTGAATTTCAGTGTTGTATAATATATTAGAATAAAAATATTCAGTAACTTCAGCCTTGCGCAAGATTTTACCCCTCCAAATACTACATTTTGTGAGGACATCCCTTTTTTGTATCCTAACTACTGACTCAAGTATTCATCTTAGGTTTGGCACGTATTCTGTCGGGTTCTTTTTGCCGAATAGCTAGCTTAAGGAGGTGTAAGCAAATCAACACTTGTTGTTCAATGCCACCAACCCCCAGACACACACATATGACAGTATTTGACAATATTTCCGACTAGCAAATTCACTCATAAGTGAAGTGTAGTTAAAGACACTTTCCCAAAGTGCCAGGCAGTGACATTCAACTCGTGAACTTCTAAACCTCACAGAATGACCTGTGCAAGTTGCATGTGGGTGTGTGTGTGTCTGTGTCTGTGTGCGTGTACATCTTTCTGTTTCTCCAATGTCAATCCAAATGTATGGGTGGACATGTGTACATATATATATATATATATTATATATATATATACATACATACATACATACATACACATATAGATATGCGTTTGTGCGTGCGTGTATGTGTGTGTCTGTGTGAGAGAGTGAGTGTGTGTGTATACACAGATAAATAGATAGATATGTATTATATACTCATATGTATATATATTTTATATATATATATATATATCTACTTTGATAATACGTACATATATATATATATATTCCTTGTATATATATATATATATATATATATATATATATATATATATATATATATATATATATATATATATATATATATATTAAGGGTATTACTAATACATAAATGCCTCACGCTAGGAGGGGCTCTTAACTACTTGATCAATTCTTATAAAGATTTTATCCTATTTTTGAATATATATATATATATATATATATATATATACGTGTGTATGTATGTATGTCTGTGTGTGTATATATACACATATATATGTATATGTATGTATGTATATGAGAAGACATCACATATATACTATATATCTGCATATGTGATTGTTGTAATGTTTATTGGGTAGTTCTGAAAGAATAATATTCTTCTTCCCTTTTTAAACGTTTTTATAGGCATTACTTCTTTCTTTAATACATTTTCCTTTGAATATCTTTCGTCTTTTTATTTCCTACGCCATTCTAATACTCTTCTCATATTTGTCCAAAATCAGACATTGAAAGAAAGACATTAAAGGCGTTTTTACCGATCGACAAGCTCTTCATTCTATTTCGTTACTTTTAACTGTCTATTTTAACTGCACCTGATTATATACAAAACAGGAACGTATTACGCTAATAAATTATTTATAATCTCTCTATCTCCTACTGCTTTTTTCCCCTTTTCTTTTTCGCTCTTTCTCTTTCTCTTTCTATCTACATTTCTGAATATATATTGATTAAGTTTTTACGCAAACCCAACAGCTGCTTATTTTTATCTAAATGCTTTGTGATATCACTACTTCTCAGTAGATTCCAAATTTATCAATTCACAACAGTTCTATTAGTTTCCTATTCCTACTAGCGTGAACTTCTATTGAAATTTCTTAATTGAAAATCGTTTAAGTCGATTCCACTAACATAGATTACTTCATAAAATAGAAAATGAGTTCTTCCGCCAATGCAGCAGTAGTAGTTTGAATAAGACCAAACAGACACAACTAAGGGGATACAATATCCTTACATGGAGGTGGTACTTAAGCTGAATTAATATTTATTTCAGGAAATGTAGCCATTCAGAGAATTTGTTACATAATGTATGCATATTTCAGTTAGAAGAAATAGGATGTCTATAAATATTATTGCGTTGTTT
>NC_043002.1:116669126-116671626 GCF_006345805.1 Octopus sinensis | reverse complement strand
GTGTTTATTTAAAAGCAGTTGTACTTATACACATACATAATTACTTTAAAATGCACATTAAGTACAGGGCATCACCAGCGAGCGAAAAAAACGTAAACACGCGAGAGATAAGTACAGGACAAATACAAAAAAATATACAGTAAGTACAGGATATCATCAACGAGTGAAAAATACGTAAACACACATGCATGAAATATTCTTTTCTACTCTATACAAAAGCCCGAAATTTGATGTGAGAGGGCCAGTCGATAAGATCGACATCAGTACGCAAATGGTACTTAATTTATCGACCACCAAAAGGATGTAAGGCAAAGTCGATCTCGGAGGAATTTGAGCTCGGAACTTGAAGACAGACGAAATACCAGTAAACATTTTGCCCGGCGTGCCAACGTTTCTTATTTCTTTACTGCCCACACAGAGGGAACAAACAAGGACGGACAAACGGATTAAGACGATTATGTCGACCCCAGTGCGTAACTGGTACTTATTTAATCTACCCCGAAAGGATGAAAGGCAAAGTTGACCTCGGCGGAATTTGAACTCAGAACGTAGCGGCAGACGAAATACCTATTTCTTTACTACCCACAATAGCTAAACACAGTGGGGAAGAACAAGGACAGACACACGGATTAAGTCGATTATATCGACCCCAGTGCGTAACCGGTACTTAAATTATCGACCCCGAAAGGACAAAAGGCAAAGTTAACCTCGGTGGAATTAGAACTCAGAACGTAGCGGCAGATGAAATATGGCCACGCATTTCGCCCGGCGTGCTAACGCTTCTGCCAGCTCGCCGTCTTCACCTGGACGAAATATTATAAACATCTGTCGTCTGATAGTGTTAATTCATACTACCCGAATATTTATTAAATGTGAACAAATTTCAATGTTCTATACTCTAAGCTGGTTAAAATCACATAATGACAATTTGATAATATACTCTTTAAGTAAGGAACTTTTGTTTGGCGTTGCGCTATATTCTGTTTTGCAGTCGTCTGAGTTAGATGAGTGAGGGAGTGTTTATGTGTGCTTGTGTTTGTTTGTGTGCGGGAGGTGGTGCCTGTGAGTGTTGGTGGGTATCTGTGTGTGTGGGATGCCTCTGTGTGTGTATGTGTGTGTGTTTGTGCTTGTGTCTGTCTGTGTGTGCATGAGAGAGAGAGAGGGGGGAAAGAGGGAACAAAGAAGTGAGAGGGAACAAAGAGAGTAGAGGGAAGAAAGAGGAGAGAGGGAAGAGAACCATGTGACAGGAAAAGAAGGTAACTGCTAAAAAATTACAGAAATTAAAAAGAATCTGAAGGATAAATACAGTTGAACAATATATATCAGAATATCTGGATGTCTCATCAACACTTTTAGTTAAATACCACTCCAACACAATTATCAGTATTTTATCATCTCTGTTTTAGAATCCTCCATATTTTACCCGATATACAGTCTGGAATGATTTCTGCATTCTGCTTTTTTTCTGTTTCTGATTATTGATTTGTTTTCAAATTTAAGAAAAGATTCCATGAGAAATAATGACATTATTTCCAGGTAAACATCAACTCAACACTAACGAGTACATCCATCCATCCATACATACATACATCCATCCATCCATACATACATACATCCATCCATCCATACATACATACATACATACATCCATACATACATCCATCCATCCATACATACATACATACATACATACATACATACATACATCCATCCATCCATCCATACATACATACATACATACATACATACATACATACATACATACATACATACATACATACATACGTATGTGTGTGCGCGCGCAAGCGTGTGTATGAAACCGATTAATACACAATAAAGGAATTACGTAGTAAAATTTGTGCATTAGTGTATCTGTAAATTCTTATTGTTACCAGAGAATAGAAAACTAATAAAGAAATTTACGATCCCAAGAGACTACGAACACATTAAGCTCTTGCAATTATATTTGGTATTCTTTAATTTATGTACTTTTTTGTTATTTAATCGTTTGCCATTATGAACACTCCACGTATATTATATACTAGCACTATGACCGGGCAACGCCAGGTCATAGTGCTAGTGCATGCTTATA
Organism: Octopus sinensis; assembly: GCF_006345805.1. Classification (NCBI taxonomy): domain Eukaryota; kingdom Metazoa; phylum Mollusca; class Cephalopoda; order Octopoda; family Octopodidae; genus Octopus; species Octopus sinensis. The sequence continues at coordinate 116,669,534 of NC_043002.1, read as the reverse complement.
CAGCTGCGTACGTGCGCACATGCACGCGAGTAATGTCCAAATCTCCGACCAAACACATACAGCTAGCTGGCATTCAATTGGCCTATCAAGTTCCGGGCATTTCGATTGGGTTTTGGATGGAAAATTCACAAAAAAGTCACTTCTGTTGATATTTTTAATGGCTTTGAGGGATGACTGGGGAAATGTAAAGATGTGCACGACCACCCTTGGACGGTTTTGAATGACCACAGAAAGTGCGAGCCCTCTAACTGAAAAATTGTGGATTTGTATAAAGGACACACGCACAGACTTTTGCCGTTTATATATAGAGAGATGGTAATAATGTATACGTATATAGGTTGCATGTGCAAATAGGTGTATAAGCGAAAAAAAATTGCTCAACACATTGATACTTAAAAGTAATACAAA
>NC_043002.1:116654126-116659126 GCF_006345805.1 Octopus sinensis | reverse complement strand
TGTATTAAGGAAGGACTCGACTGGCATTTTTAAAAAAAAAAAAAAACAGTGTCAGTCCTTTATATTTGATGCGAATCTATCTATTGTAAACTTCCTTGATGTTACTCTGAATGTATCCAATGGATTATTTTATCCTTTTATAAAATCTAAGTGAAATCATAAATTACATCAACAAATTTTCGAACCATTCAAGCAACATAAATTTGTTTTAAAACATTTCTTCATTGTCAACTAACGATTAGATGTTTTAAGAATTTGATAAAGATGTTAAAACACCAAATTCTACCTTTCTTTTCAAAAGAAACATTTTCCGTCGGAAGATCAGTTTTAAAAGAATGACAGCAATGCTGATCAATTATCTTATTCCATAGAGAGTAAGCAGAAGCATTTTTTCTAGTTATTTTGGTGGTTGTTAGTATGCAACATTTTATTGTGGTAATAAGAATAATTGCTATTTAAAAAAGAATTGTCTTATTAATAACGTATTTAACATTAGTAAATCTTATATAGGATTAATAGCCCATTGATTTCAGGATCGATATCATGCGCACAGTCATTCATTTCAAAACCCATCTAGATGGAATATGGTATCACTTTGCGATGTATCTCGAGAATGAAGGATAATACATCCAATACGTCATTAAATAAGCGATTTTAGCACTGGTGAAATCTTAAGATTATAATACAAGATAGATCTATTTGCGACGTAAGCAATGGAAATTCTTTTTGAATAGGAATTCTGTTTATATCAGTATGTAAGCATAAACAAACATAATACTATTACAGTCTAAGTGTGCGCCCAAAGATATATTTTTTTGTTGGGATTCTCTACGTTTTCGAAGTAGTGATGTTAATGAAATGAAAAGATTAAGTTTGGACTTTATGACTAAAATCTTGTATACTGATCTTCATATAGACTGTGTATAGGTAATACAGATATAAGGGTCTATTAAGATACTAATAAGAAAGTATCCATTTACTTTTTCTATCTTCGTGAAAATATGAAATAAAGCTAAAGTAATATCACGTGCGTGTGAATATATGTAAGTATATGAATGTTCTTAAGTGTGTCTATATGTATTTGTATTAATGCATTGATGTGTGTATATTTTAGTATTTACAATATTTGTTTCCATGTATAAATATACATACTATTTGTTTGCGAATGCTTCAGGGTGTATCTGCAAATATATCTTTCGCAAATGCATTGATTCATTAATCCTTATAATAATGAATCAGTTTTATGTAAATGTTTCCTTAACAGGAAATGACAGCGTTTGATTACACGGTCTACATCAATTCTTTGACGTTATTTTGAGGAAAAATTGTTTTGTTTGTTATGAATCAAATTCGTTCTGAACGTGAAGATCACACCGAAATATTCTGAAGAACTTCAACTGCGTTTATAGATACGAAATATTTCGTTTCAGATAGGCAATTAATTAAGCGAAAGCAAGGATTATTTGTAAAAGCATTAATCTGTAAAACAACTATTTTACTTTACAGTTATCTTTGCGTATTTGTGGCGGGATGCGAGTGTGTGTTTGTGTGTGTACGTATGAGTGTACGTGTTTTAGTCTGCTTATTTGATTAAGAATATATACTTTTATCTCGAAGACACTGCAATGTGTGCGTGTGTGTGTATATATATATACCTACATGCACACACACACACATATATATCTATTATATATAAGAGTGGCTGCGTGGTAGGTAGCTTGCTTACCAACCGCATGGTTCCGGGTTCAGTCCCACTTGGGCAAGTGTCTTCTACTATAGCCTCGAGCCAACCAAAGACTTGTGAGTGGATTTGGTAGACGGAAACTGAAAAGAAGTCCGTCATAATATATATATATATATATATATATATAATATATATATATATGCATATATAAAACGTATATGTACATACATCTATACGTATATACATATGCATACGTGGGCACAGGACGTCACGAAACGCGTACAACAAAAGTTACGAAGCACGAGTACATGGAATATGAAATATTTTTTCGAACAACGAAAGACACAAATGGCAAATAAGACAAACAACACAAAGTTGTTGTCTGTTTTTCTACTCTCGTATATCGAGTATTTAACAAGATACGCTTTTGATAAAACAGTTGTTCCCGCAAAGCAAATTAAATAAAATTTGTGATTTTGCAAAGGGACAAAATAGGTAACACAAACAAGACAGTGAAAACAAACAGGAAGGGCTGCTAAGCCTAAACGAGGTTGTGGTGGCGAACGTATAAATCAAGCTTGGACAGGAGACAGACAAGAACACGTCTTTCTTGATCCAGCTACAACGGAGAGAAAGAAAGAAGCACAAATTAGAAGATAGCCGATGGTCACGTGGGAGTCACATGAGCAAGGGAGGAAGAGCGAGAGAGTGAGAGCGACAGAAGAGAACTGTGAAGGGGAGGGGAAAAATTTGGAGATAGGATAAGTGAGAAAACGGGAGGGGAGAATGGGAGGTAGAAGAATAAGAGAAAGGAAGAGAGAAAAAAACGAAAGAGTAATAGGATAGAATAATGGGAGAAGAGGCGGTAAAAGAATAATAAATATATTGTTATATATGTTATATATATATATATAATGTTATATCTTATGTATATAATATTAATAATAATAATAATAATAATAATAATAAAATAATAATAATATAATAATAATAATAATAATAATAATAATCCTTGGATAGAATTTATAAACATTTAATGCATCGCTACGCGCGTTTCCACAATTCACATGTCTCTAAAGATCACAGTCCGTATTCCTGGGATGATTACAGCGTAGTTCTTAGTATACGTGGGCATCTTCATGGACTCATTTGTTCAGGCAATATAGTATTACTGGATGTACAACAGAGGGATGCTTATCCTTTTTGACTTGTATCGAGGTTGAGTGAGTTATGTGGGTATTTGTTGGGGATGAGTGGAAAGTGATGGAAAGACAGGAAGGAATGAGTTATATGGAGTTGGAGGTGTGTGCTGGTGTTGGACTTATTCTGCTATTCATTCAGCAGATGTCAAGGATGGGTAGTACACTCTTTTGATTGATTTCGTTTAAGGTATGACTCTCTTCAATAGATTATGAAGTCAACAGGTCATCCGATACAGACACTACAGCCATTAGTTGATGGAATTTATTGACTGAATTGATAAATAAGGAATATAGTTTACAAATGTGAAGTGAAGAGAGGACGCAAAAATATGTGTACATCTGTGACACCGCAGATACCTTGAAAAATCGTCTGCGCAATCATCACACATCATTTTCCAATATAAATAAAAGACATCCCACATCTCTAGGGAACCTCGTATAGAGGCTCAAACAGAATGGAGTGGAACATATGACTCACTGATCCATTATAAAAAAATGCTGCTCCATACAACAAAACGTCACGGGTATGCAACTTGTGCCCGGGAAAAACCCTGGAAATCACTACTTCCAGGGAAAACGTGGTAAATAGGCTGTCCGGGGTAATCACATCATGTAAACATGAAAACAAAACATCGTTTCGGGAATTTGAAAAATATTTTGAAACGAAATAACGCATTATAGAACAAGGAAGGAACGCAAAGAAATAAACAAATGAACCAATATTTAGGATGTTATATACTGTACCACCAGAAACAATCAAAAGGTCTCCTAAGAAAGAAACATTTATCAATTCTGCCAATAAAACCCAACAGCTGATAGCTGTAGCGGCAGTACCGGATGACGTGTTGACGTCAGAATCTATTGAAGACAGTCATGCATTAAATGAGATCAAACAAACGAATGTTTTTTCCTCTAGCCGTAACCTAGCGCAGATCATAGCAGCATACAAATCAAGAAGATTACCTTACTTGCGAAGGACCGGTAAAAAATAGTAGACTAAACCAGAAAAACGACCTCCATTAACGGGAATATTCATAATGGTAAACCGGGTGACAGGACAGGAATAATTAATGACAGAAGAGACTCGAACACTAACACAACACACTATGTAGTGGGGGATGGTAATACAGCAAGAACCAGCAGTTGAGGGAAGACAACTTCAACACAAGCCTGTACATCCAGAAAACAGGGCGCAGGGAATCGTTAGAATAGCAAAGCACAAACACCAATGGATGGAAAGCTCGGAGGAAATAGTAGATCAATAGAAATGAGGTCAGCAGAGAAAAATAGCTGGAACTACAAAACATTAGATAATGGAAACAGGGAATTAGATCACTTTAATCGTGCTAGGAATAAAGTATGCCCCTTAAAACCCTAGTATATCGAAAATCCTAGTATATCGATGCAAGATCATTTCTGAAGGAAGGATTTACTTCTATATAAAGGCAAGTTCGCTAGGAAATCGTATAAATTCATTTAGAAATAGAAGTACGAATAACAGCACGAGCTTAATCAAACTAATTTGGGCCATGAAAGGTAAGAACCAGAGTTTACCACAGATTGGGATATAATTTGTACGGTTAAACCGTGTGGAAGAGAGAGAAATAGATGTAAATTATGTATAGAATTTTACCATATCTTTATATCGAAAAACAAATTAATAGTAGGCTGGAACAGGCCCTAAGATGGTTACATAAACATATCAAAACCTTTATGAAATTTAACACACGTTGTAGATAACGCAATTTCCCACCCACAAATGGGTGGGAAATAAAAGATAGAAGCACATGTCCTAAACTCCCCAAATACATAGCCTTTTCTTAACCAACATGGTATATATCCCCTTTCCTTTCAACTTCCCAGCATAATTAACACCACAGCCACGAAAAGATCTGGATCACTAAGAACATAACATAAAATACATTAAGAAAACTCTTGAAAGCAAACTAATTAAGAAGCCATCAGCTACAACAGACAAAGAGGCTTGCCAAACAAGTAGCATAAACTCTGACCTAATTAGACAGAACTGTGACTTCGACCAACAACGGGTGTGAAACTGAGGTCAACCATACTAGTTAACAAACAGATCAAATTTCAGAGTCAAAATGACCTCC
>NC_043002.1:116636626-116649126 GCF_006345805.1 Octopus sinensis | reverse complement strand
TAGAACAAAAATACGCCCTTAAACTAATAAAAAATGGAATCTCAAGAGCAATGAAACTAGACATCACACAACTCAGGACCCCCAAAACAAAAAACAAAGAAAACATTATCCCTTTCATAAACACACACAACCCTAAAGTTACCAACATGTTTCAAATCATACGTTCAAACCTACCAATAGTCTTACAAAGTCCCAAAATGGAAAACATACTAAACAAATATTGCATAAAAAACAGTAGACGACAAGACAAAAACTTGAAGAAGCAACTAACAAGAGCGAAATTCTCATCAGAAACTAAAACTGAATTCTTTGTAAAAGAGTGCGGAGATGGTACCTACAAATACATAGAGGGAGACAAAGAAATGAAATTTAAAAGTGGTCACATATTTAAAATAAATGCAGATATGAACTGCAAGACGCAGAACGTAATATACTGCATAACCTGCCCCACGTGCAAGGAGGATTACATAGGTGAGACTGGAAATTCTTTATGCCAAGGAGACAGGATTCACCGACAACATATCCGACAGGAGAAACTGCGCAAGATACCACTGAGTAAACACCTGGATACATGTGGAGAAGGAAAATTTAAGATCTTTCCCTTCTACAAATGTCCAAAGAATGACACCTCCTTCAGGAGGAAAATGGAAAAATGCTTCATAACTAAGTTCTCCCCCAAATTGAATGGCTGAAAATATCTCTATAATAAGCTGTACTAGATGAAGGACCAAATTTGTAAAGTAAATTGTATTAAACACACTCTCTCTCTCTCTCTCTCTCTCTCTCTCTCTCTCTCTCTCTCTCTCACACACACACACACACACACACACACACACACACACAGTTCTTCACATGTTTTGATTTTTGAAAATGCAACATTGAACAAATAATATTTTACTTTAATTTGTAGAACCAGTTACTTCTGTATGATAAAACTTAATATTTATTTAGCTGTCAATCAGTGAGATATTAGACTAAATCAATTGAAAATCAGACAACAGACTCAGTGGTTGTCAGTTTGCATTCTGTCATCTGTAACTTCAACACAAGAAAGTCTCTTTTTCAATTATGGACCTTATGAAATTTTGCTCATCATACATTGAAGGACAAATCTTTCAATTTATAATTTAACAAACATAGTGTAGCATTTAGTACAATGTATATTACTCTACATTCTTGTTGATCACCAAAGCAAATTGACTTTTAAAATGTGAATAAAACAAACCTGTTTTTGTAATCCAGATTTTCCATCCCATGTAAGCACAGGAATCAAACATTGGATTGAAAGAACTGCATAGTTTTATAAATATCAACATTTGTAGGATTTTCGACATTAGTTTCATATTCATGGAAGTGAAACAATCAGGGCTGCGAAGTTTTTTTCTTTTATTTTCATCGGTTATTTCACTCCAACAGCCTCTTTGCTCAACATCATTTTTGTATCAGGCATTTTTTTTTTCGTTTTTCTCACTTGCAATTAAAATGTGTGTTGTTTTTTTTTATTCCTAATAAAATAAGCAATGTTTGTATTTTCAGGTTTTTTTTGTTTGTTTTGTTCTCTTACGAAGTATAACATGAGAATCAACAAAATCTCACAGATAAACAGTACTAGAAAGATATAATAAACTGAAAATAATTTACATAAGAACAATAACAAACATGTAATACATTTCCAAGTAATCAGAAAAATATTGTTTCTTCAAAATGGAGACTCCTAAGATCGATGTAAATCCCAGGCAGTTTCAAAAATATGAAACTAACGCAACAAAAAAGTAACACAATTCAGCTCTTAAACGGATTTACATAACATTAAATTCAGGGTGTTCACAAAAGTGAAACTCAGAGATCTTGTATGTTCTCGTATGTATGTTTGTATATATGTATATATGCAGACAGATAGAAGATCGATAGATAAATAAAGATATATTCACATATACGTACTCTGTGTGTGTATGCTGATGTGTGTGTAATACATACATACATTTATATATCCATATATATATATCGAAACGCGGAGTAGACGAAAGAGGGACAACTGAAGAAGGGAAATATTCCTTGTGTTGTATGTCTTGTACTCTGTTTTTTCGTTGTTTGAAAAATAGTTCGTTTCCATGCTTTTGTTTTTATGTTCTCGTTTCTCATTGTGTTCAACGTTTTTTTTTATATTCCTGTACCCATATATGCATGTATATATACATATAGATGTAAGTGTATATATGTATGTATATACGCATATATTTATATATTATTTATATTATACTATATATATATATATATATATATATATATATATATTTGTGTATGCATGTACACACACACACACACACACATATATATATATATATATATATATATATTATATATATATATATATACACACACACGTGTGTTTGTTTGTGTGTGTGTGTGTGTGAGTGTGTTTCAGTTTTGACTTACACTGTGCTGTGCATAAAATAAATATTCATTTAATGAATGGTGAGCTGTCAGAAGCATACTAATGCAAATTAGGCAAGCGCTTAACGTCTTGCCTACGTTATGACTGCTTTACACAGCAGCTCACTAATGCCATTGATTGAGGAAGGAAGCCAGACACGTCGTCGTTAAGGCGTGGTCAGCAAATCACGAAACGTTCGTCAGATGATTCCGGCCCTCTTTTTGTGCACAGAAAGAATGTGCTTTCAGCTTTGTTCCAGCTTTCTCTGCATCATGCATTGTATAAGGTGAAATTATTGTGAATGGTATTGTTTGGGATCTTGCACATTAACCCTTACACGACCACCGATGACAAATGCCAGCATTCTCGCTTACACTTTGGCTAAAATTCTAATTTCTATGTTTAACAGCATTCTTAACCAAAACTGCCTGCGATATCGCCTTTACTGGAAACTATTTTTAGTAGTTCAAGAACTCTCCCATTCTAGTGTCTACTGCGCAAGACGTCTATCGAGAGGTCACTAAACAGGTATGGTATGATCAGGTAGAATTCAAAGGGTAGACCGTCCAAACTAAGCTATTAAAACCTTGTACAGTAGTTCTTTATTTCCTGTATTTCAGCAATCGTTCTCTACTTTTCACAGAACTTCGCTTCTTTTTCCGAGACATGTGGAACTCAGTCGGTTTAGGAGCCAAAGACCACTACTTTTTCCGCCCCGTTACCAGCCCCTTACAGTCAGGTGAAATGCCGCTGGAAAGCTACACATGTGTGCTCGGAATCGAGTAACATGTGTTCGTTTCCGTCTGTCAAAGTCCTGATTGTGACATTGCCGTATTGCGCCTCTGTCACTAAACCTCATCGGACGACTCTTGTTCCCTCATGTTTAAGCTGATGATGCAGCCTTCATGTTTCTTACAGAAGAAATAGTCAAGGGTCATTCTCACCGCTAGTACATCGGTCGAGATGCCTTTAATAATCACTTGTTTCTAGATTCCCCATCCAATCTATTTCTATCTATCATTAGGTCTTTCCTAAACGTTATTGATTCAGTTCTAATCGTCCTCTTCACGGTGACCCACCACTGGATTTTGACGATTATTCCTGTTAACTAATTCGCTAATCTGTCTTACTGGAGACAAGCGCAACAACACATCGATATTGGTCACAAATAAACAATTCTTCGCTAGTACTACGGGACCTTTTGGGACAACAGTTGTGCAAAGTAACAGTGGTCTAACGTTGCATCTTGGAAATATTAACCCAAACCGAAATGGAAAAGTGTTTGAGGGAAATTTGGCGTGAGATTAAATTTGTTAAAGTAACAGCTAATATAGGAGTGTTGTGATTATATTCCTCTCTGAAGTACACACATACACACGCGCACGCGCACACACACACAAGACCCACAAGGACTCAGTGTTTGCGCGTCGTTAAGAGCACATTCAATTTCTTATCACCGGACCCGTCTATAAATCCTAAGTCGACCGAGCAGATCCTTAATTTTTAGGCCACAAAGTTGACACCCTACACTATACATGCTAGCCTAACAAATACCCTTTCTTGATACGATCTGGATGGCCCGCTCTAGTTGTTCCAATCCACACTGGCACTCTAGTCAGTACTTGTCAAGCAGTTGGAAACCTCTGCTCTGTGAGAGTTTGCAATCATTTTACTTTTGTGTTATCCCCCGCACAGTTCCTCTGCTTATCTAAAACATAGTTCCAATACCCCAACTAGTAGTAGTTATCGTGACATCTCCAGGAATGCTTCTATACTTTTGAACAAATTTGCCCGTCATGTCTCTGTCAGAACATAAGTGAACACTGATTTAAATGCAACACCTTCGCTGCCTTTCGCATTCCAAGATCAACTGCTTAGTAACTGATTCTAGGGAAATTCTCTATACTTTGAGATCTAAAGATTTCTGGAATAGAACCGCTATCCTGTCATCCGATTCCGACAGGCCACGAATTGAGAATATCTCATTGTAAACGAAAATGGATGCGAATTCATACGCGCCAGAGATCTTGGTCTCGCTGATGGTTTCCACTCTGTGTCAAGCAACATGAGGTAGTTGGACAAGTAAACTTGCTTCCAAGCTGAGCTCAGGCAGTACACATTTATACACCCATCTCTAAGAACAGCTAAGTTTGTGATGAAGAAAAAAAAGAAATGGAAGAGATCTCACACCTTTGTCCTCAAGAAGGTCGCTTGATTCAGCCTCGTCTTTGGTTGTCAAACCTTAAAAGACCTTCGCAATGAATTACTATTAGTCATTTGTCTAAAACGTCCAACGCCAAATAGAAAGTTTCCTTTTAGTTATCTGTCTGGGGATCTGCCTGACTTTCTTTGCATTACGGCCTTTGGTGGATGCAATTGCCACAGAGAACGAAGTTGGTATACTTGTCCCCACGGAAAACATTGAAGTAATCAAAGAACTTAATAAAATGCAGAAATACAATCACCTATGTAGGGTGATTGCCACAATGTGGCAGCAGAAAACTACTACGGCAGCTGCTATCATAGAGGCACTAGCGGTAATAAGAAACTGAGAAATTCATTCTCCACAAGAAAATACATACAGTTCTATATTTAAGAGACGAGGAATTATGTGCATTATTTACATTATTTACATTATTTACATTCAGCGGATATTTGTCCTCATCTTGTTTGTTGTTAACACAAAGTTTCGGCTGATATAATCTCCAGCCTTCTTCAGATCTCTTGGATTTTTTTTTACCTTAGGAATGAGAACCCATGTTTGAAATTTCCCCAAGACACCTGAAGAAGACTGGAGGTTATATCAGCCGAAGCCTTGTGTTAACAACAAACAAGATGAGGACAAATATCCGCTGAATGTAAGTAATGTAAATAATGTTTAAAGGAAAAACAAAAAATAACCCTAATGGATACTACACACATTTTATGTAGAGCATTCTCACAGTAAATTTCATAAATCTATAGAATCTTTCTAATGAGCACTCACGTGCACAATTTTTATAATTTTTATTATCTTTATTTGTTTTTTATAATTCCATTTATCTTAATCCAGTCCTAGCGCTACTCTGCATTATACAATCACCAAATGCATTAAGAACATCACATCCATTATGTACCTCAGGTATCTGGAAGGCGCCCGATGGATAATGTGTAAATACAGTAGATATCAGGAAAAGAACATTTTATAATAATAATAATAATAAACAAGCCACAGCACATACCTATGGCACACAGAGCTGCGCTCGGTAGTGCAGTAACAGCACGTGATAAAAATAAGAATACTGAATAATGATAATAATGATAATAATGATGATGATGATGATGATGATGATAATAATAGTGATGATAATAATAATAATAATAATGATAATAATAATACTAATAATAATAATGATAATAATAATAATAATAATAATGATGATGATGAGGATAATGATGATGATGATGATGATGATGATAATAATAATAATAATAATAATAATAATAATAATAATAATAATAATAATAATAATGATAATAATAATAATGATAATAATAATAATGATAATGATAACCAAGACAAAACAATGTACATGATAACACTTCCAATCAGTTAAGATAACACTTCTGATCTTAACTGATTGGAAGTGTTATCATGTACATTGTTTTGTCTTGGTATCAAGATGGGCTACAGCAAATATTCTGCTCAATACCACAGATTTGCTTGTCAGTTGTTTGACCATAACCAGTTGAGCATGTCTCTTAGTGGCTGACGATATGTGCATCTCTGATCACGAGCAGAAGTAGTGGGGGAACATCATAGCCATGTGTTGAGAGGGATTCTTTGGGGTTTGCATAGTTCACCTCTGGAAACATGGGTGGTTCTTTCAACATCCTTAAACAACCCTTATTCAGGGACCGTTTGAGCGGGATGGGCTACTCAACCTGAAGAAAATTCTAACTGGGCCCCACCTGCAAGGTCATGTGCTGTTTATCTTGATATGAGATCACCATGTCGCGCACATATGGTTGTGATGCATGTGCCTGGTGTACCTTTATCAGACAGGTAGTCATGATGGGTATACTGGGCTTCGTATATTTTACCCCAGTGTCACTTTGATGGCATGAACTGCTCTCTCACTCAATAATAATAATAATAATAATAATAATAATAATAATAATAATAATAATAATAATAATAATAATAATATAATAATAATAATAATAACAAAAACACCAGGACTTACAAACACATATAACATACAGAAAATTGCACTACTAGGCACTGCACACATCCTACGCAGAACACTTTCCATACAATAACCATCAGAGCATCACAACAAATCACAACACATACCCAAGGCACACAGAGCTGCGCTCGGTAGTGAAGTGAAAGCACGCTATAAAAATAAAACTACTGAATAATAATAATAATAATAATAATAATAATAATAATAATAATAATAATAATAATAACAATAACAATAACAATAACAATAACAATAATAATAATAATAATAATAATAATAATAATAATAATAATAATAATAATAATATAATAATGAAGCAAATGAAATAAAAGAATTAGACCAAAGCCAAACTTACAAATACTTAGGAATCCATGAACTAGATAAGACACAACACACACAAATGAAAGAGAAAATAAAAAAAGAATATTATAGACGAGTTAGATCAATACTAAACACAGAGCTCAATGCTAAAAACAAGATAATAGGTATCAACACTTTAGCTGTCCCAGTTATAAGTTACAGCTACAATATCCTTAACTGGACACGAAATGAACTGACCAAAATAGACAGGAAAACAAGAAAAATAATGACAGGATCTAGGATGCATCACCCAAAATCTGACATAGAAAGACTATATATACAACGTATAGAAGGTGGTAGAGGCCTTATACAGCTGGAAAACTACTATAAAATAACCACCATAGGACTGCAAAAATATCTACTTCAGAAGGAAGGAAAACTGATCCAGATAGCGGCAAAACACGAGCAAAACAAAAAACTGTTCTCAGTATTTAAGGAAGCTGACAAATACAAACAAGAAATCATACCACCTAATAAACATGAAGAAGAAGAAGAAGAAGATGAAGAAACAACAAAAGCTATAAAAAAAATGAAATCCAAACTAAAAATAGAACAGCAACGAACCATGATAAAACGATGGCAAGAAAAGCCCCTTCATGGTAAATACTGGACTAAACTAAACGCAAAAGAATAGACAAAGAAAAATCCCAGCAATGGTTGAGAAGCTCAGGACTCAAAGCAGAAACAGAGGGATTTTTAATTGCAGCACAAGACCAAAGCCTCCCCACCAGAGAATTACCAAAAACATGTAATGAAAAGAAATATTACAAGTAACTGCAGAATATGTGGAGATGGACAAGAAACAATAAATCATATTATCTCTAGCTGCCCAGTCCTGGCTAAGAAGGAATATATTCACAGACATGACAGAGTTGGAACTTACATACATTGGAAGCTATGCCAACATTATGGAATAACAACAGAAAAAAGATGGTATAGGCACACACCAGAAAAGGTCACAGAAAACGAGAAAGCAACCATACTCTGGGATATGCCGATACACACAGATAGAGAAATTAAGGCCAACAGACCAGATATAGTTGTCAGAGACCATGAAGAAAAAAAATGCTTTCTAATTGATGTATCAGTACCGGCAGATGACAACGTGTCTCTAAAAGAAATGGAGAAACTCTCAAAATACAAAGACCTGGAAATAGAGGTAACTAGAATGTGGAATCTGAAAACAGAAACAATTCCTATCATAGTAGGTGCATTAGGCATGATAAAAAAATATTCAGACAAATACATAACAAAAACACCAGGACTTACAAACACATATAACATACAGAAAATTGCACTACTAGGCACTGCACATATCCTACGCAGAACACTTTCCATACAATAACCATCAGAGCATCACAACAAATCACAGCACATACCCAAGGCACACAGAGCTGCGCTCGGTAGTGAAGTGAAAGCACGCTATAAAAATAAAAATAAAACTACTGAATAATAATAATAATAATAATAATAATAATAATAATAATAATAATAATAACGTGTCGTGTATGCAAGCAACAAAATGAAACCATTGACCATGTGGTCTCCAAGTGCAGTCTTCTAGCGCCTACAGAGTATCTCAACAGGCACGATAGAGCTGCACAATATATCCGTGTCGTGTATGCAAGCAACAAAATTTAACCATTGACCATGTGGTCTCCAAGTGCAGTCTTCTAGCGCCTACAGAGTATCTCAACAGGCACGATAGAGCTGCACAATATATTCACTGGGTAATCTGTAAAAACCTGGATTTGCCCCATGAAAAAAACTGGTGGGAACACAAACCACCCCCAGTGCTTGAAAATGACTACATCACACTCCTCTGGAACTTCACCATTCAAACTGACAGGAAGATAGATGCAAATAGGCCAGACATCATATTGAAAGACTTCAAACAAAGAACATGCCTCCTCATTGATATGACTGTCCCAATCGATATAAACGTATCTGTCAGGACCTACCAAAAACTGAGCAAATAGAAATCAGCAAAATGTGGAAGCTGAAGACTAAAACAATACCTGTTGTCATAGGTGCCCTGGGAATGATAGCAAAAGGGGCTGATAGCTACCTAACTCAGATACCAGGAAACCCAAAAATGGCAGAAGTTCAAAAGATAGTGCTCATGGGAAATGCTCATATCCTACGAAAAATACTCTCTATGTAACCTCAAGGTTTAAAACAACCATAATTTTCGGTTAAAAAAAAAAAAAAAACTTTTTTTTTTTTTTAGACATTCATTAGTACAACATCCCCACCCCCCAAATATATGGCACACTAGGCATAACAACAACATGAACTTCCAACCCTGTTGTCTCTTGAGGTCTCTGGGTGAGACTTGGAGCCAACTTGTACAAATATAAAGCAAAAGTCAAACATAGAATAATAATAATAATAATAATAATAATAATAATAATAATAATAATAATAATAATAATAATAATAATAATAATAATAATAACAATAATAATAATAATAATAATAATAATAATAATAATAATAATAATAATAATAATAATAATAATAATAATAAATGCCCTGATGCAGTACCAGGCAGTGGTTCTCATGGCTTCTGATTGGAAGTGTCATCATCTACATTGTTTTGTCTTGGTATAAAAGATGGGCTACAGCAAATATTCTACTCAATACCACAGATTTGCTTGTCAGTTGTTTGCCCTTAACCAGTTGATCATGTCCCTTAGTGGCTGACGATATGTGCATCTCTGATCACGAGCAGAAGTAGTGGGGGAACATCATAGCCATGTGTTGAGAGGGATTCTTTGGGGTTTGAATAATTCACCTCTGCAAACATGGGTGTTTCGTTCAACATCCTTAAACAACCCTTATTCAGGGACCTTTTGAGCGGGATGGGCTACTCGACCAGAAGAAAATTCTAACTGGGCCCCACCTGCAAGGTCATGTGCTGTTTATCTTGATATGAGATCATCATGTCGCGCACATATGGTTGTGATGCATGTGCCTGGTGTACCCTTATCAGACGGGTAGTCATGATGGGTATACTGGGCTTCGTATATTTTACCCCAGTGTCACTTTGATGGCATGCACTACTCTCTCACTCAATAATAATACTAATAATAATAATAATAATAATAATAATAATAATAATAATAATAATAATAATAATAATAATGATAATAATAATGATAATAATGATAATAATAATAATAATAATAATAATAATAATAATAATAATATAATAATAATAATAATAATAATAATAATAATAATAATAATAATAATAATAATAATAAAAGTAATAACAATAATAAGTTCAAAAAATGCAGGTTATATGTAAATCATTGAATCATGATATTTATGCCATTAGTTACAAAACACGCGTACGTAAAAAGACGCACGATCATGCATATTTACACACGCTTCCAAATACGCGCGTGACCGGGCACAGGCCTGCACACGTCAGGCACACAGGTTAACATCTTTGCCCATATGCACACTGACGTTCAGGGGTACACACATGCCCATGCTCATGCACACAAACAAATATGCGTATAGGTACATACACAAAAGAGGGAGCAACGGAGGAAAGAATGGGGACTGTGAATGTACGTGCACACGCATACGCATATACACTTACACGCAGACAAGCACACATGGACATAGAGGCAAAGGTTTTTATATCCATCGACTCCTACAGCTGTTTGCCGTTATCTGACCGTTGAGTCTACAGGGTAATAGAGATGTTCCCTTTGCGACAAAGGACTGTGAAATAGTTGAAGGCAATGGAGGCACAAGTTTGGTCACAAATGGTCTTGTAATATACACAAAGACTTGCAGCCATGGTGCTTGGGTTATCCCATCCCTGTATGCTGATCTCAGGCATGGACTCTGTTTTGACGACACATCAGATTGTAAGATTTTGCTGAAAGTATCTGAGTATCTTTTGCACTTGACACTGGCTGCTGCGTCTACTGTAAACAATTGGCTATATCAGTTGTGTGTATGGCAGGTTGAGATAGGAGTGATCTAGAGTATGAGGAAATGGAGTAGTGGAAGAGCTGGGTCGTTGGGTGTTGAGTATAGGAGGTATAGCCGGGGTTGAGCGAGTAGAGTAAAAAATAAATCGGGTGAGGTTAAGATGTTGCTAAGGGTAGTGGTAGAGCGGAATAGGATGTCGACTTTACTCTTTTTAATGTGAGAAAGTTGACATACCGAGTGTTGAGGAGTAGAATGAAGACAGGAATAAATTTGGACGAAAGGTCGATTGCAAAGAGAATAGCAGAGAAGGTGGGTCTGAGAGAGTTGGTGATCTATGCTGCGGATACGGGAGAAAGTAGAATGAATGGTAGCTTGGAGAAGACAAGAAGAATGAATGAGAATAAATCAATAATAGGAAAGAAGTATGAAGATGTGTGTAAATTAAGGCAAAAGCTACAATTGATGAGTGCTAGTGGACGCAACGGCTTAGAAGTCAAATGAGGCTTGATTTTGAAAAGAATTCGTGAGAAGATAGTGATATGTACTTCATCTCTATCTGGAAGTGAAGACTTTTGAGTAACGCATGAAGGTGTGGCATGTTGTTCATATAGAGAACACAGATTAGAGTAGGAAAGAAGTGAATATAGAAAGGAGCTGAATTGAATAAGGAAATATATGATGAAAGGTGTTAGAAGAGCTGGGGAAAGTAGTGACAATTTATAATCAAAGGCAAATATCCAATTTAATTTAAAATCGTAGTGAAATTTTATTTTCATAGGTGTAGGTAACGGTGAGCAAATGTGTAAGGAACTCCAATAATTAAGGTACTCCAATGATTGAGTGAGGTGGCTAGGCAAACATGGAAAGTTTGCCAGAGCAAGTGATGAATATGTGATGAAGAACAAAAAGCAACAAGACGGATACTTTTACTATCAAAATTATTAGCTTGACACTGGGAGAAATGGAAGTTCATTGTTATGACGTTTCACTCATAAACCTTTTTTCAGAACAGTATAAGGTTTAAAGAGGGAAGACAAGTCAAAGGGAACTTGAAAAAGTAAAAGTAAAGAAACGAAGTACAATCCCAATGAAAAACAAATTCCAGAGTTGATCGACAGTCTCAGAAAGAAATGCAGATGAAGAAACCAGATTATATAGAAGATGCAGTGACGGGGCCCTTGAGCGGGAGGGGTTGATGAGAAAGAGAGAGGTTCTGCAACGGGGCCAGAAACAGAGGAGCATCTATTCGTGACGGTACATGTATATAAAATACTGTCAAGCAGTATTTAAACATTATCTAAACTGATCACAACGCTTTTATTGTGAAGTAATGATTTGTTGAATGACAAGGACTGTCATCATATCTTTCACATGAAAATAATTTTCTTAGGAATATTCACTGAGGGGAAAAAGTGAGAATTGATCCCGTATTTGCAAAAGGTTAGACAAAAGATAAACACGTACGCACGAACTTATGTGTGTGTGTGTGTGCGTGTGTGCGTGTGTGTGTGTGTGTGTGTATG
>NC_043002.1:116631626-116634126 GCF_006345805.1 Octopus sinensis | reverse complement strand
AGTTCAAAAGTGTTGTTACTACTCAGCTGCTAGCCCTGATGGTTTCCCAGCAATCCTCCTCAATCGTGCAAATGTGCCTAGCAAAACCACAACAGATTCTCTTCCAGAATTTTTTTTTATAATGGCAAGTTGCCAAGCAAACTGAAGTAGGGAATAATACGCCCAATCCATAAAGGAAGAAGCAAAGCAGATGCCAAACATTGTAGGCCGATCTCTTTGACTTCACACATGCGCAAAGTCATGAAACGAATAGTCAGAGACAAACTAATCGCACTCCTTGAATGCGATTAGTTTGTCCGGTCAGGAGCTGCTGACACCACTATGACTGGGTGTTGAAGTAGTTACTTTACAACGCAAATATGGGCGTAATATACTTTGACTTTGCAAAAGCTTTTGATTAAGTTGATCATGGTATGATATGCCACAAACTGCGATTTTGGCATAGCTGGAAAACTTAGAGAGTGATTACATGACTCTGAAAGATAGAAGTCAGACAGTTGTGGCCAATTGATCCACCTCAAAGGAAACACAAATAGTGAGTAGTGTTCCAAAGAGCACTGTCTTGGGACCACAGCCAGGATAGCCACCCTTGTTAGCTACGCAGACGATACGAAAGTCTCGCAGAAAATTCAAAACCCTAGCGATGTTGCACGCCTGCAGTAGGAGATGGACGCAAATTACAGATTGACTGAGGACAATAATATATAGTTTAATGCTGGAAAATTCC
Organism: Octopus sinensis; assembly: GCF_006345805.1. NCBI lineage: Eukaryota > Metazoa > Mollusca > Cephalopoda > Octopoda > Octopodidae > Octopus > Octopus sinensis. The sequence continues at coordinate 116,633,399 of NC_043002.1, read as the reverse complement.
AAGCCCTGTGCTACCAGTACCCAAAATTAAACGAAAAACTTACAGGGTACACTGGCCTAGGAGGTATTTTAATCCCATTACCTGAGTATCAACATTTCAAGTGCACATTACCAAGATGGTGACAAAGTGCAGACGGCTGGCTGGCTAGATCCTGAGAACCAGAGAGAAGAAAACAATGGTGATCTACTGGAGGACATTCGTCCTCAGCCGGCTGGACTATTGCTCCCAACTATGGTCAACTCACAGTGTAAAATCAACAGAGAACCTTGAAGCAATCCAGCAAAGCTTCACAAAGAAAATCGTCTCATTGCAACAGCTCAGCTACTGGGAAAAGCTGAAAGAACTGAGACTCTACTCCCTGGAGCGAAGGCGGGGAAGAGAAGCAGTAATATACATCTGGAAGATCCTGGAAGGGATTATGACAAATTTTTGCGTTGAAAGCTACATAAATGCCAGAATGGGTAGCCACTGCACAGCGCCAAAGATCCCAACAATGCCGTCGCGCTTCAGGATCAGTTACTGCAACAGCCTGGGTTTCAAGGTCCCACAGCTTTTTAATATTCTCCCAAAGAGCCTGAGAGACCTAAATAAAACTGGATGTAAGTGTTTTCAAAATAAAACTAGATCCCTTCCTGTCGTGAGCCCCAGATGAACTAACCTCCCGGGAGGATGTGCAAAGGAGGGCAGCGACATCAAACTTCCTTATTTACCAAATGCCACACGTCAGAGAAGGCTCTCAATAATGGCCGCAGTTTTGAGATGAAACCGATAAAAAAAAATTTATACATCGCATAATAAAGCAAAAAGAAAATACCCTGAGCGGTTCTCTCTCCTCAAGGGAAATTTCTTTCTCCATTCTATTTCTTAGCAAACTCTTTTTCTCTCCGCCGCTAATTCAGAAAGCAACCGTAGTTGACCGCACCAACTGTCGCCAGTCAAATTTCACACATATGTATATACATACATGTATGTGTGTGTGTATGTGTGTGTGTGTGTGTGTGTGTGTGTGTGCGTGTGTGCGCGCGCTTGTGTATATACATATATATATATATATATATATATATATATATTATATATATATATATTATATATATGCAGTGTATAAAGCCAAATCGAATAAACGAGTATTGAAAAAAATAACCAACAAGAAGATGTGCACATCGAATGTATTAATTTGTCGCTCAGTAGAAAGTGAGAGTTTTTGACATTTAGAGTTATAGCTCTTCATCGTAAAGAAAAAAGAGAAAAAGGAAAAGGAGAAAGTCCAAAAGTCCGGGGAAAATCACCAACAGCAATTGTGTAGCTACATTGCTGAACCATTGTTTGATATATACATTGTTATTCTTTATTATTTTTTTACTTGCTTCAATAATTTAACTGCGGCCATGCTGGAGCACTACCTCTTAGCCGAACCCAAGATTTTATCTTTGTAAAACTGGTGCTTATTCTATCGGTCTCTTTACCGAACCGCTAAGTTTCGGAAATGTAAACACACCAATATCAATTGTCAAGTGATGGTGAGTGTGACAAACAGTCACAAAGACACACACGTGTATATATATATATATATATATATATTATATATATATATATATATATATATATATATATATATATATATATTATGTGAAATAGAAAGATGAATAATCTTGTAGCAGATTAATCAAAAGATTAATCAAAAGCTCGATTTGTTTTGCTCCGCCTCTGTTCTGTTTTTGTTTTTTTCCAACGGATTTCCTATTTCTTCCTGAAGAGAAAGGCACAATATGGTCT
>NC_043002.1:116624126-116626626 GCF_006345805.1 Octopus sinensis | reverse complement strand
CTGCGTGTGTACACGTGCGTATTTCAGTATGAGTGTATGTGAGTACGCTTACATAATATAGATATGCTTATATATGTATATATACACGCATTCGTTTATGTATGCATATATATATATATTTATATATATATATATATATAATATGATATATAATATATATGTAGATATATTATTTTACAGGGAGAGAGAGAGAGAGAGAGAGAGAGAGAGAGTGAGAGAGAGAGAGAGAGAAGAAGAAGAAGAAGAAGAAGAGAAGAAGGAGAAGAAGAAGAAGAAGAAGAAGAAGAAGAAAAAGAAGAAGAAGAAGAAGAAGAAGAAGAAGAAGAAGAAGAAGAAGAAGAAGAAGAAGAAGAAGAAGAAGAAGACTGACATATTTTGTATTTTATCACTAGGGCAAGTTACAAAAGCGATTCAGTAACCAGGAGTTTTGTGTGTGGCACTTACCTAATATAAATATTTGCACATCAATGTATATGTGTGTATACATATATATATGTGTGTGTGTATCTATATAGATACATAGATGGATATGGATGTATATACAGAGAGAGAGAGAGGGAGAGGGAGAGAGATACATACGTGCATGCATATATATACTTTTATATACACACACACATATAATATATATATATGTGTGTGTATCTTATACCTATATGCATATATATATGTACACATATTTATATATACATATATAAAGAAATATATATATATATACATTTATACCTATATACATATATGTTTATAATACACACACACTTATGTGTGTGTGTGTATGCATATACATAAGTGTGTTTGTTTATCCACACACTCACACAAACATGTGAACATATATTTATATAATAAAACAATTCAATTTGAATGGTGACCCCATGGGAAATTCTTCCACAGTTCCCTGAAGTTAGGCATGTGCTCATTGAATGAACAATGAGTTTACACTTCATTCTGTATATCAGTACTATCCACTGGGAGATGCTTGGCAAAATTTTCATACCATATATGGTTAGACTAAAGGAAAGGCAATACATTTGTAGAAAACAAAATATATTTAGGTATATAGTAGTAGTCTTAATTCGTCTTACTTCCTTTTACTTCGTTCTAAACATGATGATCGGCATCATCACGATCATCATCATGATCATTATGAAGGTGACGATGATGATGATAACGGTGATGTTGACAACTATGATAATGATAAAGAAGATGACGATGATATTGATGGTGATGATGATGATGATGGTGGTGGTGGTGGTGGTGGTGGTGGTGGTAATGGTGGTTGTGGTGGTTGTGTTACTGGTGATATCGGTGATGATGATGAAAATGCTGCTGAGTATGTGTGATAACATTTTAGATATTGTGATCATTGCTATCATAGTTTTATTTCTTTCTGTATATTTGTAATAGTAGTATTTCTCTTCTGCGTTTACTGCGGTAGTTGTGGCGATGTTAAAAGTGGTTGTGTTTGGTTTCTCTTGCAACAACAGTGTTAGTCGCTGCTACTGTAGCAGCAGCTACAACAGCTGCACTGATTACGGTAGTAGTTGCAGTTTTCATATCAAGAGAAGAATAAATTTGCCAGGAGATAAAAGAATTTCAAAAGAACACAGAGGAAAGCAGACTTGAACTTTGAACTAGGAATTGTGTGTCCTAAAATAGGTTGTGAAATCGTGCTAAGATGCAAGTGGGAGTAAAAGTTTGGGAAACTTTTGACGTCAATCGATCTTTTGCAGAGATACTGCAGCTCAAAAATATAGTTATAGGTGCGAATATAAACAGTTAAAATAGATTTGATTGTTTACCCAACGATTTGCCAGTTCATGTAATTACAAGCAAGCGCCTATAAATCCGTGCATACACACACCCACACACAAAGACACACACGTTTGTGTGTTTGTGTGTTTATGTGTGTATGTATGTAAATACATATACCGATATGTTTGATATGTCTGTATTTCCATCTAAACTAATTGAACTAATTCAATTTCTCCTCAGTGCAGAGAGGCGGAATAAAGATCACGATTTGCTCTCAACATATGAATCTATTCACGCTTTTAAATTAGCTTTCGTTGATTATCTTCTACTGTGTAAAGATACGCAGACATTATACGTAGATTCACGTAGATGGAGAAAGACAGAAAAATACTATCTAGACAGAAGAAGAGACATAGCATTTGGTTAGTGAAGTGAAATAACTGCATAGTCTGATGAATTTGAACTTCCTCATAAATAGAGGATAACTGACGTATTTAAAATTACATTAGGCCTTCTGGTTTAATTGAACATGTGAGGTGATAAACATATTGCGTGCTTTTTCTTCACTGCTTCTAGCTTGAAATACTAGGTTTAATAAAAGTGCAAATAAACAATCGGTTCGGTCTGACAGCTTAAGATAAGGGGCTAAAGTCTTGATACTAATTTAAATGTGAGAATAGTAATCGACACGTGACCAAATTCAGATAAATTTGGAAAGCATTAGATATTGTTAGATGGTAAACCACATACA
>NC_043002.1:116556626-116619126 GCF_006345805.1 Octopus sinensis | reverse complement strand
GCATGTTCAGGTCTTTATGAATACCTTTGTGCATAGTTGCCCCACCAACTCCAAACTATGCTTATTGTCTTTTATAGACACACGACACTCCTCATCCAGAAAATTGTGAATGTTCTCGACTAGCTCTGTTCAGACATCCCACTTCCTCCCAAATCTCTCGTTATTTCTCACCACCTCTCTACTTGAACTTCTTATACCAGTGAGATGCTCGGCTCGTACAAACTTATCCACAACCAGTATGGAGCATTCCATAAGTTCTATAGCATTATTTGCTCACTTTAATACAACGCTTTATTGCACATCAGGCAACCGAATTGTTTTCACATCCCAACTGCATGCTAGAAACTAGTCAGCTGTGACATGCACTGTTTAAGTAAGGTGTATTCCAAGTGGTGTTATAGCCGTCTCCTTCAATCTAGAATAAAAAAAGTTGCCAGGTCAGCTTATTAAGTGTTTAGTAATGATGTACTAAAATTACAATAATGTAGGACATTTATAACTACCTCGCATAATGCGTCTCAAATATTATGGAATGCACCTCGTACACGCGCGCGCGCATACACACAGACAAAGCTGTTTGTATGTATGCGTGTGTTGTTAGAGGTATAAATTTATATTTATGCCTGTATGTGTAGACGTGTCGATATATATATATATAATATATATATATATATATATATATATAAACAATAAGGGTAAATATACGTAAATATTCGTAAATATGTTCTTCAGAGAGTAAATATCAATTTTAGGTGTATAGTTTATGTCTGTATCTAAATATGTATGTATATAAGAATGTACATGTGTGTAAGGATGTATATAATTATCCATATGTATGTAGTTGTATATATATATATATGTGTGTGTGAGTGTGTGTGTGTGTGTGTGTGTGTGTGTATGTGATTGCGTATATGTGTGTGTACTAGCTTGCTTCTATAAGCGTAGCCTATAATCAACAGGATAACAATACAATTATGCGATTAATCATGGGAACACCATGCTGCGCTCTCTGTAACCCGATAGTTTTGTCTATACAAGTCTATTCTGAGATGCTTTGTTAGCACTGAAATCATTCTCTTTGTTTATGAGGCTTTCCTCCTCCTAATAGGAAATACATAAATTTATTTCTTAACCAATTCAACACAGTTGTTGTTGAACCAGTGACGGCAACACTATTATTAATTCAGTAAAGTTACGAATGAGAGCTACGCATCTCGGAAGATTTGCCAATGTAATTTGATTTCATAATCTACATTCTATAACTGATAATCATTCTTTACCAATTTAATAAAACCCAGCATTTCTAGGCTTTTATGCAAATATATGCTCCATAGCTTTGTGCACCTATGATAATTTGTACAAATGAAAATATATAGCCAAGATATGTGAATTATAAATTTCATATTAGTTCTCCATAAATGTTCTCTCTTTCCCAAACTTTTAACGAAGCATTCATATCTGCCTGTAACTGATCTGTAAAATACTGCACGATTTTCTTCCTCCTCCTGTTGAAAATATGTGACCTGTGGTATTTAGAGTGGGTATCTATTTTCGTGGGAGAGTTCCTCCGGTATTCTTTATTTTTAAAGGTTTGAATATATTCTGATCCAAGCATGCCTTTTGAATGCCCTGCAAGGGAATCTTTTTGCGCATAACATTGCGAACTGTTTTAGCGACAATGACAAATTTCATCGGACGGTAGAATCCTTTTTTGGACATTTTTGGACAGCTGCTGCTGATAGGGGTAATATCTCCCGCTCATCGACATTTTCTATCACAACATGTCGATTAAGTATTTAGTTCATATCTCGTTTTCTTGTATAGCAAAGGCGAGATTTAATGCGTTTATCACAGGAATTCATTCACTTGCAGGTTATGCACCATACATAACGTTCAGCTGGTAGGATAACGTTCTTCTCTAAATCTCTGATTAAATTGGTTAGTTCAGCCACACTTGGTTCAAATGGTAAAAATGCCTATTCAGGAGTTATCCTTTAATTTCGTGTAGTTATTATCTTCGCCCTTGAGTGTATATGTGATGAGGCATTCAAAAGCCGTTCAGACTTATACCTTTCCTTCCATCCCTTCGTTTAACATTGAACCTGTCAGTGTCAATGTTGATGAGGAAGTTAGCAGGCGTTGTTAGTATCTTTCTTGTTCTGATGCTCAATATGCGGATATATTCAAAGCATTGTGGCTTTATTGAATGCAGACAGTACTGATTTCCATCTCTTCTTAAGGTGACTAAAGTGTTCTTTTGTCATTCTAGATTTACTGATTACGTCAACAAATACAATACACTCGTTAATTCTGAGGTATTTGAAACATTCATCATTGGAGAAAGGAGATGAAGAGGCCAATGCTATCTATATTCACTGCCTGGTCGATAATATTTCGCTGTTTGATCACCAAATATGAACACTTATCCAGATCAAACTAGATTTCTTGTCCAATGATAATGTAATCATTTCTGTCTCTTAGTGATTGAATATTACACAAATACTGCTTAAGACAACCTGTGAAAAAAGCATGGGTGACATTATTTTTTTTTTTCATTTGCAAATTCTATCATATAAATTTTGCATTTCCTGACGGAGCTGACTGTGGAAAGCATTGCAGGTATGCTGTCACCCTGGAATATTTCTGTTGATAAACTTATTCTGTTAGTCACTATAATAGTAGCTTTAACCCTTATTGATGCTTCTGTGAACTACGTTGTTGTTAGTCTCTCAATGGTATCGACTTAAGAAGTTTTATAGTAAAGCCGTACAGTCAGCAGAAGCTGTTTCACGTTTAGGATATCTTTGTTGATGAGAAGCTATTTGCCACAGACCCAAATACATTACATTCCTCTTGTTTGTCCATCAGTTCCGACAGTCTGTTTTGCAGTAACCCTCAAAGAATGCATTTAGGCCACCTGTCTATAATTTTTAAATTACATCGAGGTGCGCTATGGCGTGTAGAATTTGACCACATACATCTATTTTTTTAGTTACTAGTGCTGTATGTTCAACTGCCTACCAACCTGGTAAATTAAGCTCAGCGTTTTAAAGCCAGCAATGATTGTCCTGTCGAACGTAAGATTTCTGAATTAATAACCAATTCTTAGGACACTCTCACATGACAATGTGTTTAGGTTGTTTTGCAACAACCAGTACAATGTTTCCAGTAGTGATTATAAGTTTTAGGAAAGACGTCCGCACACTAATCGTCCCATACCTCATTTAAACACATTGCATTACACTTGTGTTGTTTGTATACATTCCAGATCCTTACCCACAACAGTCATACTTGAGAGCGAGCTTCACAGCCTTAATTGTGTATCTTTTCATACTTTTATATCTGTAATATACCGCTTTCAAGTTTAATGCAAAGATGCTACTAATGGCCTTACGTTCCAGTGACTTTAAACAAAGTTTTTCACTTACTCCTCTCATTTCGTGTATGAACGTAATTAACTCGCTCGTTAGTGTCTCTTGTCGATAGTGTACATAGACTTCAGATAATCTATCGTAAAGACGCGACTGGCAGTTAATGAATTTGCTATTCAATTGAGACTAAATCATAGTTCTAAGTAAGCAATATTCTTTCTCGGTCGGTCGATATTCCTTTAGAGAAAGTTAAGCCATCTTAGGTACTTTTTTCTCATGGTTATCGATCACTATTACACACATCTGTTGGCTAATGGTAACTGCAGCAGTGTATACAAGAACATTTAATGCACAAAAGATGAATTCTTGACTTAGAAAAGGATATGTTCAAGCTGAATCGTTTTTATTAAAGTTTTTCATATATATATATATATATATATATATATATATATATATATGTGTGTGTGTGTGTGTGTGTGTGTGTGGTGTGTGTGTGTTATATTAGTCAATTATAATTGATGTGGAGCAATAACGTTCTCATATATAATATATACATACATGCAGATATACATACATACACATAAGTCGGCATGATTGATGGCTAAATTCACATGTTTTTTTTTAAATTCTCTCTCTGTATATTTCCTCGTATTCCTTTCTGTTGAAGAGCGCAGGCTCGAAACGTAAGAGATTTTCTCACTTTCCCGAGCGTAAAACTAATATACCTGTGTGTTGTTTATACACCTGACTTCGTCTTTTGTCTTCTGTAACTTTCAAATATATATATAGGCGCAGGAGTGGCTGTGTGGTAAGTAGCTTGCTTACAAACCTCATGGTTCCTGGGTCAATCCCACTGCGTGGCAACTTGGGTAAGTGTCTTCTGCTATAGCCTCGAGCCGACCGAAGCCTTGTGAGTGGATTTGGTAGAAGCCCGTCGTATATATGTATATATATGTATGTGTATGTGTTTGTGTGTCTGTGATTGTCCCCCCAACATCGCTTGACAACCGATGCTGGTGTGTTTACATCGCCGTAACTTAGCGGTTCGGCAAAAGACACTGATAGAATAAGTCCTGGGGTCGATTTGCTCGACTAAAAGGCGGTGCTCCAGCATGGCCGCAGTCAAATGACTGAAACAAGTAAAAGAGAGAGTAAAAGAGTATACATACATACATACATACATACATACATACATACATACATATATATATATATATATATATAATATATATATATATATATATATATATATATATATATAATTTCAACAATTGAGGGTAAAATTAATTAATTAATCAATTTCACCAAGTATTCAGTATGCAAAGGGACCATTTAAGGCGAATTCAAATTATTACATTATATAAAAGGGCTTAGTAAAATAAATTACTTTGCCGCATACTGAACTCATTAGAAATAGCAGCTAAAAAAACTTTTTTAAAACTATTCTAATACTTAAAGAAAACCTCTCTCATATAGTGTTTGCTCAATTCAACTCACGAAAGTATGGGGGTAGAGACATTAAAAAATCAAATGCAAAGGTTATTTGAGAACGTACGTTTCAAGATTAGTCAAACTCGACATTTCTATCATCAGCTCAGAACTCCTTGGTTTGGATTTGGAAACACTGAAAGTGGGAGCATACCCTGAGTTCTGAGCTGATGATAGAAATGTCGAGTTTGACTAATCTTGAAACGTACGTTCTCAAATAACCTTTGCATTTGATTTTTTAATGTCTCTACCCCAAATACTTTCGTGAGTTGAATTGAGCAAACACTATATGAGAGAGGTTTTCTTTAAGTATTAGAAATAGTTTAAAAAAAGTTTTTTTTAGCTGCTATTTCTAATGAGTTCAGTATGCGGCAAAGTAATTTATTTTACTAAGCCCTTTTATATAATATATATATATATATTATATATATATATATATATATATGCACATATATATATGCATACTGTTTTTACTCTTTTACTCTTTTACTTGTTTCAGTCATTTGACTGCGGCCATGCTGGAGCACCGCCTTTAATCGAGAAACTCGACCCCGGGACTTATTCTTTGTAAGCCCAGTACTTATTCTATCGGTCTCTTTGCCGAACCGCTAAGTTACGGGGACCTAAACACACCAGCATCGGTTGTCAAGCAATGCTAGGGGGACAAACACAGACACACAAACATACACACACATACATATATATATATATATATAAATATACATATATACGACAGGCTTCTTTCAGTTTCCGTCTACCAAATCCACTCACAAGGCATTGGTCGGCTCGAGGCTATAGCAGAAGACACTTGACAAGATGCCACGCAGTGGGACTGAACCCAGAACCATGTGGTTGGTAAGCAAGCTACTTACCACACAGCCACTCCTGCGCATATATAAGATTATTTATATAAACATAATAATAATAATAATAATAATAATAATAATAATAATAATAATAATAATAATAATAATAATAATAATAATAATAATAATATAATAATAATAATAATAATAATAGAAATATTAAAATTACTAAGTCTCTATAAAAGAGATTACGGCAGCGTTTACTGGAAAATAATTGTTATCGCCATATTAATATGGCATTCTTATAGATATAAGAATAATCGCTGCCGCTGGTCAGCTCCATGAGGCCACCGCCTTAAGATAGCTATTGATACACGATCTGTATCCATTATAACCTTCGAACAAGGGAGGTCAGCCGCTTCACACTGCTAGTCCGACAGCTACAGACGCGTTTCGGGGTATTGCCCCTTGTCAATGTAGCGCAGTCAGACCCCGCAGGTGTCGCCACTGACGTCTCTGTTCGAAGGTTTCTATTTACCTAGTTTCAGTGGAATACATCCACTTGTTTTCAATAATAGAAATATTAAAATTAGCTATCTTAAGGCGGTGGCCTCATGGAGCTGACCAGCGGCAGCGATTATTCTTATATCTATAAGAATGCCATATTAATATGGCGATAACAATTATTTTCCAATAATAATAATAATTATAATAATAATAATAATAAATGCCCTGATGCAGTACCAGGCAGTGGATCTCGTGGCTTCTGATCTTAACTGATTCGAAGTGTTATCATGTACATTGTTTTGTCTTGATATAAAAGATGGGCTACAGCAAATATTCTGCTCAATAACACAGATTTGATTGTCAGTTGTTTGACCTTAACCAGTTGAGCATGTCCCTTAGTGGCTGACGATATGTGCGTCTCTGATCACGAGCAGAAGTAGTGGAGGGGGGGGCATCATAGCCATGTGTTGAGAGGGATTCTTTGGGGTTTGAATAATTCACCTCTGCAAACATGGGTATTTCGTTCAACATCCTTAAACAACTCTTCTTCAGGGACCTTTTGAGTAGCATAGGCTACTCGATCAGAAGAAAATCCTAACTGGGCCTCACCAGCAAGGTCATGCGCAGTTTATCATATGAGATCACCATATCGCGCACATATGGTTGTAATGCATGTGTCTGGTGTACACTTATCAGGCGGGTAGATATGATGGGTATACTGGGCTTCGTATATTTTACCCCAGTGTTACTTTGGTGACATGCACTACTCTCTCACTCAATAATAATAATATTAACAATAATAATAGGGGGAGCATCATAACCATGTGTTGAGCGGAATTCTTTGGGGTTTGGATAATTCACTTTTAATACATGAGTGCTTTGTTCATCATCATTAAACAATCCTTATTCAGGGACCCTTTGAACGGGATGGGCTACGCGACCTGAAGAAAATTCTAACTGGGCTCCACCTGCGAGCCCATGCGCTGCTTATCTTGGTATGAGAACATTATGTCACGCACATATGGTTGTGATGCATGTGACTGGTGTACCATCATCAGACGGGTATTCATGAAGGGTATACTGGGCTTTATATATTTTACCTCAGCGTCACTTTGATGACATGCACTGCTCTCTCACTCAATAATAATAATAAAATGTATGAATTGTACTAGTTTCAGCTCACGAACTGTGGCCATGCTGGAGCACCACCATTTATATATATATATATATATATATATATATATATATATATATATATTATATATATATATATATATATACATATATATATATGTGTGTGTGTGTATATGTATATATATATATATATATATTTGTGTGTGTGAATAAAAATATACATATATATATATATATATATATATATATATATATATATATATATATATAGCAGTATCGCCCGGCGTTGCTCGGGTTTGTTTCGACCCGCTGGAATTGGAATTTTTGAAAAGTACAAATTTTGCATTATGTAGCTTGTTATTCTCTTCAAGTGAACATTTTTCTGATTGAAATACAGCCAAAAATGGCGACACAGCAGTGAAAAAATCGTAAAGAATAGGGATTTTCATAGAAAAAAGCACCTTTTTGATGTAAATAATTTTTAGTGTTAACATGGTCCGATTTGAATTTTATCTTGTACGGAAGGAAGAGCAACCCTTCTTTCATACTCTCAATTTTGGTCAACTTGCGCCGCAGGGTCTCGGAGAAGATAGTGTTAGTTGAAGGCTACCAAACCTGCCGCACACAGACAACTTCAGCTTTATATAGAGAAAGATAACACACACACATTAATACACACACATACACACACACACACACACACACACACACACACGCACACATACATACACACACGCACGCACACACACACACACACACACACCTTCTAAGCTTACAATTTCTTTCTTTCAACAATTGCCAACTGAAGTACGCTCGCAAATTAATACTACCAAAACTTAGCGACAGAAAGTAAATTAAAAACCAATTTTAATTTATAAAATATAGAACAATAGCATCTACTCACCATATGTCAGTGAATTGTTGGTGTGTGTTTGCAAATGTGTTCGAATGAGAAAGTGAATTGTGTTTGGCGCCTTTTTTACTAATAACAAATACACACGTGTGTGTGTGTGTTTGAGTGTTTGTATGTAGTTGTTTGAAACGTTTGTGTTTGTCACTGTCATATATGTATATGTTTGCGTGTCTATGTGTGTGTGTGAGGAGTAAATCGTTATGTATTTATTTTGTTCTGTTTCCTGTCTGTCTCTTTAAATTTTTTTTTTTGAGGAGTGGTTTAAGCATTAATAAGAGAAAGTAGCAGATGTGTGATGTTGAATAAGAGTAGTAGAAAGAGGATATGATAGTGGTATACACTTGCAAAGAGAAAGTAGGAGAAAGTGTGGTAACAGAAGGAGTAAAGCATTTGAAATGAGAGAGGCAAATCGTAAAAATATTGAGTTTTCTCGAATTTTTGCTTAATTGGGGGTCAAATTGAAAGAAATTTATATGCCATGACCCAATGAATCTACTTCGAAAAATCATAGGTAAATTCCAATTGAAGAAATTGTGTGAGGAGTAAATCGTTATGTATTTATTTGTTTCTGTTTCCTCTGTTTATTTTTGTTGAGGAGTGGTTTGCAAAGAGAAAGTAGATGTATATGTTTGCGTGTGTATGTGTGTGTGTGAGGAGTAAATCGTTAAGTACTTATTTTTTCTCTGTTTCCTACTTGCAAAGAGAAAGTAGGAGAAAGTGTGGTAATAGAAGGAGTAAAGCATTTGAAATGAGAGAGGCAAATCGTAAAATATTGAGTTTTCTCGAATTTTTGCTTAATTGGGGGTGAAATTGAAAAAAATTTATATGCCATGACCCAATCGAATCTACTTTGAAAACTGATAGGTAAATTCCAATTGAAGAAATTCTATATTGTACAATTGTATTAAAAACAAACATAGTCACAGGCAGAGAAAATCTGCCTTTTATCATAAGAGATATATACACACACGCATACATATTTATATTATGTTTGTGCGTATACACAGAGGCATACAAGTACACATACATTCACATACATATATGCATACGTAATTATCATCACTTCAATTTAGGGTGAATGTGTTGTGAAATTTACAACCCATCAACTTTTTGATGGAAATGGTGCTGGCACAGGAAATAAGTGAGAAGATATTATTTGTAGAGCCAGAATTTAAGAAATTAAGAAGAAATTCAGATACGGATGACAAGACACACCAGTGTTGGCAAGAGGATTGGCAACCTCGGTACTACTGAAAGAAATGTGAGTCTGCGTTTGAATTTATACACAGAAGGAAAGAATGTACACACACACACACACACATATATATATAGTATGTATGTATGTATGTATATATGTATGTATATGTTCATATATATATATGTATGTATGCATGTATATGTATACGTATATATGTATATATAATATTATGTACGTGTATGTTTGTGTGTGTACATTTACGCACCTAGGTACATTATCGGACGATGAGGTGTACATATAAATAATACGTGTTCATACACTCATACATTTATATACCCAAAACATATAAAGTATATATAGATACATATAGACGTATATGTTTATACCTGTACACTGATATATATGTGTGTCTGTTTCTTTGTGTTTGTGTTTGTTATTTACCAATACTTAAGTTAACTGTTGAAGAAAAAATCGATAGAATAATTATCTGGCTTAGAAAATAAGTTATTGGGTCGATATGTTCGACTAAACCCTTCAAGGGTATGTCCTAGCATGGCCGCCATCCAACGAGTGAAAAGAGCAAAATATGTAAAATATAAAAGATAATGCATTGTAGCTCTTAGGTCCGGCATTTGAAACTCTGAGTCCTATTATGATAACTTACAGATTGTCTTATATTATACATATATATATATATATATACATATACATATATATATATATATATATATATATATATATATATATATATATATATATATATATATATACTTTATTTTAAGCAGCAGAAAATTCAACAAAATCTGTTACTCTGAGTTTCTCGTTGCCGTTCATCAGACAGTTTTTGCTAAAACTGTCTGATGAACGGCAACGAGAAACTCAGAGTAACAGATTTTGTTGAATTTTCTGCTGCTTAAAATAAAGCATATTACTCTACCACTGGTATTTGAGTACTCTTTTTTCCACCTTGTTTCACATTTATGTGTTTACTCCGGTATATATATATTTATATATACTCATTTCAGATCTTGACACATACTCCGAAAGGGTATGAAAGGTAAAGTCGATCTCGGTGGAGGTTGAACTCAGAAAGTACTGACGATCGAAATGTCACTAAGCATTATGTCCGGCGTGCTAACGATTCTGCCAATTCGCCACCTTTCCCATAATAATCTTTTCTACTAAAAGCAGAAAGCCTGAAATTCGGCGGGGGACGACTAGTCGATTATGTTGACCCCAGAGTTTCACTGGTATTTAATTTATCAATCTCGAGAGGATGAAAGGCAAAATCGACCTCGGCGGTATTTGAACTCAAAACGTAGAGACGGGAAACATACCGCTAAGTATTTCGTCGAGCGTGCTAATGATTTTTTTCAGCTCGCCCTCTTACGCCTTCCCCATAAGGATTGAAAGACAAAAATCGGTCTCGGCGGAATTTGAACCCAGAACGTAATGATGGATGAAATACAGCCATGCATTTTGGTCCGGCTCGTCAGTTTAGCCAATGAAAACACATGTAGTATATATTTGGTGTTCACTTGCTTCAGTTTTATTTTATATTAATCGTATTTCGACAGAGTTCTTTCGTCACACTTCTGTGACCTCATAAGTGGTCCTTTCCTTTCTTCCTTCTTTTTCGTGTCTCTCCTTACTAACGAGCTGCCAAAATACAATTAATATAAAATAAAGCCGAAGCAAGTGAACACCAAATATATAGTGCATGTGTTTTCATTGGCTAAACTGGCAGCATGACCATCCCCAAATACAACATGTTTCAACACACGGATTCTCATCAAGAATCTTGCACAACGAATATACAAACGTATATATACATAGATATTTATATTATTATATGCACATATGTATTGAAATATACTAAGGTACTACTATGAATTATACTATAATATATAAGTAACGTTATATATGTATTTACTATTATTTATAAACACCTTAAAATATACCCTATATACGACTTGATTCCATAAACAAATAAACCAGACAGTGAAGACGACTACTTCCGAAAAGTAAGTAAAAATAATCTGCCTTTCCTCCAAATCAATATTCAATTGAAAGTAGAAAAAAAAAACAATTACATTAAAAATCGATAAGGCTAAAACTAAACTTACATCCATTAATAATCTTACTGATTATAGCATAAGAATAAATAGCTATAAGTATAATAACATGACTAAATTCTTTAGTGAAGATGAATGGAGGACTGTTGATAGGATAATAAATTCACCTAAGTGTCAAACTGTAGCTGAGAAAAGAACAACTACTACAGCTACTCGCTATAAGGGGATAAAAGCACATATTAACGTAAACTCTAATTTTAATCTAGTTAATAATGGTATCATTATAAGTGCATCCGATAATATCGTATCCGATAACGGGAAAATGAATGGAAGCAATAACTTTAATGTTGGTGATGCTAGACTACATTCTGTGCAAAATTCTAAAAGTAGTGGAAACAATGGTAACAGACCAAAATCTAAGTATTATAATAATAAGATAAGTACTTTGCAATGAATGATTCTGGATAAAACTTACAGTAAGAAAACTAGATAAAGAAATGTAACATGGTATAACTATGCGTTAAGCACGTAATAAGCTAGGTATATCTATTTGATAGATTAATGGAAAACATTCAACTTCGGCATAAATATTGTATTCTTAATGACTTTACAGTGAAAGCCTCATACTCATCAACAGCTAATATCGTTGATTCTATCGACTACTCCAGGTTCTCTGAAAATTTACCCGTTCACTGAATTTAGCCCTAATTCAATGTGTAATAAAAACGCTTTCACTCATTCATACAATAACGGAAACATGAACTTTTAGAAGATATAAAAATCCTCAATCTATCAAGAAAGATTCTAGGAATTAAAAGTGATTAGGTACCCTCACGCACTCAACTTAATTTTAGAGGTATAAATAGATTGTCTAACACGGTACCAAATACCGTAAACCATACATAAAAAAGCGGATGGAATAATAACTTTTCGAACTCGTATTCAAGCATACAGAATGCTAGCACGGAACATTTCTTTAAAAAGAGTTTCTATTTCCACTAATCATCAAGACACACACAATATTGATATCAAACACACTAATAATTTGAAAGAAAACACGAGAGTAAATTTACTAAAATAAATACTACTGTGAGAAACAGCCTGAATAGCTGTATGAAAAGTAAGGATACACAAGTCTCTCAAAGACCACCCAAGATATATTCACCTTTATGTAACTGAACGCTAACCACTCAATCTCCATTTAAAGGTAGTTGCATTATATGTACATAGACAGTTGCTGTTATTCATGGGCGGTTTTTTGTGTAGGTGGTGTAGTTGCTAAAGGAGGACATTGTAAGAGGTTCATGGGAAGTGGCGAAAATTTTGCTCGGATGAGTCATATGAATGTTGACATGCTTCTCCTTAGTTATGGTAATAAATTCACAAATTTTTTCTTTTCTAACCAGCAAACAGTTATATAATCTTACTTATTAGAAGCAAACCATTTTACTGGTAGTTATATCATATTCGAAGCATTGAAATAGCGTCTTTGTCGCTAAATACTAAGGCCTGTGTAAGCTAAATTATTTGTATGAAATATTGCAGCTTTTAATTAACTGCAGGATGAATTATACTCAAATTTCATTAATAAATATGCATAGTCACTCCACAAACCTAGACACTGAGGCTGACTTTTGTCATTCAACCTTTTGGGGTCAGTACTATAATTAACAGTCAAGCACTGGTGTCGATGTAATCGAATACCCGTCTCCCTAAATGCCTGTAATAGAAAGATTTATTATTGTTTCGTCCGGTTTTTATGTTCTGAGTTGAAACTCCACCGAGGTTGACTTTACCTTTCATCCTTTCGAGGGGTCTATGAAATAAATACCATTTGAGCACCGGGGTCGATGTAATCGACTTCTGACTCCCGTCAGAATTATTTGCATCTGAGACAAAAGGATTAGTGGCTTTTCTTCCGGCATTTTACCTTTATGTACAAATACTGCTGAGATCAGCTTTACTGTTTATCCTTTCGATAAAATAAAAACTTGTCAAGTACTGAGCTTAATGTAATCAATTATCCCCTCCTCAATTGCTGGCCTTATGATAAAATTTGATCCACCATCACCATTATTATTATTATTATTATATTATTATTATTATTATTATTATTATTATTATTATTATTATTATTATTATTATTATTATTATTATTAAGGTGGCGAGCTGGCAGAATGGTTATCATGCCGGACAAAATATTTAGCGGCATTTCATTCGTCTTTACGTTTTGAGTTCAAATTCCGCAGAGGTTGACTTTGCCTTTCATCCTTTGGGGTCGACAAAATGAGTACCAGTTGCATACTGGGGTCTATCTAATCGATTTACATCTTCCCCGAAACGACTGGCTTTATTCTAAAATTTAAAATCACTATTATTATTATTATTATTCTATGTTTGACTTTTGCTTTATATTTGTACAAGTTGGCTCCAAGTCTCACCCAGAGACCTCAAGAGACAACAGGTTGGAAGTTCATGTTGTTGTTATGCCTAGTGTGCCATATATTTGGGGGGGTTTTGGGTGTTGTACTAGTGAATGCCTAAAAAAAAACGAAAATTAGGTTTGTTTTAAAACTTGAGGTTACATAGAAAGTATTTTGCGTAGGATATGAGCAGTTCCCATGAGTACTATCTTTTGAATTTCTGCCATTTTGGGGTTTCCTGGTATCTGAGTTAGGTAGCGATCAGCCCCTTTTGCTATCATTCCCAGGGCACCTATGACAACAGGTATTGTTTCAGTCTTCAGGTTCCATATTTTGCTGATTTCTATTTCAAGATCTTATTATTATTATTGTGTGAGAGAGCAGTTCATGCCATCAAAGTGACACTGGGGTAAAATATACGAAGCCCAATATACCCATCATGACTACCCGTCTGATAAGGGTACACCAGGCACATGCATCACAACCATATGTGCGCGACATGGTGATCTCATATCAAGATAAACAGCACATGACCTTGCAGGTGGGGCCCAGTTAGAATTTTCTTCAGGTTGAGTAGCCCATCGCGCTCAAAAGGTCCCTGAATAAGGGTTGTTTAAGGATATTGAAAGAACCACCCACGTTTCCAGAGGTGAATTATTCAAACCCCAAAGAATCCCTCTCAATACATGGCTATGATGCTCCCCCACTACTTCTGCTCGTGATCAGAGATGCACATATTGTCAGCCACTAAGGGACATGCTCAACCGGTTAAAGTCAAACAACTGACAAGCAAATCTGTGGTATTGAGCAGAATATTTGCTGTAGCCCATCTTTTATACCAAGACTAAACAATGTACGTGATAACACTTCCAATCAGTTAAGATCAGAAGCCATGAGAGCCACTGCCTGGTACTGCATCAGGGCATTTATTATTATTATAATAATAATTATTATTATTATTATTATTATTATTATTATTATTTTTATTATTATTATTATTATTATCATCATTATTATTATTTTTATTATTATTATTATCATCATCATCATCATCATCATTATTATTATTATTATTATTATTATTATTATTATTATTTTTATTATTATTATTATTATTATTATCACTCATTCGTAGCACAGTGTAGGTAAAAATGCACCGGAGTCTTTAGTCATCTCTCAAATCGCAACAAGGACCTCAGACAGATAGTACTTTCCTTAGGGTGTGCGCTGTGTCCAACAAAGCTGCTTTTTGCAAGTCATCAATCTTGCATGGGATTTTCAGTTGCCTTAAGCAGTCTTGAAGTTTCAATGGAATTGAGACTAACGCTCAGATCACCACTGGTATCACTTTTACTTTACTCTCTCGCATTCCATACAGTCTTGCCATTTCCAATTTGAATACGGAGTACTTGGTGATTTTTTCAACTAATTATTATTACAGTTTGATCTTATACTAAAGCCTTGAGGTATTATGTATACGCATGCACCCAAACACTCACCCAAGCTCCCCGCAGAAATTTTGTGATGATGTGTAGCCATCGTTCGTGAGGTACATTTTCCCGAAAGACTTTTTCTTGACTGAACTGCAGCCTTAGTTGCAGCTTAGACGGTGACTGGACTTGTGAAATCTGGGATCTCCTCAGATGCTTACTGCTATATATCAGTCAGTTAATCGAGTTGCTATTAAAACTACTTTACCTATCTACAGAGTGATATTGAGGGCAGAGTGGAGAGAGCGACGATGTTCTCGAGGAAGATCTGGACGTCGATAAAACGAATTGGCACGTCTTTTTCGGAGGGTTCTCGGATCAGTGTCTGTTGACTACTCCCAGATGTCCTTGGTCACGCATTTTTATCGAGGGGTTTTACCGGTTTGAGATAGAATCTACAGGCACAGAAGTGACATCAGACTTTGTTCAAATACCGCCGAAGTTAAATTCCATCCCTTTAAGAACGATAAAATATAGTATCACCGAAGCACTTGAGTTAATGAATCGACTAAGCTCTTCTGAAAGCTGCTAGTCTTGTACCTGAATACGAAATTAATTTTGCAGTTGTTAGTGGTGGTGTCAGTGGTGGTAGCAGTGGTTGGTGTTGTAGTAATTACTACCCTGCTCGCGTAAGCGGAAGCAGGGCATTGTATTCACTCGTCTTTGCGTGTTTGCAAGATTACTGGAAAACGGCCGAACGGATTTTCTCCAAATTTTGCAAAAATACCCATTAGGTGAGTGGCTCGAAATGATGAAAATTTTGTTTGATTATCTCCAAACATACATAAATACACACAAAGAGATGTGACTCTGTGTGTGCGCGCGCGCGTGCGTGTGTGTGTGTGCACTTACGGATTTGAGGGTTCCGTTTATTTACGAGTTGATTTCTTAATTTCACCGCAGTATAAATACTTATAGTGGTGAAGCACTTCTCAAATTCTATGCAATATTTTCTGTATTTCATTTTGTTCTCTTTCTTTTTCATATGAATCAACCCTCGTCTGCGTATGTATAGATCATGGTGTACCGAAGCATGTAGACACCAATGGGTACATACATAAATCCATACATAGATATGCGATTCTGTGTGTGTATGTGTGTGTATGTGTGTGTATGTGTGTGTGTGTATGTGTGTGTATGTATGTGTGTATGTGTGTATGTATGTGTGCGAACGAAAAATTATATTCAGATAATTTCTCGTTCGTACGACGCGGATTAGAACACCGCTCTCTTGTTTTGGATTCGAAGGCTTCGTTTATTTATGAGTTGATTTCTTAATTTCACCGGATTATAAATACCTATAATGGTGATACTTAAAAAAATAATTCCGTTCAATTAAAAAAACATGGGTAAGCAACGAATTCTAAGCGAAAATATATATTGCGAAACAATTAATCTGCGCGCAGGGTATGCATCACCCCTCTGGTACCTTCTTTTTCTGTTAAATTATTATTGCTATCATTTGTATAACAAGTAACGCTAAGACAGCGAGCTGACACAGTCGTTAGCAATGCCGAGCAGAATATTTAGCAACATTTCGTCCGTCTTCTCGATCTGGGTTCAAATTCCACCGAGGTTAACTTTGCATTTCATCCTTTCAGATTCGATAAAATAAGTAACAGTGGAACAATGGGTCGATGTAATCGACTTTACCCATCCCCCAGAACTTGCTGGCCTTGTGCCAAAATTTGAAACCATTCTTATTATTGTTACCAATATTACTAATATTGCAAAGGCAGCGAGATGGCATAATTGTTAGCATGCCGGACAAAATGCTCAGCGACATTTCACCCGTCTTTCGCAGTTCAAATTCCGCCGAACTTAACCTTCATCCTTTCGTAGTCGATGAAATAAGTATCAGTTGCGCAGTGGGGTCGATGTAACCAACTTACCCCCTTCTCCCGAAAATACTGTCCTAGTGACAAAATTTGAAACTAATATTACTTCTACTGCTGTTCTTATTCCCTTTGCACTATTTATACAAAGATTTTTCTGCATTACTTCCGCCATCAAAGTCAAAAATTTTATCTCTTGGCGGAGTTTCATTTAGCTAAATAAGCGGTTACACGCTGTGGAAATGTCAGAGTGAAAAGATACTGGTGAATGTGTGTGCGTGTGTGTGTGTGTGTGTGTGTGTGTGGTGTGTGTGTGTGTGTGTGTGCGCGCGCGCTCTAGATCTGTGTTCGGATAAATGGAACGAAGTAGAAGTCATTCAATATGGGCGTCGCTTTACTGCAAGGGCACATGATGTTCCTCTCCAGCTCATAATATCCATGGACAGAATTGACAGAATTGGAAGTGTTGTATCGAAACCGGTGAGTATGGGGCCAGTCGGCTAGAATTTGCAGACGATATAGTCCTAATCAACTCCTCCAAAGGTATCTGCGACATGTGCTCGATAGGTTTGCTGCTGAGTGCTGCCTAGCAGGAAAGAAAATAAGTGCTGCGAAGACAGACGATCGTCTTGCAAGGAAGCTTGTGCGTTGCATTCTACACAAGAGAGGAGTGCCAATGAAGCAAGTGAAGGGGTTCATGTATATCGGGGCCATTTCCACGGATAATACAAGGCAGGAGGTTGAAAATGGTACAAGAATTGCGGGAGCCAGTGCAGTTACACGCCTGCTTCAGCATCCGGTCATCAGAAACGGGAAGCAAGTGTAACAGTCAAGTTCAATATCTCCAATTCCATGTTCGTGCCTACGCTTAATTATGGTCATAGATCATGGATAATGAGCGAAAAAATATTATTGTGAATACAAGCGGCCAAAATGGTATTCCTCGGAATTATCCCTGAAGTAGCTCTACTCGATAGAATGCGAAGCTCCGACATCAGAGACGCGCTCAATGTCGAGCCCCTCCAGATTGAGAGATCGCAGCTTGGATAATACGGACATGTGGGAAAAATGTCCCAAGAAAGAATCGCCGAGAAGGTTTTACAGGGAAAATCAACCGGTAGGAGACACGGGGATACACCACGACCAAGATGGTAGGATAACATCCATAGTAAGACGTGAATTTTATAATTCCCATATAGACAAATAGACTCTCGAAACGGCCGTAGAAATACCTCTTACCTGTTATTATAATCCGTTATATATTTTAAAACTATTGAAACAAATGTCAATGTAATTTCTAACTTTTAATTTTTAATGTTTTCTTATATTCGCTATATCACTCCACATATCGAATTTTTCGTTGCTTATATTTCATGTATATTCTTTTTTCATATATTTCTTATTTCTATTTCTTATTTCTTAAATAATAATTTTAATATGTTCTGAATGTCTTAATGTATATGTTGTATTAATGTATGTCATAAATACAAGATAATTATCTAATTTCTGTTTCTTTTTAAATTATATTATTTAGTATCTAGCGCCTCGCATCAAACTTGAGCACTTCGAAGAAGTTCTATAATCTTTCGAAAGAAAAAGCAATAAAATTATATATATATATATATATATATATATATAGAGAGAGAGAGAGAGAGAGAGAGAGAGAGAGAGAGATACACACATTCATACATACACACATGCATGCATGCATACATAAGTACGTATGTAGGTACATAACGCAAGCAGGCAGCAGTATAGAGAGACATAAGAGGATCAACAAACATTACAGAAGCCCCTTCACGAGAAGACTTAAACTCCTTCTGGGGGAAATTTGGCTGGAGTGAAAAGAAGATGCTCTGTGACTGGAAGAAATCCGAAAAAGTTATTGCTCCTGCGTTACATCAAAGACATACAACATTGATGGTGAAAGTTTTGCAACTGTGATCCAGAAACTCCAGAAAAGAAAAGCACCTAGATGAGACTTGATTGTTGGATATTGGTACAAGAAGCTAACTTTCTACCTACCATATCTTATCAATCTGTACCAGCAGGCTTTTATTGGAAACAGTAGCATACCACACTGGCTAGCTTTGGCAGAGAAGAAAATTGATACCCAAATGCAGAACCACCCACATGGGAAAAAACTACCGGCCAATTGCATGCCAGAACTTAATGTATAATATATATACAGCATGTTTAAACCTCTTCCTCCAAGATCATTGTGAAACCAATAACATTATCCCAACAGAACAAGCAGCTGGGAAGAAGGGAGTCTGGGGATGTGCCGAGAAATTATTAATCAGCAAAACTGTGATGTCAGAGGTGCGAGAGCATAGGAGGAACCTAGTTTCAATGTGGCTAGATTACGAGAAAACCTTTTACTCTTCCCCACACATGGATGCTAGAAGCCCTTCAACTTGCTAAAATTCCAGTGAGAATAGTCAAAGCCGTAGCTGACCTGACTTTATCGTGGGTCACTATCTTGAAATTAAACACAAAGAGTGAATGTATTATCACCGATAGAATAAAGTATCGCAAAGGCATATTCCAAGGAGACAGCCTCTCTGTGATGTTGTTTATACTTTCTGTAAACCCCTTGTCATTCTCGTTAAGGAAGTCTGAAGGATATCTCACTGGTTCACAATGAAACAGAGATACCAAAATTACACACTGTTTCTTTGTAGATGATTTAAAACTTTATGCAAAGAATATGCATGAGATGAAAAAGAGCCTTGACCTAATTACAACATTTTCAAAGGATGTAGGTTGGAGTTTGGTTAAGATAAATGTTGTTATATGGTTGTGAAAAGGGGGAAAACTATAAACCAGACTAGTAACATCTCCATCAATGATTTGACTGTTTCCCTGTATCTAGGGGTGTAAGAAAACACGTCACTAAAGAATATTAGAGCCGAATAAAGAAAGTTTGGACCTCAGAACTCTCTGCATCCAATAATAGAGTGGCGCACAATGTATTTTCAGTACCAGTACTCATACCAATGTTTGGGCTGCTTGATTGGACGCTTGATGAGATCCAAGCCATTGATTCGAAAAGCCGAAAAATACTAACAAGCACACATAAATTCCACATAAACAGTGACGTAGACCGCTTCTATCTAAAACGCGGCAGAGGTTTAACATCGATCCAAAATGCTTTTGAATGTCGATCATATCTCTTCAACAACATCTTTTAACCACCAAGTGTCCAAGTGCATCCCTTGATCAAGTTTGCATAAATGAGGCTGATAGCATCATTAGATTGGAAGGAGCTCCTTGAGCAACACTGCCTGATAATCTAGAATAATGCCCAAAGAAGTCGCACGACTCTACCGCAATATATCATCAGATGAAAGGCTGATTCTATATGAGCAGAAGACTATGCATGGATATGTTAGTAGAAAGCTACGTGAAGATAGTAACATCAATCCTCTAAGCAGTCTACCATGGACTAATAGCCGGATTACTACCTTCCACTTTGAAGGTTATACGTTTGCGATCCAGGATGCAGACTTTATGGAGTTCACACTGAAGATATCACCTACATCATGAGCAGTTGTCCGAAAATATCATCACGGCATTATCTACCGATGAGACATCACGCTGTAGCTAGGACACTCTATAATGAAATCCGTCGGATATATAATCCCGAGAACAAAAAATAAAAACCCTCGATATGGTAGGAGCCATAGCCACTCATAATAAAAAGGAACACTGGTGGAATGTAACAGTGAAGACCGCAATAAAAAGTAAGGACAACAGACCTGATATAATGATTTGGGATAGAGAAGAGAAACTGTGTACAGTTGTGGAAATTAGCTGCCCAGAGGATATTAAAGCTGAAGATCAGTAAAAAAGAGAACAACTATGCTGAAATATTGAGAAATCTCCAGTTTCTCCATCCAGATTACAAGTTCAGGTTTATGCTTGTAATTGTTGGCGCCCTAGGATATGTAACACACTACCTAAATACCAATCTTAAGAAATTAGGCTTCTCAAAAAGCCAGAAAGGAGAAAGCTAATTCAAATACTACAGATCCAATCTATCACTGGAACTGTAAAAATGACGAAAACTTTCCAGAAGTTTATCATTTAAATATGAGTTATGCAACAATAGACATGAGAATACATACATAAAGCATATAAATCTGCACATACATACATACATACATACACACACACATACATACACACACACACACACACATACATACACACACACACACACATACACATACAAACAAACAAAAATACCCTGTTGTTGATATTGAAATTCTAATGAAGGAGCCTTGGATCTAGGTTAGAAACCGGTTCTTTCTCTATTGGTAAGAAATCTTCAAATAAAACTGAATAATGGCATACATGCATACATACGTACATACATACATACAAACATACATACATATATGCGTGTATGAATTTATGTAGGTACGTATTATGCATTGTATATTATATGATCATTGGTGGGATTTAAGGTCTTCGCAACGGTTCACGTGCCGTCTATTATGATTTCAAGCTCTGCTGACTTATTCTTAAATCTCCACGTCTACTCGCATTGTGACAACCAACATATTAAAAACTTAACGAACAGAAACTAATAGAAAGTTTTCCCTTCGATGGCTAAATGAAAAGTTAATACGGGAGACGGACTTGTGAGTCGCAGGTGATTGACTTCTGGTTCTTTAAATCTGATTGAACATTAATAATCACGCGAATTTCAACCAATCAAGTCGCAGAATCTCTCTTTAGACTATTTTCCTTTCTGAGCCGATCCTGGTCTTCACAAAAACATGAATAGCTGAGATGGCAATCCTTTGAATCAACCAACTGAACTCCGAAATTAGGAATTTTCCGATAAGCAAATGGCCATAATCTTCATTCTCTGTTCGGAATTCTAACACCTATCACTACTGAAAGAAGAAAGAGCTGATGCAGTAACGGCCAACTTTTTAAAGTTTTTTTACCGTAATTTCTGTTAGTATGTATTCTCTCCATGTTTATTCATTTTTGCTAATTTTTTTTTTAATATTTGAATTTTTGATTTGCATTTAGTGATGCGCAAAGTTTTCTAGGAAATTTCCAGAAACAAATTTTGTCATTTTGTATTTTAAGATTTTCCGAAAAACTCTAGAAATATGAATAACTTTCATCCCCATGTCTGATTCTTCAGTGAAAATTTTATACAGATTTAAATGTTTGTTCACATTTTTGAATAATCATTAAAACTTATAATTCCGCTTGTCCACATGCATGTTTTACATAGAAATTCCGCATAATTACACGGCTTTTTATTTGCTTTTTGCTTTATTTTAGCGTTAATGTATTTAGTGCATAGTCGCTGTTATAAACTACAACTTTTGTGCATTTGTGGCTGGAAATGAGTATAAGAGGACAAGACCAACGAACACTTTAGCCATTTCAGGTCAACAAGATGTCATTACTTTTGTGAAAGTCGAAATCAAGGTTTTCTCGTGAACAGTTTTTCTTCATTTGCGTCTCAAAAACAAGATGCAAAACTAATACTCATTTCTGTTTTAAAAAGTCTGGATTTTCAGGAGTTGATAATTTAAACATACCACGTCCTGAAAAACTAAGTATATTGATAAAGTTTTTAATGCACAAGACAAGAAGGAATACATAGGGGTGGCTGTGTGGTAAGTAGCTTGCTTACGAACCACATGGTACCGAGTTCAGTCCCACTGCGTGGCACCTTGGGCGAGTGTCTTTTATTATAGACTCGGCCGACCAAAGCCTTGTGAGTGGATTTGGTAGACGGAAACTGAAAGAAGCCTGTCGTATATATATATATTTATGTATGTGTTTGTATATGTTTGCGTGTCTGTGTTTGTCCCCGTAACATCGCTTGACAACCGATGCTGGTGTGTTTACGTCCCCGTAACTTAGCGGTTCGGCAAAAGAGGACCTATAGAATAAGTACTAGGCTTATAAAGCTTAAGTCCTGGGGTCGATTTTCTCGACTAAAGGCGGTGCTCCAGCATGGCCGCAGTCAAATGACTGAAGCAAGTAATAGAGATAAAGAGAAAAGAGATGAAACCATTTCTTCGACAGCATTTCAAAATAATGAGTTTGCGGAAAATAAGAAATATATTAGCCTTTGTTATCAAAGACTACAGTAATAAGTAGTATAAATATGGGATCCATAGATTGTGACATTATAAAATCAAGAAATAATACCCAAGAACTGACGGAATTCATGCCTTGGTAAATATTCTTAATTCAGCTTCTTGGAACATTGAAGTTTTTCTACCATAGAAAGCTGGTGAAGAAAAATTAGACGAATTCTATTAAGAGTTTTATAAAATTCGTCAACGACATCCTGCATCATGTTGAAAATATTGCTCGATATCACTAAAGATCCCAGCAAGTGTATAAAAGTCTTAAAATATGGTTAATAGCGTCGTCAGAAAGGGGATTTTCGATTATGAACATTATATAATTCGTTAAAAGAAATTCCGCTTAAGTATAAAATACGTGACAAATCTTGTGGCAATTAATTTGATCGTCTCTCATTGAATTTGTGAGGTGGTACGGTTCCTGTTAAAATATGGTCGTGGAAAAAAAATCTCAGAGCTGCCGACATGAAGGATAAATACGATGAAAATCATGCTACAATACGGAAATATTTGACGATGATGGTAAATAAATGTATCTTATGATAAAAAAAGATTTTGTCTCTTGTTTATTTACTTGTATGTTGCTTTCTGTCTCGTTATTCCATCTAAATTTAGAAACGTAAAAACAGAAGGGATTCGATTGAGTACGAAATAATTTGAATCTCACATTTGTTATATATACAGGGTAGCCATAAAGTCACCATCATGCAATATATGAAATTACTAACATTCTCTTTTTTTTTTTATCTCTTTTCACAATTGTTGATATTACTCCCAGACCAATCCTAATTGAATGGAGGTTGATAATCAACAAAGCGAGGACATGGTAATAGTGTGCTGTGAGATTTGGCACAATCAAGTAATTGGACCATTTTATTCTGTAACAGGTGATTCGTATCTGGAAATTCGTATCAGACAGGGGAAATCTTGTCTGGTTTTAGCAGGATGGAGCTCGCCCCATCATGCATGACAGGTTCGCGATTTTCTGAAAGAATATTTTCCAGGGAAATGGCTCGGATGTTGAGGGCCAATTGAATTGGCAGCACCGTCACCAGATTTAACCCCCTTGGACGTTTTCTTTTGCAGCTACATTAAATCCCATCTGTATTCTGAAAAGATTCGTGACCAAAGACATCTTCAAAGAATTATTGAAGCGTGTGAACAAGTCAACGGCAATGAAGAGCCATTCGAGAGGGTTCATCGTAATTTCAAATTCTGTATGAACACTTCTTTAGAGCTGCATGACCAACACTTCGAACATTTGTAATGGATTACCTACTTCATTGCTAATAAAGTATACTTGATATCTTCTGTGGCGCGTGACATTGTGGTCACTCTGTATATATATATATATATATATATATATATAATATATATATATATATATATATATATATATATACACACATTCATACATACATACATAGTTACCATTCCCGAACTGGCCACTGGTTGCACACACACACACACACATATGTATATATGTATAATATGTATGTGTGTGTATGTAGATAGATAGATAGAGAAATATACAGATAGATAGAGATAGAGAGAGAGATATATAGAGATAGATAGATAAAGAGAGATATATAGATAGATAGATAGAGAGAGAGAGAGAGAGAGAGACAGGGGGAAGATAGATAGATAGATAGTAGAGACAGACAGACTGACAGGGCTATCGGACATTTTTACGTTTACCAACGTCAGTCGCAAGGTGGATTCGGAGATATAATAGAAAAAACTCGAAAAGTCGCATAGTGGGACTGAAACGCAAACCAGGTGGTTGCGGAGCAATCTTCTGAACCAAACTAGTGATATTTAAGGTAAAGTTCTTCTAAAGTAGACATCATGTAAATTGAAAATGAGGTGTGGAAATGGACGTAAGAAAGACAGAAAACCGTTTACACTTTACTTTCTATTGCGATACTTTGAGGTTAAAATTCGTTCTTCAAGAAAAAAAAGGATGGTACTGAGGTGGTTTCATTTACTCAAATATTTAAGAGGAGTCTGTGACACTCGTAGAATTGCATTGTTTAAATAGCTAACCTGCGTCATCTAATTCTCGTTTAATTTTGATAGATGTCTTTGTATGATCTACTTCATCCGCAGATTACCGATATTGCACTCTGTTGTCTTTATGGTAAACAAAGGCGTGCATATGATTTTTTATCCAAGTTTCTTAATGATGTGTTTTTGTACACGGAGCAATTATGTACCTTTCGGATAGAGCTTCCAATATAGGAACCGCAAGACATAGTGCATCTTATTTGGTACACTATGTAAACCCTTGAATACATGTCTATAATATTGATGGGTCGTTAGCTAACGTGTACACCTCGTTGCTATATGTTAGTCGGTTTTGAAAAAAGAAATTTTCTCAGCGGGCAATAAGATTGCTCTACTTGTTCAGTGTCCGCAAAATGAAAATCAAAAGTGTGTAAATTTACTTTTATCATATACAATGACATACTGATCCTAACTGAAAACTCTGTGCAGTCCATCCTTCACATGGATATCGAACAGTGTACACGCTCAGTTTCGATAGGAACTTCAGCTGTAAATCTCTGTCGAAACATTCTTTAGACAACCAGCTGTTGTATTTTATATCTAGAACAGTAATTCCATAGAAATAATTACTCTCACTTCACAGATAGTAGGACTACTCAATCTGCATTTGTGAGATTTCTTAACCTCGCACAGAATAACTTTATAGCCTATAATGGCAAGAGACAAGTACAAGTGTTAACACAGGCTAAGCTTACAATGTGTTATATGCGCACTGTGTCTCACAAACTTGCATTTGAGGTCCTCGATCATATGTTACATGATCACAGAGGTAAAACAAACAGTATGGATGTGTTTCAGACTTGTTCTCTGGTGACTTCAGGCAAACTATGACAACCATTGCGAAGCATACGTTTGTAACTTACTTGACAAGGATGACTGTAGAATACTACAGTTCGTAAAACATCTTTCCCGTTTTTCTAAGTTGTTAAGGAGCAAATCTTACTAAACGAGAATGAAGAAACAGCCAATTGCTCTCATGTTAAAAGTTATCGATGACGTTGCTAGAAAGCACATCTAAGCATGCGAGATTAATTACTGGATGATTAATGCCTTCCTATCACAGCTATTAATCTAACATAACATCTAGGAGAAATCTGCAATGCATATGCTAATGAAATTGCAAAACGGAAGCAAGCCAGTTGGAAAACAAAACATCAACAATCTGCGACGCCATATTGGATGGTTAACCACGATAATAAAATGTAAGGAGAATAATGAATTCACACCTGACAAATTACATCTTATGCAAAAAATAACAAAACTCTTGGGCTACTCTTCACGCCAAGCTCTTGGAAAAAAGCTAATCATTTTCGAGCACGAACTCAGAACGCTGAGCGGAAAATTTCGTTATCATAGAAAAAAATGTCAGAGTAAGCCAGCTTGAATCGGAAGTTTGCTTTCAATCTACAAGCAGATGAAGAAAAACATAACTGTTAAGAATAATTTTCAAGATGAGCTTTAATAATTCTAGTCTAAAATCTGGAACGAAAAGCGAGTTTTCAACTACAGAATGCATTTTTGCTAAATACAATTAGGAAGGAATATTGTAACGACACTAAAACATATACAATCGATTTTGAAATTTTCTCTATAGCAATAGAAAAACTATATTATGGTAAGGTATATTGAAGATAGCTGATAGTTGGATACTGATCCCAGAGGCTGACCTTCTTCATAATGCTTTTAATGCGTATATTTAAGAAACCTATGGGAGGTGAGATTGACACTCCAAATTGACTTGTTGTACACAGACGAATCTTGCGAACAACAATGAAACGGCCATGCTGACAGTAAACTATTGGCCCATTGCTTGCATTAACATTGTGTACAAACTTTATACAAGCTCCCTCAGCCAATTCCTCCGGGATCATAGTGAGTCTAACAACATATTGATTAATGAACAGGCAGGTGAAAAGAAGGGAACACGGGTGAAGCTGAACGAACTTTATAAACAATGTTCTGCTTTCCGATGTAAGAAAACACCGTAGAAACCTTATGATAGCGTAGGAAAGCATTCAACCCCATTCCCCTCATAGTTACTAAAGATTGTCTCTGCACTTTGCAAAAGTACCAGCCAACTCAATCGCTGCCATTGAGAGATTCGCGAGTGGGCAACAATTCTTACACTTATAGCTCAAAATGAAACAGTCGTCTCCGATTTTATAAATATTTCAAAGAGCATAATCAAAGAAGATGGTCTTTCTCTAATTCTGTTTAATTTTGGCATTAAATCCGTTATAATTTCTTTTACAAAACTTTTATGGCTATATGCTAGAGTCTGCAAATGCTAAAGATAACAATGTAAACCATAATTTCTTGGTAGATGACATGAAGGTTTCTACTAAAAATGTTTACCAGCGGTGGTGCCCCAGCATGGCCGCGGCCTTCGGGCTAAAACATTTAAAAGGATTTAAGGATTTAAGGAATGCTAAAAAACAGCTGAAGATAATATTTTCAGCCGGCATAGGAATTGAATTTGGCCAAATCATGTATTAGTATTTGATCGTTGAGCGTGAGAAAACAGTCTCTCAAACCCAGAACCTGTTCATCAACAGTCTGTCTATCCATTCTGTTCTACATAAAGTGTGCTACAAATACTTTAGCATTTATGGGAATATATCATATTAAGGTATTATTACCGGGAAATATTACACCAGACTTTTTAAAATATGGTCATTGGAGTTCTCTTACAAGACAATATCCCACAATGCATTTGCTTGCATTATCAATGCTCATCATAACATCTGCTTGACTGGTCGGTAGATGAAATCTACTCCGTAGACATTAAAAGCTTCAATACCTTGATATCAATCGGAAATCTTCACAGAAACAGTGATATCGACAGACTATACCTAAGAGACGGAAGTAAAATCCTGAAATCAGAGCAGGCAGCTTTTGAATGTTGTATAGTATCTCACACAACACTTGCTAAACAACAAAAGCAAAAACGCATTAATAGTGATGAAAAGCGAAGAGAATAGCATCTTACGAGTCGACAGTGAGCTCCTCACGAAGTACTCTCTTCCTGACGATTACTCTGCAGCTCTGAAACAGCAGTACTAACACTCCACAAAGACCTGGATGTGAAACGCTCAATATAACAAAAAGCAAAGAAGGATCATGCGTGGGTATTCTTTCATGCAACTTGAAGATGTTACGAATTTCGACATGAAATGCAATCTTGCTTAAAGCTTCCAGGAAGCTCGTGGTGATGGGAAGAGATGCAACCGAAAAGGTCAAAAATTTACCCGGCTATACGAAAAGTCGGATAAATTTTAAGAATTTAAAAACTATACTATCTTCTTAGCCAAAAGCCCGCTTCTCTGCTTTTTTTAACTAAGATCAAACTGTAGTTTACAATTTGAAAATTTATAATCGCGGTACATGCACATGTATGTATGTATGTATGTATGTATGTATGTATGTATGTATGTTTGTATGTATGTATGTATGTATGTATGTATGTATGTATGTATGTATGTATGTATGTATTGTTACGACCTGGTGGCCATAACCCGAATTTACGGAATCAACGAGGATAGTGTGAACCCAAGACAACAACACACCATGAAATTTTTTCTAAAATATTAACAATAGTCAGCATAAAAAACAGCTTACATACAAAACAAATATATACACGAACAAAAATCAGATGCTACACAAGATGTGCAGACAAAATATTTACAAAGGTAACATATTTATACAGTTCAGAAATTCACACTCCGAGTCCCAGTTTTAGGTTACACCAAAATTGGCCTCAGACAAAACCTGCCCCAACAAATTTGGATTCTAAAAATTCGTATTTCATAAAATCTGGATTTCCATTTTAGTACAAATTCGGTTTTCGAACCTTGGACCTAAACATACATAAATATAATGTCAAAGCAACCATTTAAACTGAAAGTTCATGACACAAAACAGTTGCCAGACTACATCAATAATTATAGTTTAAAAATTAAATAGTCAAACAAAAACCTAGTTTGCTTTAAATTCACACAAAACTGCTCCATACAAGCATTAGACAAAATTTAAAGTTGTCTGATACAAAAATTGGCTACATGAAAAAATTAAATTTATACACCCTTTATACACCCTTTAGCTATTTATACAAATTTTAACATTTATCTTAGCCAAATTACTACACAGCCTGCCACAAATGCAGGGTTCAAAATTCACGTAAATATTATAACATAACATAACTTAAGAGACTTTCTTGTACTCACCCAGTTGTGACACAGAAATTATTTTAAATCTGGCAAAAGTTCTGGCGAATTCA
The DNA here is from genome assembly GCF_006345805.1 of Octopus sinensis. Classification (NCBI taxonomy): domain Eukaryota; kingdom Metazoa; phylum Mollusca; class Cephalopoda; order Octopoda; family Octopodidae; genus Octopus; species Octopus sinensis. Next base: position 116,589,412 of record NC_043002.1, on the reverse strand, counting down.
TGGAGCATAAAATAAATCCATAAATGCCTAACACAAAGCAAAAAGTGCATAAATTAAGAGGCAATCATAGCTTCCAGAATCCAATTGAACAACTTTACTTTCTTTATTTTGGCACTACGGCCATAACATTGAGGGTCAGCACACGGACAGACAAAAACATTACATTGAGGTACATGGAAATACATATCGGATGAGTTATGGAAAAAAGAACTTAGAATCATGGCTTTTCTGCCAAGCTCCCAAAGTGGGTCGTTCCATTTTACTGTTTTTTGAATTACAGTCTTGTATCTTTTCCTTAACACAAAATTACAACAAATGCGGCTTTTTATCGTCAAAAAAATACAAGAGCCGGCGGCAGCTCGTCGTATCTTTACTGAAATGGTGTTATTTCAACTCTTTTTTTCCCAAATAGTTCTACCAACCACTCCCCCTTTTCTCTCTCCAACAGCATACCTTTCTTACCTTCATGGTTTGCCATTTTCACTCTGATAATATTTTTCATTTTTATTACTCTCTTTTCAATTTCGACGCTTTTTTCATATACTATGAGGCTGCTTAAGTTGTATCGTTCTCTGATATCCTTTACCTCTCTCTTTGTCCGTCATAAATGTCTCTGTCTCTAATTCACTGTCTCTTTCTTTTCCTTCCTTCTTTCGTACTCCTTCTTCCTTGCTAGTTGAAGGCAACGTTTGTGCGTTCGCATTTCACTTCATTTTTCATTTGGTTTTCCATTTTTTCTCTTTTCTTTCTTATTCTCTTCTTCGTTTGTCTTTCTTCTTTTTCTCCTTGGGGCTTTTTGGTGGTGATTCTAAGTTCTTTTTTCTTTTTACCACCGTAAATAGTTCCTCCATTTTCTCTTCCTCTACTGCTGTACTCTCTTCTTCTTGAATTTCTTTTTCTGTTATTTCCTCCTCGCGTTTCTGGGGACACTTGGCCTTCGTGTGTCCTCTTACACCACACAAAAAGCATATTGGAGCTCTACCTTCCACAACAATCCTCAGTCTATTCTCATCCGGAAAAACCAGCTCTTCTACAATCTTATGGATGTCTGGCAGACTTATATGTACTATCACCTCTAGCCCAGCAGTTCACCTCCGTAGTTTTGGACATTTTCAAAATTTCTGCAACTTCCTCTGGAGGGTAGAGTATGGCTGTCAATTTCAGGGGGCACTCTACCAATTCTTACTCTGGCCACACGTTTACCACAGTAAGTAGGCAGTAGTGCCTACTCAGCTGATCTCAAGGCCACAGTGGAGTATTTCTTTCCTTCATTTTCGTTTATAAAGCGCACCTCCACCGTGCCGAATTCCCGTCTTCTGCTGCAGAACGTGGTACATTCCTTCACCTCTCTCAAACACTCACCTAATGCTTCCGTCGCTGCTATTTCTACTTTCTTCGTAGCTAGCTATGTTTATTGTTCTGTAGATAGTAGTTCTTTTCTTGGTATTCTCAATAACTTCTTTGGGTGGCGTCAGTCTAAGACAGTCTTCCTCCTTTTTCAACAAGTCGTTATACTTCTTGAAATTCTTGTCTTTATCTTCTATTTCACAGATTTGCAGTAGCTCCGCTAACAGGCTTTTGCCAGTCACTGCAGCATAATTGCCCATTTGCACTGGTCTCTTATTAATTACTTCACCCATAAATGGGGAAGACAAATAAAAATTCCAACAAATTCAACAATTCGGGAATTAACAGGTTTACAATAACAGGCTAAGAATTACAGTACCCACAGGGAGCGTACACTAACTCGAACAACACACCGATTGAACAACTTTGTCTCAGAAAAAACTGTCACGAAAAACTGGGGCGGGGTACAATTATCACTGATTATAAAGGTTTGCCAATGTCTAGCCAATTTGTTATAGTTTCATAGGTTTGGCTAATAACACCTAGCTTCCCCCATTTTAACAATGTCTGTTTGCGTGTTTAACTTAACATTTTCCGATAAAAAGTTTTTATCGCTTTTAAGTTCCCAACAGTATGTATGTATGTATGTATGTATGTATGTACACATACGCACACACACACACCACACACACACACACACACACACACACACACATTTCTGTAAACGAACCTTCACCGTCACCACTATCATCAACACCAAAATAATAATACTACCAAAATAATAATACTTCGACTAATTCTAATCACAGAAAGCTTCCTCCAGCCCCACTCTTTTACCCTTACATCATTACAGTTCATTCTTAAATCCAGGGAAATAGGACAATAATTTTTTTACTCTCGTAAAACAGTTATTTCTTGGTGATACTTTTTTCATTACATATTTGTAATAGATAACTAGTGAAAGCTGTCGCAGTTAAATTTAACCACAATTCAAGATGTTTGGAAAGAAGCTGTCGAGTACAACTGAATGAAAGTAGTGCGAAAAGAAACCGTGGACGCATTGCACTGGATATTAAACTTGATGTTACAAAAAGCTACATTGCCAACAAAAACTGATTAAACCTTGCGCCATCTGCAGTGAAAATAATACGTGACAATAGGAAATAAAGCCACGTTCTCTAGAAGCTACTCCTTTAACTGCGCGGACTTTATTTTTTTTCATAGATCTAATGTAATGCTTAAAATGGAACAGCTCTTTAGTGTATTGATCAAGAATCAGATTCGACGTAACGAGAAGCACGATAATAATGAAAAAATTAAATAATTAAAAACTCAACAGCTTGTCCGACGATTTGAAGAAAAAGGGAAATGAAACTTCTAATGGTAAATGTTTTCTAGCTAGTAAAGCTTGTTTTGAAAGTTTAAGAGTTTGAATTTTGCACAGCATAAAAATAACTGATAAAGCTACCGGTGCTACTAATGATTTTGACAAGCTAATAATTAATAAAATGATTGTTAAAGGAGACTACATAGCAAAACTGAATACACTGTTGATGAAACTTCACTTTTCTGGAAGCTTGTGTGTGCCAGAATATTATTTCTCAAGAAAAAAAAAATCAACACCAGGATTTAAAACATCCAAAAATCGTCTGGCGCTTCTTCTGGATGGAAATGCCACGGGAGATATAAAATTTTACCCCACTAGTCATGTGTCAGTCCGAAAATTCAAGAGCTTGGTGTTCAAATAAGAAGGCATGCATGATTAAGAGCTTTTCCAATGAGTGGTTTGCAAGCATTTTTTGTATCACTGAAGAATGGTACAACGCCAGACATAGCAGAGCAGTTGGTTATGTTACTTAACAACTATGTAAATCCATATGACGGATTTCCATACTTTTACTTAATTTCACTCTTAAGGTATAGCTTGATTCGATCCTATAGACATAGCATTTCTAACAAAACATTGATCCATTTAGATGTCGCATGAAACCCTGCTGTGAACTTAAAAGAGCTTTCTGATAATATGAGAGTAGGATAGAGCCCCAGAATACAACTTCTTTGCTGCAGCCAAAGTGTATTTTCAAGGTGTATTTTCTGCAATGAATTTTCGAACGACTTACGAAAACAATTAACAGGGGGACTAAACCTACAGTTAGAGACTTCTGAGTAAAGTTCAACATTATGTATGCTATGGACAACATAGCTAAGTCATGGGATTTAGTAAAACACTCAGCTTTCGTGCATGGGAAAACATTGTCACACTATCCGTGATGACGTTGCAAGTTTTCCACAAGCAGAAAGTCTACATTAGCTTTGGAAAGATACTGTGACTCATGCAAATGATGATTCGGAAATACCACCAACTCCACTTAAATTGTACGCAAATAATATTGCTAAAAGTTTGATACGTATAGAGAACGGTTTGCAGGTTATTGTTAATAATATCCCTAATCATGAACGCTAAATAAAAATTACAAGGGTACTTTACAATGAACTCAGCTCCTACACTGAGCTGTGAAAAAAGATGATGCACTGTCAATATCAATTTTGTTTAAGTTCTTCGCCCTTCGAGATGTTGATGATGAACAATAAGACAGATATCGTTCCTAAAACTCCATCACCATTCCCTCACACAATAGCCAGCATCTTTGCTGAAAGGAACATATCCTATTACAACATTACGATTCTTATTTGTTCTCTAATAAGTACTCTACGACTCTACTACTGTCTCAATGTATACGTTTTGTACTGTGTTTGCTTAGAAATTGTTATTTTCATGCATAAACATAGAGATGTTGTTGTTTTTACAGTAGTAGTTGCCGCTGTTGTTATTGTATTTTGTTTGTTTGTAGGTTTTGTTTTCGGAAAAATATCGGACAAAATGCATTCTCATTTTATAACATGAAAATCAATGGGTAGGTTTGTTTTACGTTACGGGATCTCGGTCTCACCCTCTCTTTTTCTCTCTCTTCCTCTGTCTCTCACCCTCTCTCTTTCTCTCTTTCCATATATCTATCTCTCTATCTATCTAAAAACAAAATCTGTCGAAAGGATGGATTAACCTCGTGTAGGATCAATGAATATCTACCAACAGCACGGGCCCTCAGAAATACTGGATTGGTGTCCGGTGTCCTGAAAGACCACTGGGTATGAGGCACCCCTTAGCTTCAGTGAAGCTTATTTCTAGAAGGTCACTCTTATGTAAAGCCATTTACGAAGGGAATAGCATTGAACATTTTGGGGGATCTTTTGCTTGCATTTGACATCATAGCTCTCCCATATTATACGAAAGCTATAGAGAAACGCTTATCTCAATACTTTTGTAAAAATCGCACATGACCTAATGGTTAAGGAGCTTGTTCTGCAACTGCCAGGTTCTGGGTTCGACTCTACTGGGCAAGTCTTATTTTAGTCGATTCGATCTATACCTTGTGAGTGAAATTGAGTAAATAAAAGTATGGAAATCCGTTATATGGATTAACATAGTTATTTATTAACATAACCAAATGCATCAATGATTATTGGTATAGATGTGAATTTACAATCAGAGTAGAGGAGTTGCATGTTTCGAAGCAGTTCTCTATAGAAAATTGTCTTCTGGTTTATGGTTTACGGAGAGATGTTTTACGTCTGCAGGGGCCGCTAGTTCCTATGATAGTAAATGTTTTGCCTTTTCGGTCCCAAATAACTGTTAAGTTTGTTATGCTTCTACTTAGCAAACGTTTTTCATAGGAACATTTCACCAATATTCCATGTGTTCATATGTATGTATTCTTTAACGGAGATGATATATATATATATATATATATATATATATATATATATATATATATATATCACCGTGATCACGATGTTGCTACACATCGCTGGTCACAATGCGCTTCGCATTGTTTTAGCCTTCAAATGACGCCACCCCGCTGGCTAAGCGAGCAGGCCAACAGAAGAAAGAGTGAGAGAAAGTTGTGGCGAAAGAATACGGCAGGGATCGCTACCACCCCCTGTCGGAGCCTCATGGAGCTTTAGGTGTTTTCGCTCAATAAACACTACAAACGCGAGTCCGCTGCCCTAACCACTGGGCCATTGCGCCTCCATATATATATATATATATATATATATATATATATATATATATATATATATGAAAGAAGGTTTGAAAAAGCAATTTTAAAAGATGTTTATTCACTCTTTTAGAAAAAGATTGTCAAAAGTAACATGTAAAACTTAGTTGTGTTAGGTACAGGTTGTCACAAAATATTACTATACATATATACATTCTTTGATAATAATAAGAACATGTCAAAAACAGTTTACAAGGGAAAATCTTGGGAAAATATTAAAAAGTTCATTAAAATATTGGGCACAAAAGATTACAATATATATATACAAAAGATTACAATATATGTATATATAATTATAAGTTCAAAAAGGTTACATTTTAGTAGTATAGTTTTAACTGACCTGATTCACCATATTATTACGATAATATGGTGAATCAGGTCAGTTAAAACTATACTACTAAAATGTAACCTTTTTGAACTTATAATTATATATACATATATTGTAATCTTTTGTATATATATATTGTAATCTTTTGTGTCCAATATTTTAATGAACTTGTTAAACTTTTTTTATATTTTCCCAAGATTTTCCCTTGTAAACTGTTTTTAACATGTTCTTATTACTATCAAAGAATGTATATATCGTAATATTTTGTGACAACCTGTACCTAACACAACAAAGCTTTTACCTGTTACTTTTGACAATCTTTTTCTAAAAAAGTGAAACCGGTCAAGTAAATAAACATCTTTTAAAATTGCATTTTCAAACCTTCTTTCATATATAATTCCACTCGTGCGGTACCTTACAACTCCACTTTGTTATATATATATATATATATATATATATAATATATATATAGTGTTTAAAAAAATTGATATCATTTTGCAATGTAATAAGTTTCCCAGTTCTTGTTCAAATGAGTTCAAATTTTAACAGCATGTGTAGAAACAGGTCTAAAATGTTTGATATGTTTATCCTTCCAGGTATAGAAATGGCAAGAAGTTCATAAGAAGTTCATAAGAAGAACGAGTCTGGGAACTTAGATTCCTCAGAAGACAATTTGGCACGTTCTGAGGAAACGCTCGCTAATGAAACACTACAAGCTGCATCTAGTTCATGCCATAACGGCAGATGACAAGCGGAAGTGCAAACAGGGGCTATGTGAAGGGCCTGGTCTAAATCCCACCTCTTCCGCACTGGAGACTGTTACCCAAGATATGCTGCAGCGTGTTTGGGAGGAGCTGGACTACCAATTTGACGTATACCATGTCTCAGTCGGTGCGCATATTGAACATTTGTGAAGTCCTTCATGGAATCCACACACCGTTGAATAATTTCTTACTCAAATTTGGAGGAATAAATCTTATGTTGCTCAACATTAAGCCTGTTTAGTTTCATTCTCTTTGACTATGAGTTTCTGTGATATTTACATCTCAAATGACACCAAATTCTTTGAAACACTGTATATTTATCCCAGAGCAGCCTTTTCTCTGTTGTTTTAGGAACACCATGTCGCGGTGGGAGGTAATACTCTGATGATTATATTGTTATATCCTCCAAAGAGAAGTGCCATCATCGGCATTTGCGGTTACATCATTTGATGCTAAGGGCTTCACTGTTTCTTTTTTTAGGAGATTTTTTGTTCTTGGATTGCAAGCGCAACCTTCGGATGTGACATGATGTAGATGTCACGAGTCCAAGAGAGTCCTTTTCAAGTTTGTGGGAAAGATACTCTTACATAACCCTTTCTGTAATTTGCAGTGTGCTTCTCTTACGGTTTTTCTTGAGATGTTCTACCCCAGCTCTTCTGGGTTCGATTGAGAGTTCATCAGAAAGTGTTTCATGAGATCTTCCCTACCTACACACAGGATGTTAGTCACTAAATAGATGCCGTTGTTTATGGTGGTTTTGTTTATCAAATACTGTCTAGACAATATTTTACAGCACTCAAACGCCTTATGTACTGAACTTCAACCTCTCGCTCACTTTTCTTACAAGATAGATTCAATGTCATGTTTCTGTGAAAATTTGCGGTCAATGTCATGATCGTGCAGGTTTTAATATCTATAGAACGATATTCAGAAGTAACAGTCTCTCCCAAAATGCGTTACTTTGTGGCTATCTTAGGAATCCTGGAGTTTATTATAATTTTTTATTATATATAGGTATGTATATCCTATCGGATGTAAAGTGTAATGTGTGTATGTGTATGTCCTAAGATATATACGTTTGACTGTCTGTCTATATATATATGTATATATATATATGCCTATCGCTAAATACCCTCACACATACATATATGTATATGTATATATACACACACATATATATATATATATATATATATATATATATATATATATATATATATATATTCACATATATTCACATATATGTATAAGCACATGTATACATATATAGAAACATACGCACATTGCACCATACACACGCACATATATGTTTCTCTGTGTGTGTGTATATATATATATATATATAATATATATATATATATGTATGTATGTATGTATGTATGTATGCATGTATGTATGTATGTATGTATGTATGTGTGTATGTATGTATGTATTATGTATGTATGTATGTATGTCAGGTCACTTTCGAGTGCTACTGGGAACATGTAACCCAGTACAACTTGTTGCATGGTCGGGTGGTCGGCAACTAAACCGGCAACCCCACCAAGCTTGCTTGGTGAGGAGGGTGTTTATTGGACACCCTGCGGGATGAAAAATAAAACCCGTCAAAGGGCGGAGGAACTCTTGAGAGTCAACGGCCATCCAATAAATGTCTTAAGGATGTATCATGCGCGGGGACATAGAAATAATCGGACTGAATACCCGATCGCGCGGTTAAACCATTGGGAGTGAAGGACTCCTAGCCTTCGTTCGGGCATCCTTCTAGGAGAGGGTAACTCAGGTAACTGGGATAGCTCCGACATAAAACCTGCGGCTCAGTGGTTACCGATGATGTTGACTTGTTCTCCTTTCAGGATTATGGCTGCTGTTGCTTAGTGAGTGGGATTGACTCAGTGCACAACCTTTCCTCACTTTAAAAAAAATCTTCTTGCACAGGCATTACACGATAACAACATTGATCAAGCTTCGTGCAATGGCCATACTCGATAACGAGGGGGCAGCCACCATGTATGTATGTATGTATGTATGTATGTATGTATGTATGTATGTATGTATGTATGTATGTGTGTGTGTGTGTGTGTGTATGTATGTATGTATGTATGTATGTATGTATGTATGTATGCATGTATGTGTTTGTGTGTCTGTGTTTGTCTCCCACCATCGTTTGAGAACCGATGTTGATGTTTTAACTTCACCGTAACTTAGCGGTTCGGCAAAGACCGATAGAATAAGTACTACGCTTACAAAGAATAAGTCCAGTGCTCCAGCATGGCCGCAGTCAATTGACTGAAACAACTAAAAGAATAATATATATATATATATATATATATATATATATATATATTATATATATATATATATATATATATATATATATATATATATATGTATATATATATGTATATATGTATATATGTATATATATATGTATATATATATATGTACAGGGTCAGGCAAAATGATCTGACACATTTGTAGGTTAAATAAAAGGCAAATGAAGTAAAGAAACAAAAAAGTGTTTTTATTTTTGAAAAGTACATATAATGCCATTTTGTTTCATTATGTTTTAAAAATTAAATCAGTCAAATGGGATCAATTATCGTCCACACACTGTCGAAGTCGTTCACGAAAGTTGTCAATAACTCGGCGGGTCATTTCAGGTGGAATGGCAGTAATTTCTTGACGAATTGCATCTTTAAGTTGTTCAATGGATTGATTTTCGTTTCAAAGCAGATCCAGTAACTATGAAGTTGGTAACCCATAAACAAGATCGTGTTTCGAGCTGGTACGGGATCATGTCTACCAAGATTGAAGTGCAAACGGAACGCTCTTTGTGTTGCAGTTACAGAATCGTTTGTTTTGATAAACGTTTCCACAATGAAAGCGCGATGCTCACCAGTCCAATTCATGGCAGCAACTGAAAAAGAAACGAAAAACAATGCCTTTTATTTAACCTACAAATGTGTCAGATCATTTTGCCTGACCCTGTATGTATATATATATATATATATATATATATTATAGAAGGAGCTTCTACAGGACTAGAACTGTTTCATTCAAAAGAAATCATCAGGAAGCACTGATTTATTTACTCTGCTATGTATTGAGTACCTTATTTACTGTGGTCAACCCCGACTCAACCCGGGACCTACACACATATATATATGTATATATTTCCATGTATACATATATATATATATCTTTATATATATATATATATATAATATATATATATATATATATATATATATATATATATATATATATATATATCTATATATATGTATATATATATATATATATATATATATATATATATATATATATATATAGGGAAAGTTTACGAAAATAAACGAAAGATGAAGGCAGGTGGAGTACAAACAAGCAAATGTATTAGTATGGCGCTCAGGAATAGAAAAAGTCTTTTACGTTTCGAGCCTACGCTCTTCGACAGAAAGATACACAGAAAAAAACAAGGAGAGAAACAAGAGAAAAAGAAGGAGAGAAAAAAATGCGTGTATGAGCTAACGATCTATCATGGCGTCCTACAATATATACATAAACTGGAAGTGGATGCGTGGCATTCAATCAAATAATAATAATAATATTAATAATAATATTAATAATAATAATAATAATAATAATATATGTGTGTGTGTGTGTGTGTATACATATGCAGATATGGGTACAGGACGTCACCAACTGTGTAAACAACAAGACGTACGAAAACAAACCAGTTAAATACGCAAACATCGAGAGAAAAAATGAAAAGCAGGACAAGTAACACGGAGAACGAGTATTCATCAGTTGTCGGTTGTCTATCTACTCCTCATGTCCAGCATTCAACGACAATATGAGTTTTCGAAGACAGTTGCTTCCATAAATTCCAAAATAAACTTTTGTATTTATGGTGAGTCAACGTTTGAAACAAACATACATGTATGTGTGTGCGCGAGTATTTAACAATAGATAGACAGACAGTCAGATAGATAGACAGACAAATTGATAGATAGATAGATAGATAGATAGATAGATAGATAGATAGATAGATAGATAGATAGATAGATTGATAGATAGATAGATAGATAGATAGATAGATAGATAGATAGATAGATAGATAGATAGATAGATAGATAGATAGATAGATAGATAGACAGACAGATAGATAGATTGATAGATAGATAGATAGATAGATAGATAGATAGATAGATAGATAGATAGATAGATAGATAGATAGATAGATAGATAGACAGACAGATAGGCAGACAGACAGATAGACATGAACTCTTATAAATTCTAATTTGGCAATGAAATAGAAACAACTAACCTCGTGATGGGAATCTTGAAATGTTTCCTTCAGCAGGAAAATACGTTTCTAAAATTAGATGTAAATATTTATCTGCTTTACGGAACATTTAATAAAAGAATGTATTTATTTTTGTATTCTTTTGGTGGTTTCAGTTATCGATCAGACTGCGGTCATACTGGGGCACCACTTTTCTTCTTATTTTATTTTTTTGTTCTTTTACATTAGAATTCAAAAGCAAATTAACGACGCGCCTTTCACTTCATAGCAAGATATATTTGACAGTGATAAATTACACTTGGCGAATTTTGCTTTGTTTTGTCTTTTTCTTTATTGATGACATATCGTGGAGGAGGAAGGAGAGTAAAGTTGAAGTGTTATATATCTTCACGTTGAGAGGTTTTTTTCTTTCTTTATTCTCTCTCTCTCTCTCTCTCATAGCAGAACGAGTAAGAAATATTACTTGATAACATTGGAAGGTTCCTTCTTATTTGGATAAGAAGGAGAAAGCAAAGCCAAAGCCAATTGAATTGCTTTCCGCTTTACAAATGTTGACAAAAGAATCAACAAAACAACGCAGCAATAACGCCGTCAACAACAAAACATAGCAACAACAACAACGGCCGAGAGGCTTGTTACGTCTATTAAGGACATTCGATGTTACCATAAATCGGTTGTGCAGGATCAAATTTTTCCAGCATCAATCTTTCTATCGGGTTGAGATGTGTTGTTGTTGTTGTTGTTGCTTAACCTGAATGAATAGCCCTATAATCAAAGGCATTGAAGTTGTGACTCTTTATTTTGTATATCTAGTACTATATTGTCCAATATGTCTTACGATTATCTTAGAGTGAAAATTTTAAAACACAGTCAATACTTTTAAGCGACAGGGATGAATCGGTTCGTATGAGCAATTACCTCATCTAAACTGCAGAATACAGTAAACTACTTTGAGAGGGGTGATAGCGGACTGGATGTGTTTATTAATTATATAGAAGCTTGACAGACTTCTTCCTTCCTAATGAATGTGGAGCGAAACGGTAGACACTTGAGAGGATTCCAATAGTTGAGATGAAAAACGTGAACACGTTGCCTCATCCTAAATTAAAGTTTCAGCCAAGGATCCCGTTAAGATTTTGGTTCATTAAATAGTGTCATTCAGTGAAGATCTAACCAAGAATGCCACAATTCATAGAATGTGTTCTACAGGATTGAGGAATTACATCTGACCCTAGTAGGGCTTACACCAAGTTCCATCAGTAAAGATCATCTGACAGAGATGACCTTCAGGATCTTGCGTTAAATGAAGCCGAATCAGTTTTACCTTTAGAAATTGGATTGACAGATTATATATCGATACATTATTGTACATAGTATTGTCTGTTATATATTCTATAAAATGACTCATTTACCAGTTAATGAGGTATTTCGCCTTCCAGTTCAGCAGTTCAGTGCGAAGATTATGATCCACTTGTGTAAAATGTTGGTGCATTACAATTTAATATTAAAAAAAAAAATAGATGTATTTGTGTTACTGTTTGTTCCCCCACCATCGCTTGACACTGATGCTGGTATGTTTACGCCCCCGTAACTTACGGACAGATAGAATAAGTACTAGGCTTACAAAGAATAAGTCCCGGGGTCGATTGCTCGACTAAAGGCGGTACTCCAGTGTGGCGACAGTCAAATGACTGAAACAAGTAAAAGAATAAAAGAATATATATACATTAGGTGCAGGCATAGCTGTGTGATTTGAGGTTTGCTTCCCAGCCACATGGTCACGAGTTCGTTCCACTGGTTGGGACTTTCGGCAAACTGGCTTTGTGTGTGTGTGTGTGTGTGCTTTTGAGTGCTCACCCGCCGCTTGACGACCGAGGTTTACCTGTTTACATCCCCGTAAGTTAGCGATTCGGCAAAAGACAAATCGAATAATTACCAGATTTTAAAAATAAGCACTGGGATCGATCCATTTAGGCCTCTTAAAAGCGATTTGTCCCAACATGGCTGTAGTCCACTGGCTGAAGCAAGTACAGGATAAAAGACAAACACACGCGCGAGCGCATACATATAGATATACATATATGTATATGTCTAAGTATACATACATGCAAATATACATATACAAACATTTATATATATATATGCTTTCGGTGCGAATGGTTTTTTTTTATACGGCGCCATTTTTACAATCCTGTAAATAATTATTTCTTTATTGCCCACAGGGCACGTTTCTGCCAGCTCGCTGCCTTAAATCCTGTAAATTATAATAATGGTATTTTCATATAAGCTTTTGGCGATCACCGTGCAATGACTAAGGAAAAGAGTCTAATAAAGGGGCATATAAGCCCTCGACAGAAAAAAGAAGGCTTTCCTGCAAGTATTGAGGTAGTAAACTCCATATGAAGCATTGTCCAAATGAGTTGCAAGTGTTCAGGGAGACTAGTACAAGATGACAATGTAGGATAACAAAAGGAAATGAAGAACAAAGGTTTACATCTTTATCTTGCATTTCATACTTTGACATTTCAAAAATGTCTTTTTATGGAGATAAAAAGAAAGAAGAGACTGAGCTCAGCACATCTATTACATGGTGTTACCAATCTGTGATATGCAAACATTATATTACCCAATTAGCATCGTGGTAGTGTTATATTGCCCAGTTAGCATGGTCGACTGACTCTTGATATCAAGATTTACTTTCTTCATAATAATAGCCTTCTTAATCCTAAAAAAAGATTGCCAATATTTCTGTGGTCTTGATAAATACCATGACATCATGGCTATGACGTCCCTACACCAGTTTTCCAAACAGAAAAACACACATCAATGGGGTCTAAAATTCAGATGTTTGACATGTAAGATCAGCCACATTTATTATATGCAATGTAGTTTGCTACATAAAACCGCAAGCGTTTTATATGCCTACCTGCATGTGCTCATATATTGTTACCATGCTGTGGCGGATTCTCAAATGTATATATAGATAGATAGATAGATAGATAGATAGATAGATAGATAGATAGATAGATAGATAGATAGATAGATAGATAGATAGATAGATAGATAGATACACACATATAAGCTCGCAGTTCGATGATTGACTAAAACCAGTAAAGGAATAAAACAATACATATATATCGTTATTGAATTTGACATCTCACTCCTATGGCATTGATAAACAATAGCCAAAAGAAAATAGTGGATGCCTCAACATCCCATTTGCAATAAACTCGCTAGGAATGTCTTTTGTTAATGGTACTATCAATTGAAATGTATGAGTCTTATTTCTGACCATTCGTGTATAAAAGCCGCACTTGATCACATACCAGTTCGATATTTGTTAAATTACCACTTATGTGTAATATTTACTCCTCTTAAGATGATGCTAATTTTACTTCTCAGATATCGCATGTGTGTGTGTATGTGTGTGTGTGTGTGTGTGCCTGTGTATCTGTGTGTGTTGAAAAGATTAAGATAAACACTAGCTTATATTATTAGTTCCTACGTACGTTTCGACACTATGCTTGCTTGGAACCCCGCATTGAGTGTTCCAAACGCAGTTGGGTGCTAAACTAAAACAGTGCCGGAGGAGACACTTTATTGCATTAAGCTACAGAGAACTAGTGAACTAGAAGCAGAACTGGAATATGATAATCTACGTGGAGGTGTAAACATAACATTCGTTCGTATTTGTTTGTATGTATATGTATATATGTGTATGTGTGCATATCTATCTATCTATCTATCTATCTATCTATTTATCTATCTATCTATCTATCTATCTATCTATCTATCTATCTATCTATCTATCTATCTATCTATCTATCTATCTATCTATCTATCTATCCATCTATCTATCTATCTATCTATCTATATCTATCTATCTATCTATCTATCTATCTATCTATCTATCCATCTATCTATCTATCTATCTATCTATCTATCTATCTATATCTATCTATCTATCTATCTATCTATCTATCTTTCTATCTATCTATCTATCTATCTATCTATCTATCTATCTATCTATCTATCCATCTATCTATCTATCTATCTATCTATCTATCTATCTATCTATCTATCTATCTATCTATCTATCTATCTATCTATCTAGCTCTATATATGTGTGTGTGTGTGTATACTGTTGTGTCTGGAGAGAGTCATTCTCTTTTGGTGCCTTATTACGTAACACACTCACTGGTAACATTTCCGTTTATTTCTTTTCGCTGCGTCTTGCAACCTTTTCAATAGTTTTGCCTCTGTCCGTTACTCCCACTGCGTTCCTTTTTGTTTGTTTGTGCGCATGTGTGTGGATCAGTGTGTTTGTGTGTGTGTGAGTGTGTGCCTATACATGTATGTATGTATGTATGTATGCATGTGTGTGCATATGTATCTATTTATGTCTGTACATTTGTATGTATGTATTCTGCATCTCCATGTTTATGTGTTTTTATGTATGTGTATGTGTGTGTTTGTATGTGTATGTGTGTACCTCTGTCTCCTTGTGTGTGCATGCCTAAGTGTGTGTGTTTGTGTTTTGCAACTATGCACCATGTATGTATGGATATGCATCGCCACATGTGTGGACGTGTGTCTCCAAATGCCTCCTGTATATATATATATTTAAGTAGGTGAATGAATTATCCTAGTATGGATAATTCGGTTAATCGATACCTGGGTATATATATATATTATATATATATATATATAATATATATATATATTATATATATATATATATATATATTATATATATATATATATATATATATAATATATAATATATATATATATAATATATATATATATAAAATGGGAAGGTTTACGAAAATAAACATAAGACGAAGGCAGGTGGAGTGAAAGCAAGCAAATGTATTAGTATGGCGCTCGGGAATAGAAATAGAAAAAGTATTTTACGTTTCGAGCCTACGCTCTTCGACAGAAAGATACACAGAAAAAAAACAAGGAGAGATAAAAATGCGTGTAGGAGCTAACGGTCCATCATGGCGTTCTGACTTCAGAGGTCAGAGGTCAGACGTTAGACGCTAGAGGGATAGTAGGGGAGATAACAGAGTCAAGTGACTTCGCCCCAACACGAAGGTGCGTGTGTGTATAAGAGAGTATGTATGTGCGTGTGAAGGCGGGCTGGTGGTCTGGACGTGAGGGAGCAGAGAGAAAGAGAGAAGGGGGAGAGGGAAGAAGAAAGAAGAAGGGGGAAAAGGGAAAGAAGGGAAGAGGAGGGAAAGAGAGTATGGGTGAAAAGATAAAGGACTGAAGAGAAGTAGGAGTCGGGGGGAGGTTAGATGAAAATGGGGAGAGTTGAGCCCAAATGGCGTGAAAGAGCGAAGAGAGATGATTAATCCCTGTTCCGAACATAGACAGGTGTTGCAAGGAGTGACGGGTGGAGCGGAAATGGCGTGAGACTGGGGTGTCATTGGCGAGGCGGATGTCTCGGAGGTGTTCCGCGAACCGGTCAGCCAAGCGGCGTCCCGTTTGTCCGATGTACAGGGAATGGCAGAGAGAGCAGGAGATGCAATAGATGATATTGCTGGAGGTGCAGGTGAAGGAGTCGATGATGGGTGCCGGTGAGGAGGGTGGTGTTGGAGAGGCAAGGGCAAGTGCGGCAACGTGGGCGGGAGCAAGCGAACGAGCCAGGTTGGGAGGTAGGGTCAGAGAAGAAGCTGTGGACCAAGAGGTCTCGTAGGTTATGGGCTCGTTTGAAGGAGGGGAGGGGTCGGTTAGGGAAGAGGTGTGAAGTGGACGGGTTGGACTGGAGATGCCGGAAAGCTCGAAGAATGGTGCGTTGATGGTGGGGTGGTAAGCTCGAAGAATTGTGCGTTAGTGGTGGGGTGGTAAGTGAGGGGAAAAGGGAAGCGTGAGACTGCAAGGCGGGTTCGGGGGGAGAGAGTAGATGCACGGTCTACAGAACGTGCTCTGGCAAGGGCGGTGTGGATAGTGGTGAGGGGGTATCCACGTAGGAATATATATATATATATACATACATACATATTATATATATATATATACACATACACACACACACACACACACACACACACACACACACACACACACACACATATATATATATATATATCACTTTAATTTTTTTTAAATCTTGTTTGAGCCCACGAGCTGTGGCCATGCATATTTCAAATTCCGCCGAGGTCGACTTTGCCTTTCATCCTTTCGGGGCCGATTAAATAAGTACCAGTTACATACTGAGATAGATGCAATCGACTTAATCTCTTAGTATGTCCTTGTTTGTCCCCCCTATGTTTAGGCCCCTGTGGGCAATAAATGGATCTGTACGTTATATATATATATATACATATATAATGTACAGATCCGTGATAGAAAATTCAACAAAAAAGTGCTCCATCTCGTGAGAGATAAATATTATTTATTTAAAGGTCACAATATATGTATTAAAGCGCTACTAATAGCTTCGTATGTTGAGAGAACGCAAACATATTCTTCAGACTCAAACCACATATCACGAACTAAAGAAATCGAATATATAAATAATTTAATTCAAAGAGAGTTAGAGGTTGTGAATCCAACCAACTAAGGGATACTATCTATCCAATATACTGCTGGTAGAATACCTAATTATAGAAGTGTTGGTTATTACTGAGTATAATAATTAGGCGAGGGTAATAAGTGGTTTTACCCTTAATTTATATGGCAAGAAGAAAATGGAGGGAATCCAAAATTAGTATTCATCAGCTGTTAGCCATTATAGTATGTCTATTTATTTATTTTAAGCAGTTTAGATAATATATAAATATATATGTAAAGTATTAGTAATTTCTAGAATAGAGAAAGAAGTGCACTTCTTACATCTGTTTCAGCCAAGAGGTCACAGTACCCCATATGTTATTTCCATCATTTCTTGTAGCAATCTGTAGATACAATTAGGGTACTTGGGTATGCCTCTAGGTTTCGTCATAGAGTTTTATAAAATAGACGAAGAGTGGTTAATTATATATATATATATACACACATTTACATATATACATATACACCCATACATAAATATATATACACACATGCATGTATATATGTATGCACATACTTATAACAGAATTAGTTATTAGTAGGTGTAGTACAATATTCTTATTAGAGAATGCATAAAAAGAGAAAGAAAAATAATAGTATAATGGAAGAAAATAGTTGAATTTGAGAGGGGTACAGTATTTTAGAACTGAAAATGCACATAAAAGAACAAATACATATATATACACATACATACATATGTATATACGCCAATATATATACATACATATTTCATGCGTTAGATAAGGTGTATTCCTGCAGTGGTTCGTATTGTCCTTGCATATAAATGAATAAATGAATGAAGGAAGGAATGTACACACATAGATATACATATACATATACATAAATATATGATGTGTTTATAGTTGAGGGCCTGAAATTATGGTTCCCATTATGGAGTTAAATTTTATATCAATAGTTATGATAGCAGTTGGTACTAAATAAGTAAATGCATTAAATCTCCGGGCAGTTATCAAGATACCGTTTTATCTTCCGTTATTTTTTTTCGTTATTCTATAGTTGACAAGTTGCTGAATCCCTATTGGTAATGGAGGGGGTTGTGGTCATTCACGTAATCTAATTGGTCAGTTATTTTATTTGAAAGGCCATGATGTTGCTATGGTTAGTTGTGGTTAACAGATAACATAAACAAACTATATAAAAATTTATATATGCATAAAAACATAGTAACCATAGATAGGTATGAGAGTAAAAATTGATATTGAGACTTATGCTCAGTGGTCAGAAGTTGGAGGATTATATTAAATTAAGAATTATAGAAGTAAAAATTGATGATCATATACGTTAGTGAGTATAATACTAGGTTATAGTGATATGACTAGGATATGTGGATTTTAGATTGTTTGCAAGAAATAAGGTATTATAAATGTATGAAACCGTATATTATAAATGTGAAAAATTCTATCCTCTTGGCTGAAACAGCTGTAAGAAATTGCTCTTCTTTCTTTATTCTAGAAATTACTAATACTTTATACATGTATTATCTGAACTGTTTAAAATATTATAAATAGACATAATATAATGTCTAACAGCTGATGAATACTACCTCTGGATTCCCTCCATTTTCTTCTTGCCATATATGTATATATATATTGAATATATTGAATATATATATAATATATATTGCATATAATCCGTATTCAATTACTAGATGAAAAGAAATGGAGAGTTGAAAGTTAATAATTATTTATCAATAAATTGTTCATTTTTACTTCCTACACTTGTTTCCATTTGTACTCATTAGACAAATTACAAATTTATGCTTTAAATTTGCATTTATAAGATATGAACAAAGTTTCACCAGGGAAAAAGATATACAATAATAGATTACATGTTGACCTCTTAGTTCATACCAGCAGACAAAATATAGGGAGTTCTCTCTCTCCATGATGATATTTTGTTCATATTTTATAAATGCAAATTTTAAACATAAATTTGTAACTCATTTAATGAGCACAAATGAAAATAGCTGTAAGAAGTAACAATTATCAATTTATTAATAAATAATTATTAACTTTCAACTCGCTGTTTTCTTTTTTCTTTCTTCTATTAATTGAGTACGGATTATATGCATAATATATACCTATTGATTAGGGAAATTTTACTTCACCAAAATATTTGGTATAGAACCAGTGTTTTCTTGGATGTAATCATCCTTTTGAGAGGTTAATATATCCTCTAATTAATTTATACACACACACGCACTCAGACACACACACACACACACACACACACACACAAACACACACACACACACATACACACGAGGTGGCATGAATAAGTTCCCTGAGTAGTTATTTTTGATTTAAAAATATATATTTACCTACGTTTTAACATTGTCTCCTTCGAAATAGTGAACTTGAGCGGCAATACACCGGTCCAACTTTTGGGATCTGGCCTGGAAGTCGTTTTCCGTAATCGAGTGGAGGACCTTCGGCGATTCGCTCTCGATCTCAACAATGGTATTAAAATGGCGACCATCGAGCTGAATTTTCGTTTTGAGGAAGAGATGGGTGTCCGCAAGAGCTAAATCTGGCGAATAGGGCTGTTGCGGAAGCGATTCCATGTTTTGGCGAGAAACTCAGGAGTGAGGAGAGCTCGGGGACAGGGTGCATTGTCGTCCTGAAGAATCCAATTCTTCGCACTCCACAGAACCGGTCGCTTTTGCCGAATGTCCTCCCTCAAACATTTCAAAATGTCGCAGTAGAGCTCTTGATTGATGGTCTCGCCCTGGGGGGGGGGCAAATTCTCAATACACAATACCGTAGATGTCGGAAAAAACCGATGAGCATGCTCTTGATTGAGCTGCAGTTTTGTCATGCCTTCTTCGGTCGTGGAGATGAAGGCCTCTTCCTTCATGATGACGGCTGCTTCGATTCAGGGTCGTACCCGTAGACCCAACCCTCATCACCGGTGATGATTCTCGACACGAAGGGTGGGTCATAAGCGCACGCTGACGGAGATTTAGACAGGCTTCGACGCGATGTTCTCTCTGCTCAGTGGTCAGAAGTTGGAGGACTAACTTAGCAGAGACACACCGCCTGTTCAATTCAGACGGACCCTTACGACAGACCAACAACATCACCAATGTCGTTGATTGTACCCCGACGATCCTCATGCACAAACTGATGAATTTTCACCACATTTTCGTGAGTGACGCTTGTGGCAGATCTTAAAGTTTGCTTATAGTCTTCCGCCTTTGAAGCACTCGTGCCACGGGAAACATTGCGTAAGACCCATTACCTCGACGTTGCAAGCTTGCCGAAGCATGCTCAATCTGTCTGTCGCTGGCTTCCAAAGTTTTCCGATAGCTGTTTGTTCGAACTTCCTGTCCATGTCAAAATTACAGATTACAGCATACACCTGGTCACAAAAACACAAATTTCACATCTTGGGAAGTAAACACAGCGATGTCATTTGGGACACTGCCTCACGAAGATCACTGCTAGCTCTCACTCCGCACACAACCGTGTGCTGTCACCTATTGGTGCGCTACAGAACTACTCCGGAAATGTTTTGATACCACCATCTTGAATAATTATTGATCGATATTGAATCGACCCCAGTACTTATTTTATTTTAAAGCCTGGTACTTATCATATCGGACTCTTTAGCCGAACCTCTACGTTACGGACACGCATGCACTCCAGCCTTGGTTGTCAAACGGTGATAGAGAAAACACACAGAAATACACACACACAAATATATATATATATGTGTGTGTGTGTGTGTGTGTGTGTGTATGCATATATATATATATATATATATATATATATATACCAAACTCTCTGTCAAGGCTTTGGTCAGCACGTGGCAATAATAGAAGACGCTAAGTTGCCCGGAACTGAACCCGGAACGATGAGGTTGGGAAGCACGCTTCTTACCACACAGCTGCGGCGATGCAATATAGAATGTGTATAATACATATGTATAGTATGTGTAGATGGATGTCATTCTATATAGAATACACACAGATATCTTTATATGCATATGTATATGTAGGAATATGTATATATTATATATATATATATATATATACATACACACATACATATGTATGTGCATATTATATATATATATATATATATATATATATATATATATATATATATATATACATGTGTGTATATATGTACATATACACAGCACACACACACACATGTATAGAAATATTTAAGTGAGTGTACATGCATGTGTGAGTACATGGCTGTAAGTGTGATGTATTGTGCTTACGTGCATATACATTTACGGATATATAAATATATAATATACATGAAAATTGGTAATTTCATTATATACTATATCAGAAGTCGACATCTTCGTGAATTATTTCACTGGGTAAATATTTCAGAATATAACATTTTCTTACGAGTTCGTTGTATTGTGTGAAATGTATAGAAACTACTAGCAAGTATATATAAATATACATACACATATATACATATATATGCATATCTGTTTATGCGTGTGTGCATTATTATTCCATTATATATATATATATATATATATATATAATATATATATTATATATATATATACATATATGTATGTATGTATATATACATATATATAATATATCTATCTATATATATATATATGTATGTAAATATATATGCATATATATATGTATATATATATATGTATGTATCTATCTATACGTATATATATATCTATATATATATATATATATATATATATATATATATATATGTATGTATGTATGTATGTTATAATATTATATATATATATATATATATATATATATATATATACGTATAGATATATACATAGAAGACAGATATATATATATATATATAGATAGATAGATAGATAGATAGATAGATAGATAGATAGATAGATAAACACATACATAAACAGACAGACTGATTGCATGTTGCGCATATGTGTGCATATATATATATATATATATATATATCAAACATACATCATAAATATATGTATATAAAATGCATGTGTGTATGTATATGTATATACATATACATATATATACACACCATGCATATATACATATATATATATGAATATATTTGTATGTATGTATGTATACATGCATGTGTAAAATATACTAACGTGTAATTAATACATAAGGTATATATAATTTTTAAACAAGAGAAACTTTAAAAAATAAGAAAACATATTTACTCCTGTACTTCTGTTCTGTTTCTCTTGTTTACAGAAATTTACAAAAGCTTCAAAGTGCATACAACTCCACGCCCACACGCGCACACACACACATACATATATATTTACAATTCATATATAATATATATCGTGTATGTATAAATATATATTATATATGTATATATATATATATATAATATATATATATATGTGTGTGTCTGTGTGCGTGTGTGTATATATAGATATGTGTATAAAGCATATATATTTACATACATATATATATATGCATACATATGTATATATATATATATATATATATAATCTATATATATAAATATAATATATGTGTGTGGTGTGTTGTGTGTGTGTGTTTGTATATATAGATATGTGTATATATGCATATATATTTACATACATATATATATATGAATGAACTATTATATGCATATATGATATATACGATATATATATACATATGTAGGAAAATTCATACAAATATATGGACAAATATACGGCTGTTTTTAGTTATTTAAAATTATTTGCTGTTTATTCTTATATTTAACAGCGAGTGCATATAGTGTCAGCTTGCAGCAATTTGCATGCATATATTTATGTATATATATATATATCTAGGGACGATTAGCTGGATGAATAGACGGACGACTAGAGTTAACGAGTCACGTTTTCCGTTACTCAGATGCATGCGTATGAATATATATGTAGGGCTGTATGTAATCACGCATAAACACAAAACACATGTAGACATATATCCACACACATACACACAATGATATATATATATATGCGCACACACAAACACACACACACACACACACATATATATATATATTAATACGCGTAGTATAAATCATAGTATAAATGTGGGTATTTAGTTGTTACTTCGAATGATGCATGTATTAGAGAGTAGCAGATGTATTAACACTTAGCTACGCGTAGACAAATCAACTTTCAGTTCAATACGTTGATATACATACATTTATGTATACACCCATCCCACCAACAACTAATCCGTCCAACCATCCATGCATTTCTCCCATACATATGTGCATACATACACAGATACGTACATACATACATACATACATACATACATACATACATACATACATACATACATTTAGACATATGTATGATTTTTTCAGTTAGATAGATAGATAGATAGATACATACATACATACATACATACATACATACATACATACATACATACATACATACATAGACAAACAGGCAGACACGCAGACAGGCAGACAGGCAGATAAACAGATAGATAGACAGACAGTCAGGCAGACAGAAAATACTGTATGAATAGACAAAGAACTCGATGTTTTTGTAATAGATTTTGTTTAAAAATATGAATTATTTGAGTTTCTTCAATTTCCTTAAATTAATATCATTTAAAGGCCTCAAATATATAGTTCATTCTTTCCCTATTTCATTTCTTGTTTCCCCGCTGTTTGATGTTAATTAGAAAAATATAGAAAATAAATACATCGCATACATGTAAATTACTTTTTATCTGCCATATATTACCACTGTATATGAATGTGTGCCTTGTTAACAATATGCTTACACATTTCTGATAAGCACGTATCTCCCTCATTCAGCATATGTGTATGCGTATGCGTGGTGGGGGGAATGGTGATTGCTGGATTGTTTTATCTTAATTCCTTCTAAATAGTATTCTATGAAATTGCCAAAAGCAGAAATGAGGAAGTGATGTAGAGTAATTTGGTTTGTAGAATCACATGATGTGCCACGTTTTCAGCCAATCTCTAAGTGCGACTGGTGCTACTGCAGCTACACGAGTATCAATGCTATTCGCTTTCACTACTAAATAGCAAAGAGGGAAAATGAAATTATTTCCAGCTAAAATCTATTTTGAAAAACAAATAAATTAAATTCTATTTATCCGTTTTCCACACATTCTTCAGAATTAGAGAAAAGAAAACTTTCTCTTAATTTTTATTTCCTCTTCTCCTGTAACTGAATATTTCATCAGATTACGAGTTTTTAATTCAAGACACTTAATTAGAGAAAAATAGTTAATCTTATATATCAATAAACAAATTAAAATATTTCACATTATTTACCGCCCACAGCGTTCACAATAGACTCGGAAGAGATGGTATTTTACATTATTTTATTCTTCAAGTGTACAGGCTTACGAGACTGCATTTACAAAATCTAACTGCATACTATCTATTGAAATATACTTCACAACATCTGTTTAATAAATTACATTCCACTTTCTCTCTATTCACATTGAAACTATTGAAAACGATGCTCTTATCTTCTATTTGCATGTTAAATGTTTTTCAGTACAATTCATTCACACAGATCTGAAATGTATCTGCATTCTATGAATTTAGACCACAGAAGCAACTTCTTCGATTTTTTTATTTTTTTACATATTTTGTGTAATATTTCGAATTAATAACAGCAAAAGTGACATAGTTCCAGCATACAATATCAGAGTACAATGGTCTTAAGTACATAAGCGGCGAGAATTGTTGAATTGTTTTACTTAAAGTTATACTCTAAAATAAACCCTTTTAAAGAAGCTACAAATTCCTTAGAAATAAATAGTACTGTGGATACGAATGAAAGTGAATTTATAAGAAATTTCGTGTTATGGGTTTTTTTAATAGCGATTCTCATATTAAATTAA
The DNA here is from genome assembly GCF_006345805.1 of Octopus sinensis. Taxonomy (NCBI): domain Eukaryota; kingdom Metazoa; phylum Mollusca; class Cephalopoda; order Octopoda; family Octopodidae; genus Octopus; species Octopus sinensis. The sequence goes on along the minus strand of NC_043002.1, from coordinate 116,564,136 downwards.
ATTGCTTAGAAGTCTTGACCAAGCTGTTGGTAATTCTATATCTTCTCTTAAAACAAAGCAATACATAAATTTGACTGTAAAACGACGAAATGCCAGTGCAGATTTTATGTACGGTATCGAGATTTCTTGGTTGAGAAGACAGGAAGTAATGGAACGGAAGATTGAAGAAAGCTGAACATGTCCACTAAAGTTGCTCGCAAAAATACAAGTGGAACAAGTTGCTCGCAAAAATACAAGTGGAAGAAGTTGCTTGAAGATAAAATTAGTTTCAGACAGTGTATGTTTAATTTGAAGAGGCAAATGGGGATTGTTTATGTTTATGGTATTCTCATAAAAAGACTTCACAGAACCGAGTATCGTGAATAAAATTCTAAATCGGATGTGTCAGACTCATTTGTCTTGGCTGTCCAGATTGAAATATAAGTTAGATCTCACGGACCAGATAGGGGCAATAATTCCTAAAAACTCTATTCATAATATAGGCCAAGGTAAATGGATAACGGAATCAATATGCATTATAATAACTTCTATTAGCAATAACCAAAGTAAATATTATGGAGCGGAGTAGCAAATGTTGTGTGCAGAAGTATGTGGAAAACACTCCTCCACCAAGTGACATATACAGTTCTACCAAGTTAGAGTCTTTAGAGTCAGAACATAGATAAACATATTCAAGTGATTGACTGAATGCTCATCTTGTTTCGGCCGATATTGTATGTTGGAACTATGTCACTTGTGTTGTTTTAAAGCATTCTATTACTTCAAAATATCACACACACACACACACACACACACACACATATATATATATATATATATATATATATATATATATGTATGTGTGTGTGTGTGTGTGTGTGTGTGTGTGTGTTAAATGCCATTGTACGAATTTGTTTTTAAAGGATCTAATTTTGTTTTTTGTTCTTTATCGATACAGCAAAATATGGTAATTCAATATTGAAGTATTATTACACCAGCCACCAATAATTCCGTGTCATTTGTAAACAGATATATACCAAATTGTGCCTTTACTACCATTTATGATAATAGATGTTAACTCTACCGCTGAAGTTATTGTATCTGTAGCTTCAGACAACATTCGATACTGCAGAAATTAACGTTCAGTGCAGCTACATATTTGTTCACAAGAAATTGCCTCCATTTTACTGTGTAAACATTAACATTCCTTGCCAGCGATTATCAGTTTAATATGTTGTGTATTATCAGTAAAAGCTGCACAGAGATGAATGACGTCGGTGGTTAAAGGGGTTAAAAAATATGGAACTGAATTAGATTGTGCCTATTTCTATAAACAATTCAAAAAGGAACACAAAAGAAAAGATGTATCCGTTTTAAAGAATTTATGTATATGTTCAAAGTTTTTAATATATCTAGAGCACAATAAAAATATATTGATAAAATATTATTAATCGAAAGTATTAATAATCGAAAATTAAACATAGAAAAATTTACTCAGAAAAATACGAAAAACTTTTTGAAACAAAAAATTAATAGATTTTTTTTTTATGAAAATAGTCTAGAAAAGTAAATCATTTATCGGAAAATATTAGTTGGAAATAATATAAGAACAAAAGATTGTGGTGGAGCAATATTTGGGGATGGATGTTATATTGGCAGCAAGCCAAGTCATTTTGGAAAGAAATAATTTTATCTTCGATCGAATTCTGACGAAGCGATTGTGAGCCAGAAGGTCTCAGTGGCAATATCACTAAAACTTCAGTAAAATACGTTGGTTGGACGAAGCAGAGATAACATACAAACAAAATAGATTTTTTTTATTTTTAAATTTGTTTTTCTTTGTTATTATTTTTTTATGTTTCTTTCATTGGCAATAGACAATTTGCAATGCAAACAGAGTAGCTGTAAATCTTCCGATGTAATTCGCAAAGTTCAAAAGTGATATTGGGAAGATAGATAAAAATATCGCTTACGGCAAAATATTTTTGTTGGTCATGGCCAGCAAAAGAATTATAAATACTCGCAGCTCCCATCAAAAACTCGTCAAATAGTCCATTGATTTTTTTTTTATTTCGCGCCCAACAAAATGTCGATATTCATAACAGGATCTTAAATACATTACGCCTCCTTTTCCATTCTTCTCCTTCTCTTGCCCCAACTACCCCTGTATGCATGGATATGTATGTATACATACTTACGCAAACATACACACACATACACCAGCGCACGCACACTCACACACAGACACACAGACTCACAGATATATGATATGTATTTTATCTTTAATGTTTTATATTTTACTTACTACAGTCACTAGACTGCAGCCATGCTGGGGCACCGCCTAGACGAATTTTTAGTCGAATATATTGACCTCAATACTTATTTGTTTTAAGGCCTTATTCTATTCTTATTTTATAGCTTAGCTTTGCTAAACCGCTAATTTACGGGGTCTTAAACACACCAGTAGCAGTTGTTAAACGATTGAGGGGACACAAACACAGACACAAAAACAAACAAACATATATATACATATATGTGTGTGTGTGTCTGTGTGTGTGTGCGTGTGTGTTTGTGTGCGTGTTTGTGTGTGTGTGTACAGACATATATATACACACATATATATATATACATATATTTTTTTTATGTGTGTGAAGGTGCGTTGCTTAGTGGTTAGGGCATTCGACTCACGATTGTAAGTTTGTGAGTTCAATTCCCGGCGACGCATTGTGTCCTTGAGCAGGACACTTTATTTCACGTTGCTCCAGTTCACTCAGCTGGCAAAAATTAGTTACTCTATAAAGGAGTCCCTATATATGTATGTATATGTATGTATGTATGTATGTATCTGTATACATATATATATATATATATATTATATATATATATAATATATATATATATATATATATATATATATACATATATATATATATATATACATATATATTATATATACATATATATATATATATATATATATATATATATATAATATATATATATATATATATATATATACATATATATATATATATACATATATATATATATATATTATATATATATATATATATATCGGGAAGTATATCCGCCACCTAAATGTGGCTAACCCCTAAGGGTTGATGCTACTGTAGCTTGTAGCCCCAGGAAGACATCTCCTCCAGCTGGCTATTGACACACTATCTGTGCCCTATCAGTATTTTCAAAGGGAAGGCATCACTCCCATCTCCAGCCTAACGCGATACACAAGGACCCGAGTTTCTGGGTCATCAGCGTGTGGCAACCACCGGTTGGCAATGGGAAGTGGTTTTAAATGCAAAGCCAGCTGGAGGAGACGTCTTCCTAGGGCTACAAGCTACACCAGCATCAACCCTTAGGGGTTAACCACATTTAGGTGGCAAATATACTTCACGATGTCGTGCGGCTACTGTTTATACATCGCTCAGAGATTTATTATTGCTTGTTTCCACTTTTTCGAGATAAGTGATTTTCATTACTGGAAAACGTATATATATTTGCATTGAGAACCACTTCCCATCGCCAACCTCTGCTTATCACTCCTATGCGTGCGGCTGCTGTTGCTTCGTGAGTTTATTTGGTTAATGTATTTTTGTTGTTGATTATCTGTTGAAATTCTTACATTTGAGCTCCAGTTGAAGTCGGACTGTTGTCGTCGTTGACGAAAATTTTCGCTGTACGGGGTGGAAAATTGTCTTTTCACGACTTCTTGGACTATTTTTTTACCCGTTGCTAGGTAAAAAAAATGTTTTGCCATTTTTGACAAAATTATTTACGCTTTTTTCCGGAATTCAGAGGCCATTTGTAAAAATTGAATTAAAATTATTGTCAAATATTGACTTTTTGTACTCACTCGAGGACTTCCCGGCAATGAAAGAAAATAACCAAGTTTCTAATCAGGAAGAAAAGGAAAAACCCAGTTTCTCTGCTGCTGTTAGTGAAAATGTTTGTGTGTTGAAGGTGTCCAAGGCACAACTATTTAAGTTTCGAAACCTTATAAAAAAAAGTGGCATCGAAACAAAACTGTCGCCACCACAAGATATGCTACAAAACTTAACTGGCAGAATGGTAGTCTACAAGATATTCAACAGGAAGGAAAAAAGAATTATATCGGTGAAGAACGAGGTGGTAGAAAAGTGCTGTCGGTCGAAGCGCAAGAAGTTCTACTGTTGAGTCGCAATTTACCACAGTGATTTCAGATAAAAGAAAAAAAATGCCCATGCCCCAGATTCCCCTCCCCTGACAAAGAAAACATCTACACAAAGCGCAAACACACAGAAAAATCTCCCCAATCCACCCCCAAGTCGAAATCCGCCACCTCCCTGAAACAGCAAAGGAAATATCCACCCAAACGTTAAAGAATGAAGAAATAATCTTGCTCTCGACCTACCTAGGCCCGGAGAACTGCAAAAATAACTAAAGAGAAGATACCGGCTGGTTACGACGTAACATGGATGGCAGCTTCTGTAATTTACATCGCAGAGGAGGAGATAACAATATTCCAGATGAAAAAGAGAGAGGCTCTAAAGTGGAAAGGCCCAACATTTGAGATGGTGGTCCAAGCCTCAAATGACGTGCTTGAATCGAGACCAGATTGCATTTTTATAGGTGGGGACTGAGCGCTAGAGTATCAGTCGAGGGACGTAGAACCAGATGTTTTAAATGTGGAGAAAAAGGGTACGTCTGCTCGGACTGCGAAAAAATAAAAAAGAGACAACAGAAAAAGGCTGAAGTCCCTTCCCCAAAACAAAGTAACGAGAAAGCGACAGAAAGCGTCACAGAAAACGTCACAGTAAAAGCGAAAGTAACGAATAAAGAAAACGTAGAAAACACACAACAGAAGGAAGCCGAAGAGGAAATGGAATTTGCCACAGTGGTTTCACATCAAAGAAGAAAAAAAACCCATGAACCAGACCCCCCTCCCCAGATAAAGAAAACATCTACACACAACGCAAACACACAGAAAACTCCCCAATCCACCCCCAAGTCGAAACCCGCCACTACCCGCTAAAATGCACGAGAAAGGATTGTTAAGTACAATGAGAAAAATTATGTTCTAGCGAGAATAATAACTGCGCATAAAATATCGTGTATTTTACAACCAATACAAGACATGCCACCGAATATACGGTTGGCAAGGATAGAAGCAGACCTATTCGAAGAATCTAAAGCGAGGTACCCGCAGGACATAAAAGATGTTAGCCAAGAGTTGGCCAACAAAAGACTTGAGCTTAGCCCAGCGGCTACACCTCAGAAAGAAAAAGAGGGGGAGACTGGCGAATTCATGCAGCCCCTCCCCATACTTAAAATGTAAGTTTCTTTATTTCTACCATGGAAATTAAGTTAGGTTGTATAAATGTTCGTGGCCTGGGGTCGAAATGGAAGCAAACTTGTCTCCTGGACGACCTCAGGTCACTAGAAATTGATATATGTGTAGTGACGGAATCCAAACTGAACGGGCCACAGGCGTTCTCGCCTCTTCTAAATGACTATGAGAAATTTATTTCTCCTAGTCGACGGAGAGACGGGGACGTGATTGTCTTGTTCAGAAAAAAACATGGATGTACAGGTAAGTACAGTCTTTCTGGACCCAGAAGGTAGGCTGGTCGTCCTAGATGTGACACACGCAAGAAAGCAGTCCTTCAGGTTGGTAGTTGTTTGCGCTCCTAGTGAGTGTAGAGGAGCTGGGGTTTTTTCGAAACCTGGAGAGCTTTCTAGTAACTTCAAAAACTCTAGTTTTAGCAAGAAACTTTAAAACTATTCTCAACACACGGGTGGATAGTGTTGGCTTGATTGATAGAAGAGGAAGTCCTGGCCTTAAAAGATAACCTAGTAGATCGATATAGACTGGATGAACCGCTCGTTCCACAGTGGACGTGGTCTAATAACAACGGTTCATACAGATCTCATTTAGATAGGATATTCGTTAGAGAAATACGGTTGTTACGCTTTTGTTGTGTCCCTTACACGGATCACAAATTTGTGATGTGTGAGGTGCACCTAGTTAAGTGTCACAGACAGGGACCAGGAAGATAAACAAGTCTGTTTTGACTTGTAAAACCTTCCGTGCGTGGATTAAGGAGTTAGTACAGAGGACATTATGTGACACCATCATTTATAATAGATGGTGGAGCGCCCTCAAGCGAGCCATTCGTTCTGCGTCTCTTAGATTTAGTAACGAGCTAAGTTTAGAGAAGGCTAGAATAGAAGGGAGTCTAATTAAGGAATTAGCGGAGGCCATGGAATCTGGCTCTTCATCCAGAGTGATAGCAGCGAGAGCGGTGTTATTCCGTCATCTCAAAGCCAGACACGAAGGTTGTAGAGTCAGGGCTAAAATACGTGCAGTCTGGATGGGCACGTCCTGTGGAAGGTCGGAGAGGCAGTGAAGCCTCTGTAAAGTCTTTGATTGACGAGCAGGGGCGTACGATCAAAGGACAGGAGGTGATGCAAGAGGCTTTTCACCATTTCACCCGGTTTTTTGGGACGAGCGGGGCGCTGGACCGTGGGGAATCTCTAAAAGACTTCCTCGACGGCGGACCGCGACTCTCGGCACGGGAAGCGGAATGTTGTGAAGGGCCGATTACACCTGCGGAGGTAGAGGAGGCGCTGGCTGAATACACCGGGGACAAGTCGCCGGGGCTGGATGGTCTGCCGTATGAATTTTATCGTAGTATGCCAGTCTTGTTCGGACACTTGCTGGCCTGGGTCTACACGAACTGGCAGCAGAATGGGAGGGTTCCCAGCTCTGTGAGTCGGGGAGTGGTGATGCTGATCAGAAAAGACCAGAACAAGGGGTATCATATTAGTAATTCTAGGCCCATAACTCTACTCAATGTAGAGTTAAAGAATTTGGCCAAGGTGTTAGCAAAAATGTTGATGCGTGTGGTGGAGAAACTTGTAGGGAGGGCGCAGACATGCGCCGTCACAGGCAGGTCAATCCAGGACAATCTTCATCTCTTATGCTACACTTTAGACAGGGTGGGTAAAGTAACCGGTAAAGGTGGGGCATTGGTCAATTTAGAGAAAACAAAGCTTTCGATAGAGTAGACACCAGTACCTGGCGGTAGTCCTTGAGGCGGCTGGGCTGGGCTCAGTTGGGTCAAGGCCATTTATGGCGGCATCGAATCCACAATCCAAATAAACGGTTACCTGTCGGAGTCGTTTAAGATCAAGCGCTCGGTTGGCCAAGGGTGCCCCCTGTCTTTGTTTCTGTATATACTGACTATTAAGCCATAGCTGCGAAGGTTAGAGTGTTTTAGGGGGCATCCCCAATGAAATTAGATGTGGTAAGTCACCATCACTGTGTCCAATGTAGCTCAGCTACCTTGTGTAGAAGATGCAATCAAAGAATACGAGGCAGTGGCAAGGGCAAAAGTTAACAAGGACAAGTCCATCGGTTTGTGGTTTGGCACTTGGAGCGGCAAGCCGATAACCTTTAGTGCCGTGGGTTACTGGCCGGATGGCCCTGTTAAGTTGCTCGGAGTTTGGTTTGGACCAGATTCCCAGACGGAGA
>NC_043002.1:116539126-116551626 GCF_006345805.1 Octopus sinensis | reverse complement strand
GAACTTTGGAAGTCTGCTTACAACCTAAATTTGCTTTTTATAGAACTATCTCCGATACTTCATGAGTGTATCCTCACCCACTAGGATGCTTGGAGAACTCATATGTGTTTTGACTGATGAGTACGGGACACTTGTATTTGCTGCAATATTTGCAGCTTTTAATAAAGCTTGTCGTTGTATGAAACAATTGTACTGAAAAACTAATCCATTCTTGTTGCTTTTTTCTCGTTTTTTCTCGTATATATATATATATATATATATATATATATATATATGGCAACGCATGAAACTCCGGCCTTGAGTCACTCTGTTGTTTCTGCTAAATATTAATATAATATATAAATACACACACACACACACACACACACACACACACAACATATAATATATATATGTGTGTGTGTGTGTGTGTGGTGTGTGTGTAAGTATGTATGTATATATGTGTGTGTATATATATATTTATAAATTATATTAATATTTTGCAGAAATATGTATGTATGTATGTATGTATGTATATGTATATATGTATATATATATATATATATATATATATATATATATATATATATATATATATATATATACACACATGCGTATCTATTTATGCAGATGAATATACTAAACATACGCATATTTAAGTGTGAATATGTGTACCTGTTTTGTACTTCCAAGGGGTGGAAAAGGGGCGATGTTCATGGCCTCCAATACCGGTGAGAAAGGACATAGAGTGATGGTAAATGCAGGGTCAATCTTTGGACACAACTAAGTTGACGAGAGAAGGTAAGACAAGTAGGTCAGTAGTGTTTCAGAGGAGGAAGTACACGAGTAGCTATTTCAGAAGAACAGACGCCATTATAGTATCAGTGGAAATCGTAGAGATGCGACGTATACGTTATAAATACAAATACACAGAGAGAAGGGGGCAGAGAGAGAGAGAGAGAGAGAGAGAGAGAGTTTGTAAAATTGTGCATATTTAATATATTAGTCAAGCAATTTATAATATAGCCGGATTTTCACATTTTATATTATATTTTTTTTTCTTTTACTTCTTGCTTTACATGAAACATAAAGTAAATATTTACAAAGCAACTGTAACTTTATCTCGGTGAATATTTGCACAGAAGCATTAATTATAACTCGGGGGTATTGTTGTATTGTTAACGGAAAATAATTTATAAAACGTTTAGTTTTGCAACCATTTTTTAGTGTAAGTTATTGTTGGGTGAAGATATATTAAAATTCAAATATTATTGCCCTTTCCTTTGGCTTCATTGTGGAGGGTTCTATTAAATATCAGTGAACCAATCATTGAAACGACAATCCTATTTTCATGGGGGATAGGGGTGAGTAAAATGTCTTTGGCTTGTGCTTGGTTTTCTTCCTCTTCTGCAACCACCGCCACATCGTTTTTTAGATGGTGCAAGCCTCCATGCAATTCTTTAGTTGATATTTTTGTGATTCAAGTATTGATGCTGCTGTTGATTGATCAACTGAGAATATCGGTGATATATTTGGGTGACGTTTTAGAATATTTTGATCGACCAGATGAGGGTTTTTCTTCCTTTTTTTCTCTCTGTTGGCTTGTGAAGAAGTTGGGAAAATTATTGGTCTCCATTGCTGATGCAGTAAGAGAGGGAGAATGCTGCTGTATGTGAACTTGTTAAAGTGGATTCTGACATGCTATAGTACGTCTGAATGGAATGAGGTCAAATGGTGAAGCTAAAGTAGCATTTCCTGACTTTTCGGAACGGTGTCATAGGTTTCTCTGCACTTACTAAACAGTACAGTTCCCATATTTTCCATGCGTTTACACCAGCCATTGGGTTCACGCAACGCACTTATCAACAGAGCCAATGATAGACTTCAACTTGAAACAGCCCTGTCTGATAGAAGTCAGATAAGTTGTAAGACGGGCAAGGTCTTTGCCTTGAAGAATGTAAAATTAATGACATAGCAGATGTATGAAAAAGACCACATGGATTAAGTTAAATAAAACAACAATGTAAGAGGTGGTTACAATATTACTATCAAATCTAACTCATAAATTCAATTTTTAAGGCAGCACGTACCCGCTAGGGATATTCTCTTTACTCTTTTTACTCTTTTACTTGTTTCAGTCATTTGACTGCGGCCATGCTGGAGCACCGCCTTTAGTCGAGCAAATCGACCCCGGGACTTATTCTTTGTAAGCCCAGTACTTATTCTATCGGTCTCTTTTGCCGAACCGCTAAGTGACGGGGACGTAAACACACCAGCATCGGTTGTCAAGCAATGCTAGGGGGACAAAACCAGACACACAAACACACACACACATACATATATATATATATACATATATACGACAGGCTTCTTTCAGTTTCCGTCTACCAAATCCACTCACAAGGCATTGGTCGGCCCGGGGCTATAGCAGAAGACACTTGCCCAAGATGCCACGCAGTGGGACTGAACCCGGAACCATGTGGTTGGTTAGCAAGCTACTTACCACACAGCCACTCCTGCACCTATATTGTCAATTATTCACCCATAAAGGCAAAAATACCCCGCTACTGTAGGAGTTATTTGTTGAGTAAGAGTGGAAAGCTATCACACGGTAAAAAGAATAGTATTAACTTCAGAACTTCCGATGTTCACCAAACTGTGTTGAATACGCGAAGTCCCAGGGGATATATAAATTCTGATATTATGCATACAGGCAGACGAATTTAAAATAGTGAAACTCTTGTTAAGCGTACTGTAATGTAACATTGAATAAACGCATACACTATGAAAACACTGTACAAGTACAGATACTTGCAAGCTTGCAACAAGGCATTCTAACATAGAAGATATAAATGTTCTAATATCTATGGCGACACTCTAAAAAAAGATAAGAAATCAATCAGGAAGAAAAATATTACCTGGTATATTCCACCTCTATGTAGTCAGATGGAAACATTATTACCCTGTATTTCTTTGAAATACTTAGAAGTAATTTTCCTCCGAGAGTTAGATACCATTATCTATTTAATAGATAAATTAAAACTGCCATGTGCGATCACCCTGGGTTTAGCAGATATAGTAGCAACCTCAATGAAGCTTAACTAAATAGGTTAAATAAGGTAATGCAATTTAATATAAGATTAAGGATTCATATAAATAGTAGTAAGTGATATTAATGGTATCTTGGGTTACCGCAGAAGTGCATAAAAGCTATAGATATCTCATAGGACAGTTCTATATATAAGAGATGAGGAATTAGGTACATTATTTACATTATTTACATTATTTACATTTGACGGATATTTGTCCTCACCTTTTTGATGTTAATACAACGTTTCGGCTGATATACCCTCCAGCCTTCATCAGGTGATTTGGGGAAATTTGGATCCTGGGTTCTTATTCATAAGGTATTTTTCGATGTTGTTGTTGTTGTTGTTGTTATTATTATTATTATTATTATTATTATTATTATTATTATTATTATTATTATCATTATTATTATTATTATTATTATCATTATTATTATTATTCAGGTCACTGCCTGGAATCGAACTCGGGGTCTTGGGGATAGTAGCCCATGCTCTTAACCACTACGCCATATGCCCGTGACATAAAATCGACTACAAACCGTGTCAAAAACTTTTATTAAAGCATAACCATTCCTTAGTTAATCTAAAACTTTCTCTCTCCTTTTATATACATGTGTGTGTGTGTGTGTGTGTATGTGTGTGTTTTTGCGGTACCAATGTTACTACCAAATCTAACTCACAAATTCAATTTTTAAGGCAGCATGCATCTGATGGGGATATTGTCAATCGTTACCCATTAGGGACAAATATACCCCGTTGCTGTAGGGGTTAATAACTTAAGAGTGGAAAGCTATCACGCGATAAAAAGAATAGTATTAATGCAAGAACTTCGATTATTCACCAAAAATAGCTAAAACTTTCAAGGAGTTAGACTAAAGATGAAGTAGAATATAATAGTACGTGTCAAATATACTAGAGAGATACACAGGTCTGTTGTTTATATACATGGTAAACATTTGAAATCTCTAAGGTAGGTGATTATTATGTATTACACAAAAGACGCGTATTAGTAAATTATTGTAAACACAAACCTAAATGGGCCTTTAAAAATTATTTGAATCCACATAAGTTATGTGAATGCATGTTCAAATGCATATAATTCTCGATTTCTTTCTTCCTTTCTTCCTGCTATTGCTTTTCTCATTTTAATTGCAATGGTCACGAAACGATGAACTCCAACTGAATCATACACGCATACAGATTCAATTATTCTGAATGGATCAATAACCAATATATCTTTCCGTGTTATAACTCCAAGACTGTTACATAAATATCCGTATAAATATTCTTTATAAATGATCTTGTTTACACTGATGTTTCTTAAGTGAACGTTATAGCTTGAACTGTCTGTCTAAATTCTGCTATATTCCATGTATATTCTATATGTATGTGCATATATATGGTATATATTATGTATATATATATATATATATATATATATATATATATATATATATATATATATATATATACATATATATATATGTGTGTGTGTGTGTATGTTGTCTAATTGTTTCTTTGTATAGCTTAAATAATAAGCTATATAAATGCCATCATACTTTGCGATGGTAATTTTAAGGTCTACTCAGTTATATTGTTTGTGTATATGTATCCTATGACTTACAAGTGCGTATGAGTAGTTACTGGTGTGTATGCAAGTGTAAATGCGCAACTGTATGTATGTATATTTGCGTCTATATATGTGCATTATTGTTGATATGCACTTATATATATATTTGCTTGATACTGTAAAGTTTAAATGTGAAGGTCACTGAGTGTATTAAGATTTGACCATGACTCCTCATATGGTACCTACGGTCTACATACGCTCCATATTAGTTGTCTCAATTGGGTTATAATCCAAATGATATTGAACTATGTTGTGGTTTTAATGCATTTAATGATTTAATACCTCTAAACTGGAGGTATTTTGTCACGCTAAGCTGAGCTATATATTTTTTTCGACCTCACCGTAAAAGTTCTTCATTGTAGCTGGTTTATCAACTACTTTAATTCATATCCTATGTATATAACATTCTGTATTTTGCATTTATTATTTGATTTTGAAAGTTTATTTTCTCTTTTGTTTTGTATATTTTTATCTTTATTTATTTGCACGTTGTTTAACAGATATATAAGGTGGTATTTAAGACCCATTGTTATATTCTTTATTTGAAGTGATAGTTTTAGGTATATATACATATATATATATATATAAATTGAGATAGGTATATATAGGTATTTATATATAATATATATATATATATATATATATATATATATATATATATAAATTGAGATTATTTTGCATATATATATATATATATATATATATATATATATATATATATCAGATATATAAGGGGGTATTTGAGACCCATTGTTATATTCTTTATTTGAAGTGATAGTTTTAGGTATATATATATATATATATATATTATATCAGATATATAAGGGGGTATTTAAGACCCATTGTTATTTCTTTATCTGAAGTGATAGTTTTAGGTATATATATATATATATATATATTATATATATATCTATATATATATATATATATATATATAGATATGAAGTGTCAATGCAAAAATATGGGTATCCATTTCACCATTATATAAGAGAGAACTGGAAAAGAGAGCTGGATGACTGCTTTATCATTTTGAATGAGACCATTGATAAACTTTTGGAATTTGAATCAATACTAAATAGTATAAACCCTAACATTCAGTTTACAATGGAACATAGCAAAGAACAACCCTCTATCTTATATATTCTGATAAAAAAAAAGACAACAACCAAATTGTAACTGACATTTATCATAAACCAACAGACACGAAGGAATATCTTCTTTTAGCTCATGCCACCCGAAACAGATCAGAAGAAATATTCCCTTTAATTTAATGAAAAAGGTTTGCACAATAATAGTGTCTGATGGAAATACTCGAGACCTCCGTCTTCAAGACCTCAGGACAACACTAACTGAGAGACACTATCCACCCTCACTTATAGATGATGGAATTAAACGTGCCAAGAAAATAGGCATTACAATAAACTAAGGGAAACAAAACGAAACACCACGCCTCATCTCAAAGTATTACCGTATATATCAACTAACAACCCTAGAAACAATGAGGCATACAACACTACATACAAAATTTGCCGATGCTCACTAAGGATCCAGAAATGAACAGCATTCTGAAAACACATAAATTCATCAAATGTAGACACAACCCAAATCGCTGAAAAGACTTCTGACGAATGCGAAGCTTTACACAACTACCACGAAACCAATGGTTAAGAAAATGTGAACGTCCAAGCTGTGGAACATGTCCCATCCTACTGGAAGGCTCGGAACGCCAATCCAAACAAGGAGAGAGATTCACAATCAAGACCAACTTCACTTGGACATCTGAGAATTTAAATTTGTTATAACTTGTTCAGGTGTGGGCATAACTATATAGGACGGACTATATATATGGCACTTAGATGGAGAACCACACTACACAAGAAGCATATCCGTTTCCCAAAATATAGATAGATACCTTTGAGTGAACACATAGAGAGATTTTTAGAGAATCTTCAACCAAGTTTGACGGTTTTCCCCATCTACCAGTGCAAAGAAACAATTTCTGTACAAGAACATTTAAATATAGAAAATTTATTCATCGAAAAATTCAGAACACGCCTAAATATGATCGCATAACCAACTTTCGTCTCAGTATATATTTTAATTCATGATCACATCTCTATCACTGTATGTATTTCATCTCACTGCTTTAGCTTATGAGCTTTTGTATGTTTATTTATCTCACCCTAAAAATGAGAATTTACCTCACCTCTCCCGAGTAATAACTATCATCAAATACCCCTTAGATACTTGTTGATTCATTCACAAACTTTCATACAAGAACATAAACAAAAATCTTCTTAAGAAGATACGAAATTACAATAATTGCAATGTCATGATTAGCGAAAGCGAAACTGGTCGACAACCGCAATACACTTTCCTTTAAAATATATTTTAACTATGTAAACTGTGTGCATTTTCCTTCTTTATTTCATAAATATTATTTCGCATTACAACATACCACGTGGGGATAATCGGAATTCTATTCCTCCCTTTTCCTACAATATGTATATATATATATATATATATATATATATATATATGTGTGTATGTATGTATGTATGTATGTATGTTTGTATGTATGTATATATGTTATATATATACAGATATACATTAATATAATATCTATATATATATATATATATATAGATATATATATACATACATACATATATATACATACATACATATATATATATTATATATATATACACAATATATATATATATTGTGTGTGTGTGCGTGTGTATAAGTTCTTCATAAGTCCGAAACAAAGGCGCACTCGATTAATTTTGGTTTCTTTCTTAGCAGTAATATTTTATGCAGTCGTTGGTTATGGTCGTTGCTTAGCAACATAGACGACTCATCAGACCCTGCTGGCGGAGGCACGTAAGCTCTTTACTAACGGAGGTATAAATCCATTCTTAGTCGTCATTGTGAGGAAAAATATCCTGAAACAAAATTCTTTGAAGCGAAAACCCTTTCTAGGCGAAACGGAGTTATCTACCTTTGAATGTATCCAGTAGTGTCCCCAAAAAGTCAGTTTAAGTACGTCTTCTGTTTTACTTGTCTCAGTCATTAGAGTGCGGCCGGGCTGGGACAACCCTTCAAGAACTTTAGTCAAATGAACCGACCCAGTCCTTTTTTAAAGCCTTGTTCTTAATCTACCAATACATTTTTCCAAACCGCTAAGTAAACACGCGTACACCGGTTGTCGGGCAGTGATAGAGATCAAATACAGACACAAAAACATACAAACACACTTACATTTATATATAAGTTTACATATATGTATATATATATATATGTATGTATATGTATGTACACACACACACACACACACACACATATATATATAATATATATATTATATATATATATATATATATATATATATAACGGGAAGCTTTATGAAAATAGACAAAAGACGAAGGCAGGTGGAATACAAACAAACAATTGTATTAGTATGGCGCTCAGGAATATAAATAAAACAAGTCTTTTACGTTTCGAGCCTACGCTCTTCAACAGAAGATACACAGAAAAGAAACACAGAAGAAGGAGAGAAAAAAATGCGTGCAGAGGCTAGCGAATCACATGGCGATCTGATTTCGGCCAGAAGTCAAAGATCAAACGTGAGACGCAAGAGCGAAATTAGTAGATAATAGGGGTAAATGACCTCGCCCCAACATAAGAGTGTGTGTGTGTATGAGAGAGTATTAGTGCGTATGAGAGGTCTGGACGTGTGTATGTATATATGATGTGATGTGTAAAGTCGTATGGTGTAGTGTAGAGAGAGGAGATGAGGGGGAGAGGGGAGGAGGAGGGGTGATGCGTAAAGTCGTATGGTGTAGTGTAGAGAGAGGAGATGAGGGGAGAGGGGAAGAGGGGGTAAGGGGGAGAGAGAGGAGAGATGAGGGGGAGAGAGGGGAGGGGAGGGGAGGGGGATATGAGATGAGGGGGAGGGGGAGAAGGAAAGGGGAGAAGGAAAGGGGAGAAGAGGAGGGGGAATGGGGAGAAGGAAGGAGAGGAGAAGAGGAGGGAGGATAGAGGGAGAGGGGAGAGAGAGAGAGAAGGGGAGTGAGGGAGCAGAGAGAAAAAGGGAAGGGGAAGAGGGAAGAAGAAAGAGGGAAGAAGGGAAGAGGAGTAGGGGTGAAAGGATGAAGGACTGAAGGACTGAAGAGAAGTAGGGGTCGGGGGAGGTTAGATGAGGAGGGGGAGAGTTGAGACCAAATGGCGTAAAAGAGCGAAGAGAGAAGATTAATTTCTGTTCACGGCGCAAACGGGAATCTGGATGGCCTCTGTGCAAGGACAAACCGAACACAGACAGGTGTTGCAAGGAGTGACCGGTGGAGCGGGAATGGCGTGAGACCGGTGTGTCGTTGGCAAGGCGGATGTCACGGAGGTGTTCCGCGAACCGGTCAGCCAAGCGGCGTCCCGTTTGTCCGATGTACAGGGAATGGCAGAGAGAGCAAGAGACGCAATAGATAATATTGCTGGAGGTGCAGGTGAAGGAGTTGATGATGCGATAGGGTCGATGATGGGTGCCAGTGAGGAGGGTGATGTTGGAGTAAAGTCAGGCAAATTCACTTGCGAAGACGAGGATTTGGTCGGCCCGGGATTGTATCAGAAGATACTTACCGACGGTGCCATAAAGTGAGACTGAAACCGGAGCGAGGTGGTTGGGAAGAAAGCTTCTTTCCACACATCAACGTCTTCATGAATATATGTATATATATATATATATATATATATATATATATTAATATATATATATATATCTAAATTATAATATGTTAAAGATATATATATATATACATATATATATATATATATATATATATATACACACACACATATATATACCACACACATATATATATGTATATATATATGATATATATATGTATTTATATATATGTATTATATATATATAATATTATATATATATATATTATATAATATATATATATATATATATATTATACATCTAATATAGGATAAAAAAGTTTTCAAAGAACTTTTTCAGTGGCCGGTATTTAAAAAATTACCTTTTTATTTTGAAAATTGTAAACAACTACAACCCACTGGGACACACCCTTCAAAAATTTTAGTCAATGAATCGACCCAGTACATATTTTTAAAGCCCTGTTCTTCATTTCTTATCTAATCAATTTATATTTACAAACCGCTATGTTATTTATAAGTTCTATATATATATATATATATATATATATATATATATATATATATATATTATATATATTATATATATATATGTGTGTATGTATATATACACATGAAACCCTCTTTCAGTTTCTGTCTACCAAATTCACTCAGAAGACTTTCTTTGGCGTCAGGTTATAGTAGAAACATTTGCAACACGGTACCACGCAGTGGGTCTGAACCTGGGACCATATGGTTGGGAAAGAAACTTCCTACCAGACAGCCACGCGTATATATATATATACTTTATTCTTTTGTACGTTTCAGCCCTAAGGTTGTGGCCATGCTGGAACACCGATAGTATATATATATATATATATATATATATAGAGAGAGAGAGAGAGAGAGAGATGTATGTATCATGTACGTATATAAATATATATGTATTTATATATGTATGTATATAAATAGTTATGCAGTCTCTCTCTCTCACACACACATATATAAATACATATACGGACGTGTATGTATTCATATACATATATGTGCGTGTATGTATGTATTCATATGCATATATCTGTATACATATAGGTATGTATGAGGGATGTGCGTGCGTGTGTGAGGTGAGTGTGTGTGTATGTGAATGTATGCATGTTTATATATGAACGCTTACACATGCATATATACACACATGTCACACATGCATACATACATACATATATATACATACATACATACTCTATCTAATATTTGTGAAAAATAAAAAATGCCCGGAACCACATTTATTTGTTTCCTTGTTTTTATTCTCCCACCACGTTTGTCTGTCTATCCCACTCTAAGTATGTACCTACACACGTCAATGCAAATAGCCCAGCATACATACATATGTAAATACAAATTTTATTCTTTTTGCGTATCGAGAGAAATGTCCTACATTTGCTGTTGAATAATGCTGCAGTGTGTATGTGTGTGTGTGTGCCATATATGTGTCTGAGTATGTCTCTGCTTGTTAGTCTGCATATTTGCGTGTGTTCATGCGTCTGCATAAGTTTGTAGTGATGATTAAGTCTTTGTGCAAGTGTCGGTGAGTGTACGTGTATGTTTGTATATGTGTACGTGTGCCTGTGTTTGTAGACCTGATTAAGTGAAAACGTTGATAGAAGGGAATACATTTTAAGCATTTGTGCATATAGATAAGTGTTATAATCGAAGCTAATTTCTATAGACAGAGCCATCTACTTTTGTTCAAATACACTCTAGTGTCAGTTACTGTTTATTTTGCATTACATTCTACCACCCTATCACTTTTGCTCACTTGTAGATCATGCGCATGCACGAACACATTCTTGCACAAACAAATATATACCTATAAATTGTGTGTCATTATGTAGATAGATAGATAGATAGATAGATAGATAGATAGATAGATAGATAGATAGATAGATAGATAGATAGATAGATAGATAGATAGATAGGTATATTCCCATAGACAGGTCCAAATTAACTATTAAGTGATGTGAACACTAGCTTGGGGGCACCAAGGGAAAGTGGAATCATAGAAGCTTTTGCAGTGTTGGATAATATATTAAAAAGCTATGAAAATATGGATTTCTTCATACTTATATTACTAACTAATAAATAATTTTTATACGTGTCTTAATTAAATAAAACGATAAAAGAAAGGAAAACGGGTTAAAATGAGGACAGCTTTGTCCTCTGGCTTCAAGAATGTCTTGGAACGAAACAGGATTTTTTTATGTCAATTCATACTCAGCAATCCTGTCTTGAAGTCTTATCATTGACACAATAAAAACGTCGATGGACACAACCGTTGGACTGTGCTTAGCACATCCGTTGACCTTAATCTGGCTCAGGCAACACATGTACAAGAGGAGAAGCTGTGTTTGTACAAATGTACGTAGAAATGATGTATTTCTGGTACGGAGTGAAACACATGCGTGCTCATTGGTGCGTACGAGCTAAACGAAAACATATTTCCTGCATTATATATGGATAGATAACTAGTAAAATCTGATTTATATGTGTGTGTGTGTGTTAGTATGTATATGTATGTGTGAGTGTGTGTGTCTATGTCTATGTGTGCTGGTGCATGACAGTACATATATTTATATATATTTATATACACCCCCAAACACACACCACATGATACATATGTGTGTGTGTGTATATATAATATAATATATATATATATATATATCTATATATATATATATATATATATATATATATATATATATATATATATATATATATGTATAAATACGTATTTCCTTATATATGTATAACTATGTAAGAATGTATGTTTGTATCTACATACTTTATATATATATATATATATATATATCATCATCATCACCATATACATATTCATATTTACATACAGACGTACAAACTGACTGACAGATGGATACATAGATACATAGACACTCAGACAGACAGAGAGACAAACAAACAGATAGATTGATAGATACATACATACATACATACATAGATACATACATACATACATACATACATACATACATACATGCATAAATACATACATACATACATACATACACAGACACACACATACATACATACATACATACATACAAACATACATACATGCATAAATACAT
>NC_043002.1:116535399-116539026 GCF_006345805.1 Octopus sinensis | reverse complement strand
ATCTTCCTATATTTACTAACTGTAATCTATTACTACGTAGAGGAACTACACGAAGAGAGATATTTTCATTGGAATTTTACTCACTTTCTTTTCTGCCCGCACTTATCTACATATTCTTCATGCAGAAGGCACCAGTGGGAAGTTTTATGCAATTTTAAATTATTGAATTATTTTCTTTCTATAAACTATATACCTCTCTAGTTATTCTAGAGTGTAGTAGTTGTGTGTTAACTATACTTATTTGAGGAGGTTTAATAACACTGAAACATATACCAATCTTTTGATCAGACTCACATTTCCTTGTATGTCTCCTTTCAATTTAGTTCAAATGAAATTTCGAATTCCTACTCTTGACACTTTTCAAAATGTTCATGCTTCCTATTTCAAAGAACTGAAAAATGCTAACAATGTAACAAGCACATCACGATATGATTAATTAACAGTGTTCCGAGATTGATTGATTGCAGTCACATATTTATCTAGGTAATACTACGATATCTTTGTCTCTTCATATACAAATCAGTGTGATATTTCCATCTCGCAATAACACGCGCAAAACAACACGTGAACAAGGGCGACTATTATTGATGAAGTATCAACTTTAATAAATAGTTTCGAAATGTGGAAATATATTTCGTGCCCTGACAAAAACATTTGTAATGTGAGGAACAAAAATTGATAAATCATTTGGTTGATTAATGGTTCAGAAGGAGCTAACTCTGCGTCTCGGCAAAGAATAACGTTCTAATGGACACATTTGCAATCTTGGAAAATAATTACAAATGGGGAATTCTTGTATCCCATCGATATTTATTGTTATTCCAAAGCAACATCAGCTAATAAATTTTATTCTTTGCATTAGAGGTTTGTCATACACTAAAGTATGGTCGAATATTTCAGAAAAATTCCAACATTCATCAACACTAACACTTCATTAACAACAGTTGTTTTCCTACACAATTCCAAAAACTCTCGCCTATTTTTCCTTTTTCTTTCCTTTCTTTTATTGGTTCTCCTTTCTTTTTCTTTTTTCTTCATAAGGGCCGTTTAGATTTCGAATGTACATTATCAAAAACTCCCCTCTTAAGATGAGTCTCATGTTTTGTATACTTGCATTGTATAACTATATTGTTATGATTTGTTATTATGGTGGTATGTGAGGATTATTCAAACAGCTATATTTGAAATATCATTGGTATGTCAAACGTAGGTAAGATGATTGCTTCCCAACAACATGGTTCCAGGTTCTGTCCCACTGCGTGGCACCTTGGACATATGTCTTCTTCTATATCCTCGGGCAGACCAAAGACATGTGAGTGGCTTTGGTAGAAGGAAACTGAAAGAAGCCCGTTGTGTATATACATATATATTTTTTTCATATATATATATATATATAATTTAAATAATGAGGGAGATAAATTAATATTAATTTTAATATCAATTTAAAACCAGTAGTCCAGCATACAAAAAATCTGAGAAGTCAGAGAAAATTCTAATATATGTGTATATTGGCAGGGCGAGACTGCTAGATAGTCGGCCGTATGCTAGAAATAAATCATCAACGATCAAACTACAGAGGAATTTCCTTTGTAGTTTGATCGTTGATGATCTATTTCTAGCATACGGCCGACTACCTAGCAGTCTCGCCCCCTGCCAATATACACACACACACACACACACACACATATATATATATATATATATATATAATATATTAATATATAATATATATATATATATAACGGGAAGCTTTATGAAAATAGACAAAAGACGAAGGCAGGTGGAAAACAAACAAACAATTGTATTAGTATGGCGCTCAGGAAATATAAATAAAACAAGTCTTTAACGTTTCGAGCCTACGCTCTTCAACAGAAAGATACACAGAGAGAAAAAAAACACAGAAAGAAGGAGAGAAAAAAAATGCGTGCAGTAGCTAACGAATCAACATGGCGATCTGATTTCGGCCAGAGGTCAAAGATCAAACATGAGACGCGATAGCGAAATAAGGGGAGATAATAGGGTTGATAATAGGGTTGATAATAGGGTTGAAGGACCAGCTAATAGTGCGTAGGAGGGGTCTGGACGTGTGTATGTATAGGGTTGGTGTATGCATTAGTATGTATAAGGGTGTGTTGTGTGTGTGTGTGTGTATGAGAGTATTAGTGCGTAGGATTGGTCTGGACGTGCGTATGTATGGGGTGGTGTATGTATTAGTATGTATTAGTATGTATTAGTACGTATTAGTATGTATAGTGTGTGTGTGTGTGTATGAGAGAGTATAAGTGCGTATGCGGGGTCTGGACGTGTGTATGTATAGGGTTGGTGTATGTATTAGTATGTATTAGTAGGTATTAGTATGTATTAGTTGGGTATGTATTAGTATGGCACATCATATATGATGTGATGTGTAAGTCGTGTGGTGTGGAGTGAGGAGAAGAGGGGGAGGGAGAAGGGGAGGGGAAGAAGGAGGGGGAGGAGAGGGGGAAGAGGAGAGGATGGGGGAGAAGGAAGGGGAGGAGGGGGAGGGGAGGAAAGAGAGAGAGGGGGAGAGAGAAGGGGAGAGAGGGAGTGAGGGAGCAGAGGGCAGGGGAAGGGAAGAGGGAAGGAGGGAGGGAGAAAGAGGGAAGAAGGGAAGGGGAGTAGGGGTGAAAGGATGAAGGACTGAAGAAGTAGGGGTCGGGGGGGAAAGGATAGGTGAGAAGGGGGGAGAGGGGGGTTAGATGAGGAGGGGGGGAGAGTTGAGACCAAATGGCGTATAAGAGCGAAGAGAGAGATTAATTCCTGTTCACGGCGCAAACGGGAATCCGGATGGCCTCGTGTAAGGACAAACCGAACACAGATAGGTGTTGCAAGGAGTGACCGGTGGAGCGGAAATGCGTGAGACCGTGTGTCGTTCGCAAGGTGGATGTCACGAAGGTGTTCGCGAACCGGTCAGCCAAGCGGCGTCCGTTTGTCCGATGTTACAAGGAATTGCAGAGAGAGCAAGAGATGCAATAGATAATATTGCTGGAGGTGCAGGTGAAGGAGTGGATGATGGGATAGGGTCGATGGTGGGTGCTAGTGGGCGGGTGGTGTTGGAGAGGTAAGGGCAAGTGCGGCAACGTGGCGGGAGCAGGGAACAGCCGGGTGGGAGGGTGGGGTAGGTAGGGTCAGGAAGGAGCTATGGACCAAAAGGTCTCGAAGGTTGTGGGCTCGTCTGAAGAGGGGAGGGGTCGGTTAGGGAAGAGGTTGTGAAGTGGACGGGTCGGACTGGAGATGACGGAAAGCTCGAAGAATGGTGCGTTGGAGACGTAGGGTCGAGGGGTGGTAAGTGAGGGAAAGGGGAGGCGGGAGACTACAGGGCGGGTTCGGGGAGAGAGGGCAGATACACGGTCCACGGACCGTGCTCTGGCAAGGGCGGTGTGGATAGTGGTGAGGGGGTATCCACGTAGGGTGAAGTGGTGAGCCATACGTTGAGACTGAGTCTCAAAGTCATGGTCGTCACTACAGAGCCTACGTAGACGGGGGAATTGGGAATAGGGGATGGAAAGCTTGGTGTGTTCTGGGTGGGAGGAAGAGAAGTTGAGGTATGAGTGTGAGTCTGTGTGTTTGTAGTGAATGGAGGTGGTAAGAGTGGAGTGGAAGAAT
>NC_043002.1:116520399-116530399 GCF_006345805.1 Octopus sinensis | reverse complement strand
GTCATAATCCGATCGCATTTCATAATAAGGAATTTAGAGATGCACCCGAAAGTTGTAACGTTTGGTATCTCTAAAAAAAATCAATCCGACTAGTTATGTAGAATTTACATAGTGCCCCTGCAGCACTACTTCATTACGCCTTTACTACTTATAAAAGAATATTGTATTCTCGAAATATATTTGACACTCGAGAGATGACTGGAAGAAAGGCAAATATTACATGAGCAATCTTGGAAAGAACATCATTTAGAAATGACAGCGATCTATACCTTACAGAAAAGAATATTATATCATTATCTAGCGGCCCTTAATTCTAAATGAAAGAACGGAATTAGTATTAGCTTGCCGCTACATACTCCATGATAATACTCGATCATACAATAATTTGTCGTACGCTCTCTATCACCAATAAAAGCAAGACTGAGTCTAATACTAAAATATTATGTAAAACTCAACTCATAGGTCACTGCAAGGACTTTATTTGGTCAGTTGACTTGCTAGGAAAACAATACAATTAAACCTCCTGAAAATCAAAGAATACATTGTATACACATTTTTGGGGATGCGGATTTTCATATCTGAAATTTATTTTTGTATCTTTAATCATAAGTATTTGTTTTAAAAAGTAGGTGCTTGAGTTCTAAATGTCGAACCGATGAAGTTTATGGCAATAGAATTAATATATTATGTATCAAATTTGAAGAAAAATTATTTCACAGTAAGTTTTTTCCATCGCTTTAACCTTATTTAGCTTGAATAATCCCTTATAAAGCAGGCTAAGAGATAACACGGAGCAGCTAAAACTGTGCCTTATATTTTATACAAAAACACAATCCTCAATATTACATCATTTGCTCAGAATGACATAACTACCAATGCTACATTATGATCGAATCATTAAAATTTATCCCTTTCTCCTTCCAAATGGTGCATTGTTTCCTGAAAAAGTAATTCGATATTTTTATAACACATGGTGAAATGGTGTAACACACACGACAGTTACGAATGTCAAATGGGTAGTCCGGATAATATAAATTTTTTTTGTTTGTTTTTTGGGGGATTGACTTTCAGTTTCATACAAATGATGCATTCTGATAGTAAAAAAGAGATTGGCCTAGAAAAGTGCTATTATTTAGAAGTACATTGGTTGCATACTAATGCATCGGTTGTTATTGATTTAAAATACAAGATGCTACTCTTCGTCTATCGCAGCACTCATCTTACTAAAAAAAACATAATAAGCAAAATATAATTAGGTTTAAAAGGAAATTTAATCTTGAGCTACTTTCATATATTTCCTCCAAAATATATTTTTATATACATATATAACTTTTCTGGAGAACGCAATTATATTTAAAATATCCTAGTAGATTTTTATAACATCACCCCAATTGCATTTGTGCTGTGTGTGTATGCACGTACGTGGTGTATGTGTGTCTGAGTGTGTGGGGGTGGGGTGTTGTGGGGGGTGCCTATGTGTGTGCGCGCGCGTACTTGTGTGTGTGCACAGAACCAAAATGCAGATTTATTCAAGAAACCTTATATGTGTGTATATAGATGGATGGACGGACGTATGTATGTATGTATGTATGTATGTATGTATGTATGTATGTATGTATGTATGTATGTATGTATGTATGTATGTGAGAGTGTATGTTTCTCACAAGCCAAAGCTAATTATGAAAATAAATTATCCAAAACCATACTATTAGTATATATATATATATATATATACCATGAAACGATTCGACAGACTCCACCCTTACACTAAAATTTTATGATTGTTGTTGTTCAACACAAGTCAAACTTCTTAAAACTGAACTAAGATCAAAGACATTCTAACCCACATTATTCAGGCATAGTATACTTTGGACAGCATGATCTGGTCGTTGAGTCGATAAAGTTAGTTTTTGATTAATGTAAGAAGTCGAGGGATTTGGTACACAATCGCGTATGTACATACATACTTATTCATATACACACTCATACTTACACAACCATTATTCAGTATCTAGCATTCTCTATCTCCTCCCTCCATTGCTCTCTGCCCCACCTCTCTCATCTTTCTCTCTCTCTCTTTCTTTCTTTCTCTCTCTCTCTCTCTCTCTCTCTTTCTTTCTTTCTCTCTCTCTCTCTCTCTCTTTCTTTCTCTCTCTCTCTCCCTCTCTTCCTTGGTATCTTGTTTATGAGACAGCAAATACTTTTATCGGTGGGACTGCTAAACATCATTGTATGTTATTGTGATTAGTCAAGTATTCTGCCTGCTTTACAGCCTTTCAATCGTGAGAGTGCTTCCACTAACTGAAGTCAAGCAGGCTTTATTTATATCTATAATGGACATCATATAATAAAACAGAATGTATCTCGGATACTATTTTCAGTAGATAAAATAAGTAGATTTCATGTAAATTATTTCAATCTTTAAGGCTTGTATTTTCTGGTTGCCAATCTTTTAGGTTTTTGTAGGTTTCTAACATTAGAATAGCTGAGAATTTATTATATTACGCTTGGTGTGGGTTCATATCTTCAAAAGGATATATTGCTCAATGATTTCTTTATTCCGTAAGATAATGGCAGAGAATGGTAATGTCACTTATTCGATCAAATACAGGTGACTTTGATCGAATATCTGTACCACCAGAATGCTATGATTCAATTCATTTCACTACATTTTTATTCTATAAATTTATAATTGTCACTGTTGATGTATTCGGCTCATGTGGACCGTGATACGGCGGAGTGGTAGTGTTGGACAGAATGCTACCTTATATTCGTTCTGACTTCTGCGTTTTGATTTCAAATCCCACCGAGGTCGACTTTGTGTTTTATCCTTTCGGGGTCGATAAAATGCATCACCTCAAGAAGCGGGATGAAGTAGCATTACTGTAAGTACGTCGGACCGCATACCTTGAAATACTTGTTCCTCAAATGCCACCATAGCCTGCTGGTCAAAAACTTAACCCGTTTTGGGATACCTTTAGCGGAGTCCACTCAACAACAAACATTCGGGTCAAATTTCCGGTTAGAGGAAACATTCTTCTCTCCCTCTCACTTATCCAGGAGACCCTGCAACGGGTCTTGGTCGCTGTTTTTCCTCTTCTAAAAGATAAGATAAGATGCATTATCAAAAACATTCCAGCAATGAGAATCCCTCCATTTCTTTGATTGGGCGATAAATTCGGATTTCTGTGAATACAAGATATTATAAAATTAGATATGGACATTACAACGAATTTTTAGAATTGAAAACATAAAATTTTTTTTTAAATCAGTTAAGCAAGATAGCATAAAGGAGCTATGATTCTATTTACGGACGAAGTTTCCGGAAATCCATTATGGCCGATATATATATGACCAATCTGAGGTAGTAACCTTCAGCCATTTTAGCAATATAACGGCATTATGAGGCAATGACACCCAAAATGATATTTAATATAGCCCAAATGATATTTAACACAGGTACAATAGTAGTAGATGATACTTATATTTCGACACCTGAATGATGGAATACAAAGTGGACTCCGACTGGGTTCGATTCTGTCATCCAATGATTACATTTAGAGGAAAACAATTATAGTCGATAAATTCAACCCTAGTATTTAACTGGTACTCATCGGTGTTTATCGACTCCCGATGAATATAACATAAATTAAGTTACAACATGTATTTTAAAACACTACAACGGCAGCAATAGTTTCATTATCACAGCAACATTAATACTGATGTAGTATCAACACTGCTACAAATAATGCAGTACTGCTGCAGTAGTAGGAGTACTACTGCAACGACAGTAGCTACATTGCTACAAGAATGGAAGCTCTGCTACAATAGCAATAACTCTGCTGCAGCAGCAATCCTTTCCTAACAGCAGCAAGTCTACCACTACGGTAGCAAAACACAACATTACTCTGTAATCGTATTACTGCATTTTTATTTTTATTTTTTCAGCTTGTAGCAACAAGTTTATTGCAGCAAAACCTAGCAAAATATTTGTTCTTGTAAGATAGTTCTATGAAGCTATTTCTTTCTCACAAGTAAGACACAATTTTATTCTCTGTAACATAAATAAAACTGCAACGCTATCGTGGTGCTTACACTATGGCTATTGGCGCCAACAACACTGTGACATATAAGTTATAGCTGTGCGCACATTATCAAAAGCACTATACGTTAGAATTGAATACGTAAACATACAGAATTTCGATAGTGATAGGTTTGTGATTAAAAGCCAAGTTAAGCAGAGAGCAAGCAATACGCAACTAGATTGTTATTAGCATTCTGTAAGGCAAGGGTAGTAGACTGGCTGAATCGTTAGAGCGTTGGAAAAATATATTACAGTATTTAGTCCGGCTCTTTACATTCTGAGTTCAAATCCTGCCGCTATCAACTTTGCCATTCATCATTCGGCTGTCGATAAAATAAAGAGTCAGTTTTGGGGGCTGAAGGTACCGAGTAACATCTTCCTTCAGAATTGTTGGTCTTTTGCCTAAATTTGAAGCAATTTTTCATTTTGAAATAGATATATTTTATAAATCTCTTTTCAACTATAGATGATGCCTTTCTATTTTACTACAGTAGTAGTAGTAGTAGTATGTTCACAATACTCAATAACATTAAGATAATTACTAAGATTTTTTGTAACAATAACTGTACATGAATAGTTTTGAAGTAACACAACTAACAACTCTATATTGAATATAGTTGTACTATTGATAGTGTAACTACTACACTACACGTATATATAATTACACTATCATGCAGTAGTACCCTTTTAGTATCAAGAATGTTACATTGAACCCCGATTATGTCATGGCATGACTTTATCAAAATTATACGTGTAATTCAACACACTAAACCAGCTAGAAATATCAGCCAGTTCCCTTAAATTATATCCCTATTGTTTTGAAAAGGAAAGAACTTGTTATATAATGTAATTCAAAATACTCCGAGAAAGATAATATTTTCAAGGCTAGAACCCCCTTCGTTAATGATCTGTTTGATCAAAGATGAGAACGGCAACAGATTTCATTCAGTTATTATATACTGCATATATCGATGTGTAAGGTTACTGGGTACAATATATATACATAGAATTTCCATTTAAAAGGGTAAAATACATCGGATAAATGATGTTCTAGATCAGGGGTGGGCAAACCTTTTTGATCGCGGGCCGCACAGTGCGTCTTTGGAACCTTGGCGGGCCTCATTTATAGAAATCAAGTGAAAATATTTTTAAAGACGGTTATAGACCTATAAACACACAATTGATTGAAAGGAAATTTTGTGAAATATTCCTCTCGGCGGACCGCATGAAAACCTATGGCGGGCCGCATGCGGCCCGCGGGCCGTAGTTTTCCCACCCCTGTTCTAGATGCACAGGATCTGAAAAGGCTGACGAGCTATGTCAATCTTGGAATGTATTCGATCATATATCGATACGAACTCGATAAGAGCTGATCTGGCGCTGAACTACAGCAGCCACAGTTGTATATACTATGCACTTGAAACGGAATAATCTTGTCGAGCTTGCTCGGAGAAATTTCCCAGCTCAATCATATCTATCACGATTTCGGGAAGTCATCAGGGCAATATCTTGTTGCCAATTATTGGCAATCTCCTGTGCAGAGTTGTCCGATGAAAATTTTATGCTGGATGGCAACCCGTATATTTCCATGCCACGTCAATTTTTGCTTAGCTCTCCACTAGTCTTGCATAACATATGCGTCTTAAATAACATCATTGAATTCAAGAATGCTGACATAAAATTGTCGCTTGGTTAGATGTTGCACCCACCAGATATTCCAAGCAGCCCGCAACATGCCCGAGTAAATCTCAAGCTTTATTTCTAGTGTTTTATGAGTGTCCAAGTAGTACAATAGTGCTGCTTTCACATATCACGGAATAAAGTTTCTACTCCAAGTCATCTAGTAACAATGACTCCTAGATCACACTGAGACAATCAAAGGCAGTCCATGCTATCATAAGAGAATTTTCATTTTTTTTTTCTGTAGATGTGATATTTCGTGATAAGTATACAAAGGATTCTACAGTTTTAGATTTCGTTTGATTGATTGCGCTTATTGAGCGCTAATAATTGTAACAGATGCATGTAGTACTTGAAACGTTATCATAAACACCAACATCGTTTGCCACCTTTTAAGAAACAGTTGGAAAATAGGTAGCTTCTACAAAGAGAACGATGTTATGAGATTAATCTTTGACTGTTATTGCTGTGCCTGGCTGACGAGAAGAAGTCAGTTTGGCAAGAATGTACCCGAGCTCATAAATTTTGCAAACTGAAATGCAAAGAAAATCGAAAGCTTTTGAGAAATTTATAAGCTGTAAGACTGGTTCTTTGTCTCAAGCATTTGTCTTATGAAGAAAGGCTGAAGACGCTCGAGCTTTGTTCTCTAGAAAAACGACAACGCCGTGGTGATCTCATTCTCGCTCACAACATCATAAGCGGAAAGTATAACCTCTCGAAAGAGCTGTTCTTCACTCCTGCTCCAGAGCATGGGCTGCGGAGTCACTCCGAAAAGTTCTATCTACGACAATTTCATCTCAATCGAAGGAAAGGGGCTTTCTCCGTCCGGGTTGCGGATCCGTGGAATAAGCTGCCGGACGAGATAGTGAAGATGCCGACGACCGCTCGGTTCAAAGTCTCTCTTGACCAGAAATGGCCTGAACTCTTTGTATGACCACCCTTCCTGAACATGACTCCATGTCCCCCCTACATGGCCTTGCTTTTGCTTTTTGAGCCAATAAAGATTGAATTGAATTGAATTGAACTTCGTCAATTTTTCTTCTGTATACCAAGATCTGTCTAATAGTAGTGACATAACGATGTAAGATTGATAACTTATCGATGCAAAACTAGACTACCCTTACAAAACTAGAAAATATTTCAATTCTGACGTGTTGCTACCTTCTCTAAAACTTTAAGCAAAACGTAGTGGTACTAACATGTTTGAGGCCATGCAACTGATACATACACACATCTCAGACCACTTCCAATAGAAAGTCGTTGATAGGCAATGATTCATTTCCCCATTGTGCAACAGGATATCTTGTCTTCTTTTCTATGTTCACTCTACCATTATTGCAACATTTACTCCTCTTAATTATTTAGTTTGTTTTTCCCATCTCTTCGTATTTGTCTGAAACACATGTTCTCTTATCAACCCAACCTTTAAATTCTGTGTCCAAGAAACGCAGTCCTCTAAAATTACCTGTTTGACCGCTTTTTCCTGCAGACGTCCAAGTACATATGTTCATGCTGGATACCAACAATCTCATAATTCAAAGAGGATCATCAATGGTTAAGAGTACCGCCCTTCCTCCTTTGACTTACCGATAATGCAAATTATCAACTTTCGTGATATCACTTCCAAATCGGAATAACTTTAAACCTATAGAGATGGATTAATAACATATTAAATTGAATTATATACTTCGGATACAAGAAAATTGAGTTTCTAAACCTCGCACGTTGTTCGACGTCTTACAATATATTTAATAGACTATCTAAAAAGACAGCGCATCCTATCTATAAAACACAACCGACACGGAAACTGGTGCCATTACATATAACATTATTGAGTTATACGATATGAACTTCATTACACAGAGGCGACCGATCTGTCAATATATACCTCACTCTATATCGAGAATCAGCCATGAAGAAAACCCGTAATTTTGAAGCTAGTCAGGAATTAGGCTGAAGTATATTCCTTGATATCATTGATGAATGTACTTACAAATTTTCCTTCCTATTTTGCAGTTTGTGTAAACCAGTCGCGATTAATTGCATTTTGACACAAATTGCAAGGACAAAATTTGTGCTTAAACGTTGTGGTTACAAAAATCATTATCATTCAAAATTTATTTTGCAAGGCGGCGAGCTGGCAGAATTGTTAGCACGCAGGGCGTAATGCTTAGCGATATTTCGTCTGCTGCTATGTACTGAGTTCAAATTCCGCCGAGATCGACTTAGCCTTTCCTCTTTTCGGGGTCGATTAAATAAGTACCTGTTATGCACTGGGGTCGATATAATCCACTTAATCCCTTTGTTTGTCCCCTCCATATTTAGCTCCTTGTAGGCAATAAAGAAATAGATATTTACTTTGCAATTTAATGTCAAACAGAATCTATTTGGCAAAATTGTGCAGCTTTATTGACATACAAATGCGCTGTAGGTAAAAATTATTTTCTTGTGTGTACACTGCATAATATATTGAAGACAAAATCACTCTCCTCTACTTAGGTAAAGTTGTAAAAACGAATATAGTAAAGACAATAAGTTAATTTGTACAGAGTTATGTAGAATTTTCCCAGCCTTGTTGTTATTTCATAAATTACACTGGCTTAGCTGTAAATTGCGTAGATTATGAATGATAAATAGAAACAAGCTTAGTTGTAGAAACAAGATAGGTCCGTTATAACAATCGGAAGACTCACAGTAATAGAAAAGATATCGTTTTGTTGAGATTTAGTTTTAGGTCAAATTACAACACACCACTATCACTTGTAAGCCACTTCAGAATTAGACGACATTGCAGAACTATGTTTAAATCGTTGTTATATGCCAGTTGTAATAAAAATTGTGCTGTTTGGCGGGAAGCATGTATTTTTGATAGAACTGCATAAAAGTATTAATTCATTTGAGCCCTCGTAATGTCAGTTACTCTGGACGTTTAGGAGTATGTAAAAAGAGAAACTAAGCAGAGAACATAGCTGTGACTCTACACTTAATCTAGTTTGAAGATATGTGTTACAAATCATAATTACGCGTTTTTATTCTAGATAGATATAACATGCGTAATTATTTCTTGACTGCACGAGCTATAATACATAACAATCAACATTCAACTCCAACCAATGATTGAGCCCTGTTCAGAGTTTCATTATTATTCATGCTATTTACGAGTATGCAATGTAAGAAAGTGATTCAGCATATGCAGATGTTGTTTAAAACATTCTTATCAAATGGGGGAAACAAATAATAATAGATTAATACTTTGTTAGCGATGCTGATTTGGTGGCTTCTTAGTTAAGAAATGAATATACAACAGACACCGAGTTGTATTACCAATGACAGTTTCAATTACAGTTTATATGTGCGAATTACCATCACAGTAATATGTTGTCGAACACCAGTTGGATTCGAATATCTAATATTTCTGTTTTGCAGCACAGTTGGATAGCAGAAAGGGTAAATTGCTGAACTAAACAATTTTGAGGTATTTATTGAGGTCTTGGTTCAAAACTCCGGGGGTATCCTATTCATTGTCAAAAAGATCAATACTTCGATCTTTCAATATAATCAAGAAACGATAATATTCCCTACTTTATTTGTTCTCTCTAGAACAATAGACATATTACAACCATTACTCTCGAGATGGTTAATAAATGATTATCATCAAATCCCAAGTTGACAGAATTTTGTTCTTCAAAGCAGAAATAAAAATGTTCTACCAATTTAGTTATGAAACTTCCACAATTCAAATGCCATTCATTTGATTAAATGTCAGACTGAAATTAAATCTACTGGAAACTATTGTTGATGATAAAGTTATATAAAGAGCTAATTGCCCGAATATATTTGAAGATATAATTAATTAATTTAATTATACATTTTTAATAAAAGCTTGAAAAGTTATTTTTCAATAGTTGGTATGGATCTTCTCTATTTGTAGATATATTAACTCGCTTACCTTGGATTTGTTTTCACTAATATCAGGATTAATTTTATCTTCTCGCTAGATGTATTTTATGCTAAAATTTATTTTAAGAAGACTTTTTTCTCATACAAAGAAAACATAATTGTCCAAAACATTGTTACTAAATCCCAAGGAGGGTAAATTACAATCTAACATTAAGGACTTTACATAAAAGGCATAAGTGGACTGGTTTCAATAAAAGATAGAAATTGCAGTGATAGCCATTTGTTAGACTAATACCCATCAAGGCGGTACTCCAGCATGGCAGCAGTACAATTACT
>NC_043002.1:116510399-116515399 GCF_006345805.1 Octopus sinensis | reverse complement strand
CCTTGAATCGCTATGTGTGGTTGAGAAATACACCAACTGCTTTGCCTGCAACACCAAGGCCGAGCCAGAAGCCACGATAAAAATGTTTTCAAAGATCATCTGAGGGACATAGTGAGAAACATATGTGCCGGTTTCCAGAGCCGTTCTGCGGCAGTGTGGAAGGTATAATCGAGTTGATAGTTTTTGATTTTTATTTTAATGACATTATTTTTTATGCGTTATTTTGTATATATATATGTATGTATGTATGTGTGTATGTATGTATGTATGTATGTATGTATGTATGTATATATATATATATATGTGTATATGAATATATATATGTGTATATATATTATGTATGTATGAGGTATGACAACCTTCTACGTATATTTCCTATTTAGTACTGATAATGCTTCATTTATGAGGACGTACTCCTGTGTTTGTCAAGTTGACCCAATATGCTTCCATGTTGGTCTTTGGCATCTTGGTAGCGTATGGAGAGCTCTTTTTTGCCGTCATATTGTCTCAAATGTGTGTCATTTAGTCTTTCTGCAATGCTTCTAGATGTCCCACCTTTGTATATCATGTTCATGTCTTTACAAGCACCCTCTATGCACTTTATGCTGTAGACTACATTTCTAGTTCTACAGTTACTGCCATGATTAATCTGACATACCATGCAGTTAGCATTGGTGCATGTGTTATTCTCAAAGGGGTATGTCCTACATAGTTGTGATTTGATGGAGCTCCCTGGCTTTTCAACGATCTTAATGTTGAGTTTGGCCTCCTTCAGAGCTTCCCTAAATCTTCGGGCTATTTCTGGATGGACTGTAGCCTCTACAAACATCACTCCTTGATATTTTTCGCTCTTTTACCACGTGTTCACCTTGTTTGCTTTGTCGCAAACTCTTTGTGTCCTATTCTAGTCTTTGCTCCTATATCTCGGGCAGGTACCACTGATTTCATTACATATGAATGCTATCTAATTTCTTTCTTGCACCTCTGTATAACCAAACCCTATCTTTCTGATAATATCCAGGGAACTGCATGCGGTACATGAGGTTCTGTACATGTTTCTTTGTTTCATAGGGTTTGCATAGTGGAGACACGTTGTTCATTATCCTCACTAAGTCTGCTATCAGTATTTCGATTTTCATGTTGCGTGACAAAGGTGAGTTCTTGTGAACAATATATTTAGAAGTTATGGGTTTCATGTAATAGAAGTGGAAGAGCTGCAGTCTGCTGTTCACAGTCTCTAACCAAATTTCAGTATCAAGTACATGAAGTCTATTGTTAGGGTATCTAGTGTGGTAATTTATAGTTACCTTGATACTCTGGCGGATGCAGTTAGCTACGTGCTGCATGCTCTCCATTATACTCTTCACCGTTTCTACATTACATTTACTAGAGTTTGTCCTTACTAGAATATTAATGTCATCTACATACATACAATAAAGCAAAACAGTTGTGGATTGTTCCGCAAAGGGTTGTCTAAGTTTTCTCTCCCACCAGGTCATGAAAAGGCCAGCCACATTGACACCAATGTCTGCACATTGAACCTGCATGTATAGCTTCCTGTTAAACTTTACTGTGTGGTTCTTCAAGGTGATCCTTATGGTAGCCTCTATTGGATGTTCTATCATTCTTTTCGCCTGGCTATTATTCTTAGGGTCCTGGTTGGGTATGGTCCAGCCACTCCAGCGCTCTGCGGTGATTTTCTTCACTGCCGAGATGATGGTGGGTGGTCTTCCTTTCTGTGGCCTGGTGGGGAAGAATCTACTAAGGTCATGGTTGTTAGGGAGGTAAAGTCATAGCTTAGTTTAAGGATGAGACCCAGTTCCCTCGTTTTGACTTCACAGAACTCTACTTCACTCTCACAAATAATTTCAATGCATTTTTCTACAGCAAGGTCCATAGATGCGTAGAGTGAAACTACATCCATACTACCCACTACACAAGCTTTGAGGCCATTGGAGTGGTTGCAACTACTGATTCTGCTGAGGAGATGCTCCGTGCTCACACAGAGATCTGGGGACATTTCAATGAGAGGTCATAATACCCGTAAAAGGAAGTAGGATAGTAGGATTGCTGGGGATATTTGCTCCGCAAACTGATCGAGTTTATGATCTTTATGTAAGGTTTATGATCTTTATGTAACCCGTATAGCGTAGGAACATTGTTGAATGTTTGGAAAATTTATGCAGTCTATTTCTTCGGTTGGAGTATGTTGCACCACTATATTATGTGTGCATTGAGAAATTTTTCCACTCTTTCATGTCCTTGTGGTGCAACTTCTCTCATGCTAATGATACGTTGTTGCATGGTCTGGAAATAGTTCTGTGGGCTGTCTATTGACAGTCTGCCAGGTTTGTCCATAGGGAGGCACACTAATTCCCTCTTCCAAATTTGCTGTTTCACTTTTTGTGTATATATAGGTGCAGTAGTGGCTTGCTTACCAACCATATGGTTCCGGGTTCAGTCCCACTGCGTAGCACCTTGTGGATTTGGTGAACGGAAACTGAAAGAAGCCGGTCGTATATGTGTGCATGTATGTTTGTGTATCTGTGTTTGTCGCCCCCACCCCCACCCAACGTCGCTTGACAAACGATACTGGTGCATTTACGTCCCCGTTACCTTTTTTAACGGACGCTTTATCAAAATATCATATATCTGCTGCCCCAATATGAAGAACTGTGTTACTCTTAAACACCACCAAGATCGACTGTCGAGACCCTGAAGTGCATGATAAACTCCGTCATATATGAGGCTGAAGTGACAGCTACGCTTTCGAAATGAAATTACATCGGTTTATGCGAAGGCGATTTCAAAAGACGTTATGCAAACCACCTATCGTCTTTCCGGCTCATCGACAGCAGTAAAGCCACTAGGTTGGTTAGCCATGCATGGTGTTTGAAGACCAACTCGACATCACATACAATCAAGTAGAAAAATCGTAGAGAAACCCATGTCAGATGTTAATGGATCTAAGAAATGCAACTTATGCGTAGCTGAAGGATCTCACTCTCTTTTTAGATCAGAAATTTCCAGCAAATGCAAACATATGGACACAATTCTTTCGGATTGAGCAGCTGTTTCGCAAACTTTGGGCCCCTCTCCGGTGAATCATTCTACAACAACCAGTTTTATTATGGCTTTCCGGTTAAAGCAGACATAGCTTTAAATATTTTCTTTTCTTTTTCCATTTTGCTTTTCACCCTTCTGATTTTTGCATCTATCTTAATCTCGTTTGCATCTATCTTAATCTCGTTTTTTTCTCGAGATTTCTCTTGTTCCAGCGTCCTTATTTATAAATTGAATAAGCTATGCGCTCAGAGCCTGAGATTGCTGGAGACACAAAGCGTGTTATAAAAATCGACCTAAACTCGTTTCTCTAATTCATGAAACTATTAGTAGTTCGTATCTTTATAATGTGTACGTTATATAATATCTCTCACTTGATGGAGAACGTTTATGTTCATCTTACTGTAACAGAAAAGTAAACTATATATGTATGTGTTTGTACCTTTATATATTGTATATATCGTATATTATATTACATATATATGTTATATACATATTACATAATTTTTATATATATATTATATATACATATATTACATATGCATACACACACACAAACATATATATATATATTATATATATATATATATATATATATATATATATATATATATATATATCAACAATCAAGGAACGGCCATAATAGGCCATTCACCCACTAGAAATAACAGCCAAAGCTTCAACCGCAAATAAAAATCAATTCCGTAAACAGGAGAAAATTTAAAAAACATTTACCCTGTAATTTCTTATACGATGCACCGTTTCATCTGCTGTTTAATGGTAAACTAACCTGATTAAATTAAATCAAGCCAATCTTCCATAGGCCCTCAGATTCTTCAGTAAGAAATAGCCCAAGTCGGAACAGATATTTTCACGAGGCATTTCCGACCCTGCCAAGGTAATATCTGACCTAAAATTTTCAAATCATCGCACTCGCGCCAAATTTATCGGCAGCAAATAAATATAAGCCGTCGATTCCATTACGGAATTAACCAGAAAATTCATAATTAATCAATATAGGGTGATTAATTATATATATATATATATATATATAATATATATATATAATATATATATATATATATTATACATTTACATACATAAATATACATATGCATATAAATCAAAGCATAGATTTTTACGTGCATATACAAATAGGAATTCATTCAAACTGGAATGTCCACGAGAGCTGATATACACGGTCGTGCAATTCTAGAAATCTGTATTGTAGGATTTTAGATAGAAATACGTGAAGTACGCATATAAACATATAGCTTTGTTTTCTGTTTACACTAAAATAAATATCCGTACTTGCATTAATATTCAGAAACATTCCAGCAGATGTAGAGAGGCTGATACAAGCATATATTCTTAAATACATAAACTTTCATATCTTGAGTGGAGTGCATGTTATGAAGTAGTTTGAAGTGTTTAGAGTTGATGAACAGTGGGGTAGGGTTACTTCTCTTGACTAACCTGTTATGTAATATTCTGTAACCGATTTCTACCTTGACCAACGAGTTAGGATTACCCAACTACTCTTTTCACTTTCGCTGTGTTATGTACCCGCGTTGATTATATATTATTATTATTATTATCATATATATATATATATATATATTATTATTATTATAATTATTATTATCATTATTTTTATTATTATTATTATTATTATTATTATTATTATTATTATTATTATTATCATCATTAGGCGCAGGAGTGGCTGTGTGGTAAGTAGCTTGCTTACCAACCACATGGTTCCGGGTTCAGTCCCACTGCTTGGCACCTTGGGCAAGTGTCTTCTACTATAAGCTCGGGCCGACCAAAGCCTTGTGAGTGGATTTGGTAGACGGAAACTGAAAGAAGCCCGTCGTATATATGTATATGTATGTTTGTGTATGTGTTTATGCGTTTTTGTCTTTCCCCCCAACATCGCT
>NC_043002.1:116487899-116505399 GCF_006345805.1 Octopus sinensis | reverse complement strand
TATTGTTTTATTCTTGAGGCTCCACACTTTGCCAATTTCTATTTCAAGATCTTTATAGATCGTTCTAGAGGTGTGAGATGTGATCATTTTCAAGCACTGGAGGTGGTTGGTGGTCCCACCAGTTTTTATCATGGGGCAGGTCCAGGATTTTTCAAATTACCCAGTGAATATATCGTGCAGCTCTATCATGCCTGTTGAGATATTCTGTAGAAGACTGCACATGGAGACAACATGATTTATGGTTTCATTTTGTTGTTGACATACACGACATGTTGTGCAGCTGCCGTTCTTTAATATGTTGGCCTAGTAGTTTCTTGTAGGCAGGCATTTATCTTGGGCTGCTGTGATAAACCCTTTTGTTTCTGATTTTAAGCCAGAAGACATTAATCATTGATGGGTAAGTGCTTTGTCAACATCGATATTATTAGCCCTCTTTGGGTATTTGCCATTGAGAGGTTTTTCTTGACATTTATCAGGAAGAATGTCTCATGCGTTTAGTTTTCTCATGCGCTTAGTTTTTCCTGTGCTTGTTTCTAGTAGTCTAATTCTGGAATTTGTTGTATTTGGAATTCACTTATATATTCCTTTGCCTGTTTTGTTACTGGGTATGATGCTTTCTTGTTTTCATGTTTTGAGACAAGTTTTAACATCCAGTCCTCAGAGTTTTTCAGGTAGGTGTCTAAACCAATTGTGGCAATCTTCATTGTTATTGCCAGTTGTAAAAGTCCACGGCCTCTCTCTTTTCTTAGTCGTTCTATATCTGCCTTAGGGTGGTGTATTCTATGCATTGTCAACAGTTTTCGTATTTTTCTGTCAAGAATACATACTTCAGTAATTGACCAGTTAATGATATCGAAACTGTAAGTCACGACTGGTATTGACCGCTTCGATCCTGTTTCTTGCATTCAGCTCTGTCTTGAGTATTGCCCTTACTCTGCAATAACATTCTCTTCTGATACTTTCCCTTGTCACTGAATGTTTGATTCCGCCCCCTTCAAATACCAATGGGTATTTGTAGCTCTCCACTGGTTCTAACTCCTTTATGACATTCTGCTAGTCAAGGTTAACGTGAGATGTTTCTGTCATTTTTCCTTTGAGAAAGGTAGCTTTTGAACATTTATCGAGGCCAAATTGCATCCTGATGTCATCGCTGAATTGTTTAACAATTGGTAGTAAGCCTTGTAGTTGTTGGCCATTTTTAACAAAGAGCTTTAAATTGTCCATGTAAATGAGATGATTTATATTTTTATCAAACATTTTATAATCGTACTGTACATCATTGAGCAATTTCGAGTGAGGTAATAAGGCCAGACAAAAGAGGAATGGTGACAGAGGGTCACACTGGAAAATGCCACATGGAATTCTTACATCTCCTGCATTTAGAGATTCATTGTCATTGTTCAAAGTCAGTGTGGTTCTCCATCTTCTCATACTAACAGACAAAAAGTTTCGCAGAGTAGGTGTTTTTTTTATACATTTCCAGACATTTCTTAATCCAGCTATGTGGTAGACTTATTATTATTATTATAATTATTATTATTATTATAATTATTATTATTATTATTATTATTATTATTATTATTATTATTATTATTATTATTATTATTATTATTATTATTATTATTATTATCATTATTATTATTCAGTAGTCATTTTTATCACGTGCTTTCACTGCACTACCGAGCGCATCTCTGTGTGCCTAGGGTATGTGTTGTGGTTTCTAGTGGTGCTCTTATATTCACCGTATTGAAAGCGTTTTACGCTGGATGTTCGTGGTGCCTATTTCCAGATCTTTGTATTTTGATAGTTTCTCCGTTTCTTTTAGAGATACATTGTCATCTCTTGACATTGACACATCTGTTAGCAGCCATTTTTCTCTTGGTGATCTCTGACAACTATATCCGGTCTATTAGCCTTGATTTCTCTATCTGTGTGTATTGGCATATCCCAGAGTATGTTTGCTTTCTCATTTTCCGAAACCTTTTCTGGGGTGTGCCTATATCATCTTTTTTCTTTGTCACTTCATAGGGTTGGTATAGCTTCCAGTGTATGTAGGCCCCAACCCTGTCATATCTGTGAATATATGCCTTCTTAGTCAGGACTAGGCATCCACAGACAATAGGATTTATTATTTCTTCTCCATCACTACATATTCTTCAATTGTATTTTTTTCCATTATGCGTTTTTAGTGATCTCTGATGGGAAGGATTTTGATCTTGTGCAGCAATTAAAAGTCCTTAGTCTCTACTTTGAGTCCTGAGCTTCTTAACCATTGTTGGGATTCTACTTTGCCTACTTCTTCTTTGTTCAGCTTAACCCAATATTCTCTATATAGGGGCTTTTTGCCATCGTTTTATATTGATATATTGTTGCTCCAGCTTCAAATTGGATTTCAGTTGTTTTAAAGCTTTTGTTGATTCCTTTTTTTCTTCATAGCTGTTAGGTAATATGACTTCTTTCTTGTATTTTTCAGTTTCCTTAAAGACAGAAAACATTTTTTTTTTCGATCGTGTTTTATGGTTACTTGTACCAGCTTCCCTTGCTTCTGTATTAGGTATCTGTGTAATCCTATGGTTGCTATTTTATAATAAGTTTCTATCTATATAACACCTCTTCCACCTTTTATCAGTTGTATATATAACCTTTCTATGTCAGTTTTGGGTGGTGCATCCTAATTTCTGTCATTATTTTTTTTTGTTTTCCTGTCTAGTTTGATTAGATCGTTTAGAGTCTAGTCAAGTCGTACCTTGTATTTATATGTGTGTGTGTGTGTGTGTGTGTCTGTGTGTCTGTGTGTGTGGAAAAGAGAGAGAAAGAGAGAGAGTTTTTAGTTTATAAAATTGATTCCGTTTAGATTCTCTATATGTTCAGTAAAAGTTGGTTTGATGAACTAAATATTGTTCAGATTTGTGAAAATATAATTTGAAGAGGAAATGTTTGTATGTCTGTCTGTGACCATTTTGCAACCGAATATTTTCTGGCACATAATTCAAAGAGAATTATATCAGCCAAGCAGGATGAATACATATCAAAGAAAAATTTTAGATTCATAAAACTAGGATGCATTGTGAAAATTTTAATCATTAGTCGAATCCTAGGAAAGACTGACGTAGCTATTCAGAGTCAGTTAGTTAATAATATGTTTGATATGGTTAGAAAGTTTATGTATCATTTACCAATTCTTTAAGTTAGTGGTTAAGGTAATAAAGAGAGTTGGATAAATCTAGTGTAACATCCCAACAATTGAAAAGCTTCAATGGTTATTTAGAAACTTAAGGCTTTAAAGAGGACTTTTTTTCATCTGTCGGTTGCACTTTAATGTATGTAAAATCTAATAAAGTTGACTGAGCACCCTTAGTAACAAAGTTTTTATTGAACCATACGATACCAGTATATTTAACAATCATATTTCGAGATCATAATTATTTCAGTTTCTTTCTCCATGATGTTTGTGATAGATTTAGTGTAATCGATTGCCAAGTTAATATGGTTGATCGATGAATAATAGTTACAAATGTCAAGCTGAGAACATCTGCATTTGTTTAACCGTTTAATCACTTCCAGTGTACAATTCCAAAGAGATAATAGTGAAACGTATTCTTTTCGGGGGTTATTTTATCACGGATATGCTTACTGATCTTATATCGGTCAGTGTAGGATGATTCACACTAATCGTCGGTTTGTAATCGAAATCTTTCTCAAACTTTTTACGTAAAGAAAGTTCATTTGGCGAAAGAAGCTATATGCGATGATACGCAAGTTGGATTTAATGTATGTGTAAACCTACCTGCTTTTATTGTAATATCTTGCATAGTGAATCGTTATTCTTCATTGACTACTGCAGTCCAACATTCTTAATAACAATTAGACTTATTAGATACATAAAACCGTTATGAATAATATATATATAAAATATTCTTATTATGGCAAAATGTAAATCATGTGATAAATCGAAATTGGAACAATAAATGAAGTTCAGCCCCAAATAATGTGTGTATGTATGTGTGGGTGCTTGTTTGTACTTGTGCGTGAGTGTGCGTATATGTGTCTATACATACATATATGTATGCATATATGTATACATGTACTCATGCATGCATGTTATTCATGTATATATGTACGTACGTATACTTAAATGTTTTCTGTTTACTGTTTACCTTGGATAAGTGTATTATTCATTAAGTTGCTCAGCATGTTCAGGATAATGAAGACTGACAAAAGATCTACTTCTTCTTTGTTTATATTTCTAATAGAAGAATAATCGTAGCCTAGAACGCACAGAAGGTAAATTGCAGCAAATCTTTATGCACTAAAGTTCAAGATATTGTTAATAATATTTTTTTATAAAGCACACATGCATTAAGGAGAATGTCATAGATTGAATCGATTCTCACTCAATTATTGTTTTTCATGCTATTAAACCCGGCGATTTGAATTCAGAATTTAAAGTGCCGTAACTATTTCAATAAGTTCAGCAAATTCTAAATGGTTATTCAGTTGTCATATCCATATTTTCTTTCTAGGTATATAATGTAACGTTCTTTTAGAGCAAGATTACATATATATATATCAATACATAGACTTAATTAGTTCGTTTATCTAAGAGATTGTAATCGAATCCTCTGGCAGAATTGATAGTAATGATTACATGCAATAGGGCAACGAGTAACAAATTGTATATTATGAAATAGCTAATGTATTTGCATTTATTAAACAGCTCCAGTTAATTTATCATGTAAGTAACTATTGATTATAAGGGCCACACAAATATTTGGCAAAAATATTCATACTTCCGCTTCAGTAAATCTGAATATTACATCGATGGGTGTTGCCCCCCTGAAAATCATCCGTGTGCTACTGAATGAATTGGAAGAAACACGTTTTTATTTCAAAGTGAGGAAGAACACAACGGTTAAGGAAGATTAATGGAGATTAAACTGCAGTAATATGGAATATAAAGAGTTGGTGAGGAAATTCTGACTTAAGAAAGAAAACGATAACATAGGAGAATAATGGGAAAGATGGCGGAAAATAAAATGTCTAACACAGCTTCAGAGGCAGTAATATCAGTGCGTGAGCATATATGTGGTTCTAATCAGGTGAAAATGTCTTTACCAGTTATGAAGTTGTTTTTAAAGTGTCTGTATTTCCCAAAACGCTCTGATCTCATGTTTAAAACCCGGTTTTCGTGATGGAAATTTTCGAGGATTTTGCTTTACTCTGCAATGCATAGGTCACATCTTTTGCTTCCAATTTTGTAAGCATGAGATATTCTAGGATTTTTTATCTTTTATTGAAGCTCAAAGTTTCCAGATGTAGTTAATAATTGTCCAATTTTTAAGTGTTCTTTTAATTTATATGCCTAAAGTAGGATATCTGATTAAAACTTCAGCTTAAATTTATCTTCCGACACACCAATATAACATTTATGAATATATATATATATATATATATAATATATATATATATATGTATATGTATGTATATGTATATGTGTGTGTGTGTGTGCGCGCGTGCGTATGTGTGTGTGTGTATACATATATTAACGGTGGTGCCCCAGCATGACCGCAGCTTTCAAGGTGAAACAATTTAAAGATATATATATATATATATATATATATATATTATATATATATATATATATAGGGTGGCCATAAAGTCATGCACCATCCTGCAATACGTGAAATTGCTAACATTCTCTTGTTTTTTCTCACAAACCAATCCTCATTGTATGGAGGCACATAATAAACAAGTCGGGGCCAAGGTAATGGTGTGGTGTGGTATTTGGCACAATCAAGTAATTGGACCATTTTATTTTGAGGGCTCTGTGACAGGTGGCTTGTATCTGAACGTGCTTTAACAGCAAGATGATGCCCCAAATGTATTTACTTGGAAGGGAAAATCCTGTCTGGTTTCAGCAT
Organism: Octopus sinensis; assembly: GCF_006345805.1. Classification (NCBI taxonomy): domain Eukaryota; kingdom Metazoa; phylum Mollusca; class Cephalopoda; order Octopoda; family Octopodidae; genus Octopus; species Octopus sinensis. Next base: position 116,499,478 of record NC_043002.1, on the reverse strand, counting down.
GATGGGATCCTGGCCCATTATACATTACAGCTTCGTGATTTTCTGAATGAACATTTTCAAGGAAGATGGCTCAGGCGTCGCGGGCCAAATGCATTGGTACCACGGTCACCAGATTTAACTCCAATGGACATTTTCTTCTGGGGCTACATATAATCTCTTGTGTATTCTGAAAAGATTCGTGACTAAAGACATCTTCAAAGAATTGTTGAAGCGTGTAAACAAGCCAGCGACAATGAAGAACTATTTGAGAGGGTTCATCACAATTTCAAATTCCGTATGAACACTTATTTAGAGTTACATGGCCACACTTTGAACATTTGTAATGGATTACCCACTTCATCGCTAATAAAGCATACTTGATATTCCCATGGTGCGTGACTTTGTGACCACCCTGTATATAAGAGCAACTATTGTGCTGATGATAGCGTTTGAGGCAGATATGTTCAAGTTTATATCTTGTCTCCAGTAAAACAGACTGTCTTTTATTTAATGGTACATAAACTCTTGACAATACACGATTCTTGAAAGCATTTATACTTGTATGTGTATTATACGCACTTATACGTTGATAGTTTTTCATGTTATCTGCTGTTTTCGTTTTCTATTCATCAATAACAATTATTTTTTTGTGTTGTTCTTTTTTTATATACAGTTGTGTTTCTGTTTGTGCAAAGCAGTCATGGCCAAACAACTACAAAGCATCTGAAATTTTCCCGTCCGGTCGAGTCGGAGACAGTTGAAGATTTGGATGGATCTACAGCAGATACATTCCAATTAAATATAATGTCTACGGACCAAAATGTTCAATCGGAAATGCCATCTACTACAAGACGCCAAATTAGAAATTCAACACCTGCGTTGAATAAAATATCTATTAGTGCCATTTCAAGTACAGCAGGGATTACTACTAATACTACTACTGCTACAATAACCACAACTAGTAGAAGTAGTAGTAGTAGTAGTAGTAGTAGTAGTAGTAGTACCACCACCAGCAAAGCGAAAAGTAGTACCACCACCAGCAAAGCGAAAAGTAGTACCACCACCAGCAAAGCGAAAAGTCAAAGTGAAGTAGCCAAAGTGAATGAGAGAGATAGTTTAAAGAAACAACTCACCAACTACAAAATAATTGTCGCTGCAGTCAGTATTTTGTTGGGCATAGTATTACTTATGTTCATTTTCTATGTCATCTCAAAGTAAGAAACATTCATTTTACTTTTTCCTTTCAGTATATTAAACACCTCTAACAATGCTTAATTGAAATAAACAGCACCTTTCTTTTCCATTTAGCGTCCTGCATTCACCCAAGAAACAACCTAGATAGCTCACGCCAAACTTACTCGATGTTTGTGCACAAAAGTCCTGAAAATATGTTTATGAAAGGAGACAGGGCAACCTAAAAATCTCCCAATAACTTATTCATTGTTTATATCAATAAAGCAAACTTGTTTCACCCTTTCTACTAAACCAGACTTGCAAATACTAATTCATTATCTGATGATTTCTTATGGAGGTGTCACATATGTAATATAAGCCAGAAAATGCTTCAGTGCTGATTAGATGTTGACTCTCTACAAATCTCAAGGAAATACAATAAGGAAGTGCTACCGCCATATCCGGAACACTAGACCTCACAACAAAATCCATTACCTACTGAATATTACATCAACCCCTGCGTTTGCTACTTTCCAATTTTTTCTTCCTATAATAATAACTTCAAATTTTGGCACAAGGCCCGAAATTTCGGGGGAGGGGAGTAAGCTGATAACATCGATCCCGGTGTTCAACTAGTACTTATTTTATAGATCCCGAAAAGATAAAAGGCAAAGTCGACCCTGGCGGAATTTGAAGTCAGAATGTAAAGACGGGCGAAATGTCGCTAAGCTTTTCGCCCGGTGTGCTAACGATTCTGTCCAGCTCGCCGCCTTTTTTACTTTCTGTAATAATATTTATTTGAAATTCTCTCTCAATCTATTTTCCCCTTGTGGATGTTGATTGATAGATATTCATTCTGAACATCAATTGCATTGACCTCACTGGTCTCGGAAGGAATATGTGCAATATAGATATTCTTTTCTACTCTAGGCACAAGGCTCGAAATTTTGGGGGAGAGGGCCAGTTGATTAGATCGACCCCAGTACACAACTTTGTACTTTATTTATCGACCCCGAAAGGATGAAAGGCAAAGTCGACCTCAGCAGAATTTGAACTCAGAACGTAAAGATAGACGAAATATTGCTACGCATTTCGCCCGGCGTGCTAACGTTTCTTATTTCTTTATTGCCCACAAGGGGCTAAACATAGAGGGGACAAACAAGGACGGACAAAGGGATTAAGACGATTACATCGATCCCAGTGCGTAACTGCTACTTAATTAATCGACTCCGAAAGAATGAAAAGCAAAGACGATCTCGGCGGAATTTGAACAAATAACGTAACGGTAGCCAAAATACAGCTAGGCATTTCGCCCGGCGTACTAACGTGTCTGCCAGCTCGCCGCCTTGCGTACAGTATAAATATTGACTCTCCTCCTCTATGACTAATTCACGAATAAATATACGTATTTCTGAAGATGGGAGAAATTATCGAAATTGTTTCGTTCATCAAAATATTTATCTAATACTTTGGCACAGACCTTGTCTATTGTTCTCTAGGGGGTCGATAAGTATTAGTACTAGTAAAATAATTTGTGATATATTTTATAAATTGTATACTAATGAATAAGGGGTGTTTACATCGAAATCAATAGAAAAATTATTTTAGTTATTGTAGATTTCAATTTAATGGTTTGCTTACTTTTGTTTTCTAGAAAGAAAAACAGTTTAGATATTGATCAGCCACGTTATAATACTCAGGTAAGGACATATTTTTCCTTTATTTTTTTCTATTCTCACCTTTTAACTAAATAATGTCTAGAAACAGTCTCCCGATCTTTAGAATCAAAAGCTCCGAAACGCTATCACAGTCCTGCAATATCATTTTTATACTGACAGAACTTTTCTTTCAATATTGGTTTCAAATTTCGGCACAAGACAACCAATTTCGGGAAAGGAGATAAATGGGTTACATCGACTCCAGTGTTCAACTGGTACTTATTTTATCGACCCTGAAAGGATGAAAGGCAAAGTCGACCTCGGCAGAATTTGAACTCAGAACATATAGACAGAAGAAATACCGCTAAGCATTTCACTGGCGTGCTAACGATTCTGCCAGGTCATCACTTTAACTTTGCTTTCAATATTGGTTTCAAAGCCAGGAGTTGTAAGGAAGGGGGTTTAGTCGATTACAGCAACATCAGTACTCAACTGGTACTTATATTATCGACTCCGAAGGGAAGACTGACCAAGCCAACCTCGGCTGTATTTGAACTCAGAACATAAAGACGGACGACATATCGCTAAAAAATGTGTGGCCTACTAATCATTTTGCCAGCTCGCTGCCTTCTTTTCTTTTAATATTGATTTCAAATTTTGGCACAAGGCCAGCAATTTTGGGGGAGGGGTAAGTCAATTACATCGTTCCCAGTGTTCAACTAAGTCAATTACATAGATTCCAGTGTTCAACTGGTACTTATGTTATCCACCTCGAAAGGATGAAAGGCAAAGTCCACCTCGGCGGCATTTGAACTCAGAACTTAAAGACTGACGAAATGCACCTAAGCATTTTGTCCGGCGTGCTAACGATTCTACCACTTTGCCGCCTTCTTTTCGTCTGATATTAAAATTATTTAAGATGAAAACTTTACGACAACCAGTTTTCTAGAAAAACTTGGAGTGTTCGTGTTTGATCTTAGTTTATAATTTATTTTCAAACTATGTTTTATGCCTTAATCAATCGGAGGAAAACAAATAGAGCCCTTCTTTCTATACGAGTATATTAAAACATTAATCAGTTTACTGTATTCATCAACAATCACATAAAATTTGTTGGTTTCGATTTTAATTCAAATGATATTCACTTATTGATATAGGTGTGATTAGAGGTTCGTAAAGAAGATGAAGCTAAGGAAATATATTAGGAAAAATTACCTTTGTGATATTTATTTCTAAAGGACAGTGATACGGCTAATTAGTTGCTACAGAAGTATTTGCAGATATCATTCCTGTCCAGCAGTACTTACACACCACACATTCCTATTTAAATATATTGCTAGCATGTCTGTCACACACATCTTTGTACTACATCCTGTTTGTTCTTGATGTCCAACTTGATACCTGTTATTTCACCACTTTATTTCTCCAAATAATTTTTCATCGTTATTTTCCGTAGTGCACAGAACACTTCAATAAATAGCGTTTGTTCTAATCTATTTTCCTTTATATTCATTTTCTTGGCAAAAATGTGATTGCTTGGTGAGTTCACTATGGAATATTTCCTAGTTTTAAAACTACTTTCTGATTTTGTGTCATTTTTCATACGTTTTATGATATAGGCGTGTAGACTATATTGATAAAAGATAGCAATCATCTTTATTCTTAGCTCGAAGAATCGGCTTATATTTAATGATATATAAAAGTGGAAAGTTAATTCCCATTTGCTATCATAAAGATTATTAGAAAGAGATGGATATACGAACTTAAATACCATAAATCCAATTAGTATCTAAGTATGAATAAATATGAAATAGAAGTAAAAGCAAGTGCCGACATCCTGAGAGCTTGGGAAGAAAAAGACTGGTCATATCATAAATGACTTATGTGACTGCGAATAGTTATGAATGTATGAAAATGTGGTTTAAAATGTTTTGTGGCAATATTGCATTCATCAAATTTTTTTTTATAAAAGTTTATGTTAATCTAGCTTGATGTTCAGGTTTTAGTATTTTTTCTTAATGTTGCATTTTTTTTATTATTTCAGATCTGTGAAAATAAAACGTCAAATAAAGCGGTAAATTAATATATTTCATAATAAAATAAATTCCTATTTTCTGTTACTTGTACCGAGCTATTAAAAACACTAAAGTAATATTTCCTTTAATGTGGATAACTGAAAACTATACGGAGCACTGCATTATTAATTCATTCAAATTTTGGCACAAGGTCCATAGTTGACTGATACTTTATTTTATCGAATCTCTAAAGAATGAAAGATGGGATTTGAGCTTAACATACAGAGAACCGGGGGAAATGCTGTAAAGCAATTTCTCCGACCCATAAGTTATTCTCCCAGCTCGCCGCCTTACAGAGGCAATATATCGATAATTCTTTCTGATTTTGGTACAAGGCTAGCGGTTTTCATGGAAGGGGTTGTTGAATAATTGACCTCCAGTACTCGACTGAAAGGATAAAAGGGAAAGCCGACTCCGTGGCCTTCGAACTTAGAAAGTAGAATCGGAAAAATGCCATTTAGCATTTTGTCTCGCTTGCTAATGATTCTACTAGTTCGCTGCCTTAGATTGGCGGTGTATTAACAGTAGCAGTTCAAAATAATAGAATGTTGTGTATTATAGTATAACAAAATGTAACACTGCATAGATATATTCAGTATTACATTAATAGAAGACTATAGTTAAAATTAAGAGATTACTATCTGGACTACCTTCGAATTGGAGTGTCGTAAAATGATTCAGTGCTGTATAATATGAAGTGTTGTTGAAGTAGAAATTTATACGATTCAGGATATCAAGATATTATATTAATACAAGATATCATATTAACCTCCATTTATGTAACCAAAGAATGATCAAGTTCAGGCAGTATTCACTTAACGTCGTTTCGTTATAAAGTCGACGCGAAATAATATATAAACAAACTAAATATTTGCGTCTGCCTGTCTAACTGAATTTTTGTTTGATTGTTTTGTGTTCTTTTATTATGCAACAGGCTGCATTCTCAGTTCAGTAAAATAAAAATAACTAAATGAATTTATTTTACAAACATCCTCTACGATATAGTCTTTGTGAATCCACTATATACAAACAGGCAAACCATTTAAGGTAAAATAATATTTAAAATATAATACAGTAAAGGTACTTGAATCTCATGGTAAAGTTATGTGTAAAGAAGACTTGACGGAGATAGAACAGCATTGTGCTAAATAAGATGATAAAAGTGAAGATGCAAAACCACCTCGAAGCTGAAGACTTGTCTGAGATTTTTAGTTTCAGATAGTTTTGACCATTTTCATTGTAAAAAATACTCAAAGATAAAGAGGTTCAAAAACAGGTTAATAATAATTGAATACAAGCGTTGCAAGGAGTTATATGAACAGATGGAAAATATTGCACGAAGCAAACCTAAGATACGTTCATGAATTAAATTATTATCCTTTTGAGCTTTTTACTTATTAATCTCTGAAAGTTACTTATAGCACACATATCTTACTATTTTTAATTGTAGGTGTTTTACGTTTGAAGGTTCTAGATGTTTTTGACTAGGAATGTACAATAAGAATGTATCAGAGAAATGTAACTCTTGCTAGCATAGTTGAACAAATGATGAAGTTGGTTTCGCTTTACGCCGCTTTTCTTTTGAAGTTCATATAAACGACGTTAAATGAAGCCCGACTGTATCATATTTAGCTAAAAGCTATATATATATATATATATATATATATATATATATAATATATATATATATATATACATATATATATATATATATATATATATATGTTTCGATGATACACTCATTCTATATATATATGTTTCGATTATACACTCATTCGATATATTTTTGTTTCTAGATGGCACAAACAACTGTAAGACTGAGTTCCTTTCTGCCGCATGTGGACAACATAGAAGATGAAGACCCCGATACCAATGATAACAGTATTAGTTCGTTCCAGACAAGGAAGAAAAGCGCGCAAAATACATCAATTTAGTAGGAAACAAAGAACACATATACATGTGTGTATATATATATATATATATATATAAAATGAAGATGTGTACAATTAATTTTATTGTTCTTCAACATACTTGAATGTGAAAGGCTTTCGCTGCAGGGTTTTGTCTCAATGAAAAGTTTTTCTCAATAGTCGGCAGAGTGAGATGTTTCTCCGAGGTGAAACACACGAAGCGTATGATTTCTACATTCTACTGTATAGATCCGTGTTAAAAGAATAAAATGTACACATGTTCATTTTGATACTCGCTTCTCTATGTCCTTATACTATATATATATATATATATATATATATATATATATATATATATACAACTTTGCTTTATTATGTATTTCCCTTTCTCTCATTTATAAACTCAACCATATAACCATTTACATGAATATATGTGTACGTGTGTTTGTATGTATGTATATATTCATGCATGCTCACTACCTATATACGCAAAGTTTTCTCTCTATTGCATCATTTGTTTCTGACTGAACTCTTCGTATTTTTCATTTGAGAAAGATTAATTTAGACAGTTCAAAACATATTTATGCAATATATCTTCGCTCCTCTCCTTACAATTTTTCTCCATGTATCATAACATAGAATATAAGAAGTCTTGAATCTCCGTGCCGTTGAAACAATTTTGATATAATTCTGAGGTGAAGACCAGAGTTAAAATTTATTAATCTTGCGCCCAAAACTGATGCGTGAAAAATGAAAAGAAGCGAAGCGAATCTTTAAATAAAATTCTATTACTTTATCACAAAGACAAGAAACAATGTAATTACATCTTTGAAAGTAGCGATATAATTTTCACCCCATTAGACTGCTTAGTGATATTTATTAGCCAAACATGAATCAGACAGAATATCTGTTTTTTTAATTCCATCAATATTTGCACCATATTAAATATAACATCGGTGAAATGAAGAGATTATATTTATTGTTTTTTCTGAAGCAATTTTCACTGTTTGCTTTTATTGGTTCCAACTGAGATGTCTAGTTACCAAATTATAAGAATCTTTCCTCGTTGATTTCTAACTCCTTTTCCTTTACCTCTCTCTGGTAAAAGTTTGGTTTAGTCTGAAAGAAAATTTCAAAGATTAAAAATATATATTGCATTTTTAATGTTATTTTTTTTATTTGGATAGAAAATAAACAAGATTTATATAAACTATACATATTAGCATGCTCACAGCAAAGTTCAAGATTTTCTTTTTCTACAAACTGCAATGTTATATGAACTTCACCTCGTATAGTATTTCTTACTTTTTTCTCCAATCGAACGATTGTCCGTAGCCCTAACTGAAGTATTTCTTGATAGACTCTCACAAAATTAGGTTATAGACTAAAAATCTTAAATTTTTAGTCCGATAAAATTTAGGAAATCTTTTCTCAAATCAATTAAAGCAATGATCAATTTTCTTTAGAACTGAAGAAGATATGCTGCACTGACCACGGACCACGTGTGCTTGTCCCCAATCAGTCACCCTTCAAAATGTTCTTTTTATTCTAAAAACAAGTGATAAAAGTGTAACGGAGAACTAAAAGTTGAGAAAAATGCTAATGAAACAATGGATACTTGAGTGGTTGTGCTGATAAGCGGAAAGGTTTCAACGGATGAATATATTGACGGAGGAATTATGAATTTGTAAATCGATGTATGGTTGGCTGAATTTTTGAATAAAAAATATATTTATGTTACCTTGCAGTGTGTCTGAATGTAGATGTGAATTTGCCGCAGTATTTCAAAGAGAACTGCAATCGCTGCACTTGCTGCCATGACAATAAATAAACCCATCATATCTTCAAATTTTAATGCCGAGTTCTCCTTCTCCTTCTTTCGATCTTTTATGTTCTGATCACCACATTTTCCAAACAGCCAGCTAAGTAAGCATTAAAGAAATTATATCACTTGTCATCAAGTTATTAATGTCAGGTAACACCATCACAAATAAGATGCACTAGTTTGTTGAATAGCTTTTTCGAAACCTCAAAATTTGTATAAAACGGAAACTTAAAAATATCAACAACAAATAAATTAGATAAGTTTTCATACATTTGTTTAATTTTCCACAAACCTCATTTCTTTTTTAATTATAAATTGAGTGAATATATAAATATGTATGAATTTATGATTTGGTGTTACTTTTAAATTATTTCCCGGAAAAATAAACGCTGTTTGCCAAATAAATATCTGATTATATCATTTTTGTTGTTAGCAAATAAATTTATCCCTAAAATTTGTTTTGTTTTATTGTGTTTACGTTTTTCATGTTTTTCAAGTTTAAAATGAGAAAATATAGATGTGGTAGATAGATTAGATTTTAATTCAATACATATAGAATAGTACTACAATACATATAGGCTTTTATATTTTAGTATAATTTGCTGTGGCTGGGGACGCGGCAGAAAAGGAAAATACGTAAGTTCTGATTAGTAGGTCGTTTCCTCTTCTGAGCCAGCTATTCGTTTCTCGAGGAAAAGGAAGTTTTGTCGAATATAAATGAGGAAATTCCGTAAAATAAGGGACACTAAAGGAAGGTGAAACCAAAATCTAGTATAATTCGTTCTAGGTAGAGGCCGGAAACGTCTCTACCTTCACTTCTCACAGGCAAATTTTAAATGTTTCTTTTTCCTTGTCAAAACGAAACCGATACATGAAAGACGATTAGCTTTTATGGTATGTATTTTCGATCTTCTATATTTTAAATACTAATTCAACTGTGATTGACTTCAGCGTCAGGTTGCGATAATACAATTTTCAATATTATAGGGGAATTTAAAATTCTACTAAGGTCGACTTCGCCTTTCATCCTTTCGGGAACGATAAAATACCAGTTGAACACTGAGATTGATGTAAACTTGAACACTGAGTTCGATGTAAAGTACCAGTTGAACACTGACGTTGATATAATTGATTTAACCTCTCCCCCGAAATTGCTAGCCTTCTACCAAAATTTGAAATCAATATTGTAGTCGAATTTAGGAGGGGGGTCTAGCTGGTTGAATCGCTAAAACACCGGGCAAATTGCCTAGCGGCATTTCGCCCGACTTTCTGTTTTGAATTCAAATGCCACCGGGGTGAACTTTGCCTTTCATCCTTCGGGATCGATAAAATAAATACTAGTCGATTACTGGGGTCGATATGATCGACTTACCCCCTTCCCCGCCAACTTACTGACCTTGTGTAAAAAATTGAAATCAACATTATAATGGAATTTTGTTGTTACTTCACGGTTTCGAATTTTAAATCCGATGATTTAACATAGTTAACATTTTCAAACATGGATCGTTTTAATCAGTTACACCTCTTCAAAACAAATATACTTTAAAAATAATTCAGTTTGCTTACCCTATATCTAAATTCGACTCTCGTTATAGAATATTACAATTTAATCACCATTTATTATACAAATTTCAATTTTTTTCTACTCTAAGTACAAGGCCTGAAATTTTAGGGGAGGGGGCCAATCGATTAGATCGACCCCAGTGCGCAACAGGTAGCTAATTTATCGTCCCCGAAACGCCAAGTCGACCTCGGTGGGATTTGATCTCAGAACAGACGAAATACCGCTAAGCATTTCGCCCGACGTGCTAACGTTTCTGCCAGCTCACCGCCTTATTTAATATACAAATATTAATCTCCTTATTGCCTACAGGGGGCTAAACATAGAGAGGACAAACAAGGACAGACAAACGGATTAAGTCGATTACATTAACCCCAGCGCGTAACTGGTACTTATTTTATCGACCCTGAAAGGATGAAAGGCGAAATCGACCTCGGTGGAATTTGAACTCAGAACATAAAGACAGACGAAATACCTATTTCTTTACTACCCACAAGGGGCTACACACAGAGAGGACAAACAAGGACAGACAAACGGATCAAGTCGATTATATCGACCCCAGTGCGTAACTGGTACTTAATTTATCGACCTCGAAAGGATGAAAGGCAAAGTCGACCTCGGCGGAATTTGAACTCAGAACGTAACGGCAGACGAAATACCTATTTCTTTACTACCCACAAGTGGCTAAACACAGAGGGGACAAACAAGGACAGACAAACGGAATAAGTTGATTATATCGACCCCAGTGCGTAACTGGTACTTATTTAATCGACCCTGAAAGGATGAAAGGCAAAGTCGACCTCGGCGGAATTTGAACTCAGAACGTAACGGCAGACGAAATACGGCTACGCATTTCGCCCGGCGTGCTAACGTTTCTGCCAACTCGCCGCCTTATTTAATATACAAATATCAAGTGAACTAAAATCTCTACTGTTAGAGCAGACTGGTTTGATAGTATAAAATGTTTCATGAAATAATTCCAGCTTCAAACACTCATAGTCAGCTGTTGTCTTCTCCACAGAAAATAGCACTCGAATAGTGTGAAAATCTTATGATGCCCCCACCCTCTAGAATACTAACGATAATCTGTTACTAACTGAAGACGAAACAGATTTTCATTTCACCGAACTTGAGTAGTTAAGCTCGTGCTAACGTATTTAATGTATTTAGCATTATCTATGTGAAACAAAAACTATTATGCAGTAAGGACCAAATAGTACTAAATATTCAGGTGAGATTTTCGACAAGTACGAAGACAACTCCTGACATGCTTTGAACTCATTTGACCTTCTCCGTGTAGGATACGGAAATGCGTGTTTAAAACTTCGTAACATTGTCAAAGTCATTAGCAATATCACAAATCAATTTCCAAAATGTAAGTATTCTTTGAACGTGCAT
>NC_043002.1:116425399-116482899 GCF_006345805.1 Octopus sinensis | reverse complement strand
AAACAGGGAAGGCTTCATAAGAGCGTAGCAGAACAGCTGGATAAGTGCTCGCAGGAAGGTTCAGTATCCAGCTTAATAACAAAGGGAAATACATTGTTATGTGTCAAGGATCTTGAAAGAGTAATATCTTATTCAGCTTTCGAACAATAACGTAACTTCTGCTGATGTGGGAACTATTGTCAGTTTTTTTTACCGGTGAACTATATGGATATTGTTATGTCTCGCATTATGACGATGTATTTCGCCGTCTCTGCGGGGCTGACCCCAACAGCGTACCTGGCTCACTGACTCTATTGTATCAGTCCGCTATTTGGTAGTAGTGGACCATCCCACTTCTCACTTTTTTTCAACGCATCATTTTTTTAAAAACTTTTTCTTCTTACCAGCATTATTTTTCTTATTTAGATTTTTCTTGTTCCACACAGAATTATATTATATTATACGTATATTTTTCTCTTTCAACACAACAATAGTTTATTGTTCTTCGTTTCTTTTTCTTCTAATTACTATTGTTTTTCTCTTATTTAGATTTTTCTTGTTCCACACAGAACTATATATATATATATATATATATATATATAATATATATATATATATATATATATATATATATATATATATATATATATATACATATATATATTTCACTTCTACGACGTTTCCTTTCGTTACACTTTTCTCGGCAGAAACTGGATCTGTTACCTGAAACTTTCATTATCTTTTAACGTGTTTGCGTTAGAACGATTCCTCCACGAAGCATTTTCTGTAGAAGGACCTTTTCCTGTAACTGATGACTCAGATTCTTTCATTTAGGGGTAAATGAAAGAAAAATGAAAAATAAGGAAATCATTATGTGCCTGTGAATACTGATGAAATAAATAGGAAATAAATACTGAAGATTATCTAGCTGGACAAATGATAGTAAATGTGGCACAACACTTAAACGATGAAGAGAAAAAGGTTCTAGAAATGCTGCGAGATAAAGTTTGTAGTGTGAACAATGAAGTGCGACCAAATGCAAGGCATATGGACAAAGGAAAAGTAAGGAGAGACACAATCAAAGTAAATGGCGTTTTGAGCTGGGTTAAAACACAGAACAATAGTGAAACAAACTAGCTAATTATTGCTGTTGCTAACGTAGCTGACATTATAGGATACAAGCGGAAAAGGAAGGGAAAGAAAGAACCAAACTGGAGGAAGAGAATATGAATGAAGTTCGAAAAGATAAGGAAGGAACTGGGGCAATTAAATAGGATAATGAGAGGAGAACTGAAGAATGAGATTGTAATCAGAAAATTGAATGGACAGCACAGATTAGAAGAAAGGGGAAAACACGAAGAATTGACATAAAGGGTGACAGCGTTAGAGGCCGAATTGAAAAGACATTATGTTAGACGCAAAGATTTTGAACAGAATAGATTGTTTCAATTAAATAGACGGTGTCTTTTGGGAGAAACAGAGGGGGAATACATCAGGAACTGATATCTAATGCAAAAGGAAGTAAAGTATTTTGGATAGAACTTTGGAAAAGGCCAGTGAGACATAAAGAAAGTGTAGAGAGGCTAACACAGATAGAAGGACAACTTGTAACTGTACCAAGACAAAAGAACGTCAAAATTGATCTGTATTCAGTGAAACAACTGAAGTTAAAAAATAGCAAATTGGAACGGATTTGACCCAAATGGAGTACAAGGTTACTGGCTGAAGAATTTTACACAATTGCACGAGAGGATTGCTGCACACCTGTATGAATGCCCGCAGTAGGGACATATCTCTACCGGGACGACAAGTGGATGAGTAAACATCATGAGTAAACAAGCAATCGGACGATAGTTATTGGCCAGGTCGATAGTTATTGGCTAGGTCCTTCTGCATCAACACAGTACTTCCTTTGACTATCCATTCTGATACAATTCCTTGATATACACAGCTCTCCAGGAGTTTTTGTAGTTTAGGATGTAATTTCGTCAAAACCTTGGACCAAAAACACTGAATTAAGTCCCGACCAGCTGCCTTCCAATTTCTCATTTAGCCAACTCCACTTTGAATATCTTCCAATGCGATGACAATGTCCTCCTGTATATCCGTGTCTTTGAATTTTTCTTACACTTCATGGAGCTAGGGTGTCCTGTTGTTGTCTTTGACATTCTCTGACCAGATCTTGCTTCAAAACGAAGTTTCTTCCTTGGGATCAGGTAACACAGCTTTCTCCTTTTCTCCTCTATCCAGAGTTTCGCAGAACAGATTCTAATTTGTTCTAAACAAATGATTTTAGTTAAACTATAGTCTTAATTCCTTTTGCTTTGATTTTTTGTTTTAACATATCTGATATAGATTGCCCGTATCCTCAGGTGATATTTCTTATTGATATAATTCTATTTTCTTTCACTGAGCCTCATATTTCTTCTCCATATATCTGCGATCTTATTTAAGCCATCCCCCTATGTATTAATGCTTTCTTTTATTCTCCTTTTCCAGAATGGTTCTTTGATTCGTTGTACTTTCTTTGCTCTAAACATTCCCAACTTCTCTATGATGACATAACCAACGTAAAAAAAAGACAGGGGCCTTTTCCTAGGAAACTCGATCTCTCCTTTTCTCTTGGTCCTTGCACTAATTCCTCTGACAAATATACTAGAGAAAACATCCAGGCTTACCAATTTGTTTTAAAAATCCAAGATGAGAATAAATCACCTACTTTACCAGAATGACCTCACGCTGTATACAAAACAAAATGAGAAAGACCTGGATTCCTTGATCCAAACAGTGAAAGTATTCAGCAAAGATACCCGAATGCAGTTTTTGGGTAACTAAGTGCGCAGTACTAATTATGAAAAGAGGCCGGAAGTTATACTTCGATAGTACAAAATTACCACGTGACATCATGAGATTGCTGTAGCATAACGAAGGAAACAAATATTTAGGAGTGCTACAGGACGATAGGGTAATGGAACGAGAAATGAGAGAGAGAAAGTCATTAAAGAGTACAAGAGGAGAATTAGGAAGGTGTTCGAAACAATGGGAAACATATCCTGAAAGCTATTAATACGAGGACTCTGCCAGTATTGAGATAGTCTGCTTCCTCTCTGAAGTCAGCAAAGGTCGAGCTACAGAACTTGAATAGAAGTAGAAAGCTGCTCACGTGTACAATGCACTCCGCTCTAAAAGAAAGGAAGGTAGCAAAAGTTTACTATACGCAGAAGACACTGTTAATATTGCGAAACTAGGTTTGAAAAATTATGTGCAGGGTAAACAATACTATCGGCAGCCAAAAAGTGACCGGAACTGTAGGATAATTCAAAGAGAAAAGTATTACAGATTGACAACACAGTAAAATTAGAATCTGCGGGAAAAGAGACGAAAATATCAATCATCTTTCGATTGAGAACAGTATATTAAGACTAAAAGATTAAAAGTGCAGACTTGACTATGTAGGAGAAAGAGTGCATTGCAATGTTAGCTTGAATGTGTTGCTGCAAAACAACAAGAAAGTGGTATGAACATTAACCAAGGGCTATGAGAGAAAATGAGAATTACATGATATTGTGAGATTTTCCCATAAAGACTGACAATGCTATTGGAACTTGAAGGCCGGGTGTAATCGTAGAGGACAAAATAAACCGTGTAAGATCACACATTTTGCAATTCCCTATGATGGCATAGACGATACTATATAAATTGAAAAAAATGAGAAATATTTAGGATTCAGACAGAAAGCTGCAGAGACTGGAAGACCGAGACAAAAAATATTCCTATAGTAATTGGTGCACTTCGCACAAAACCCAAACTGATTCCTAAAAGATTGAAAAAAATTTTAATTGAAACTTGCACTGTCGAGCTGCAGAACATACTTTTCTGCAAGGAAGATTCTTGAGATTCGAAGAGTCTTGTAGTCACCAAATATTCTTTTCTACTCTAGGCACAAGGCCCGAAATTTTCGGGGAGGTGCCAGTCGGTTAGATCGACCCCAGTACGCAAATGGTACTTAATTTATCGACGCCGAAAGGATGTCAGGCAAAATCAACATCGGCGGAATTTGACCTCAGAACATAAAGACAGACGAAATATCTATTTTTTTACTACCCACAAGGGGCTAAACACAGAAGGGACAACCAAGGACAGACAAACGGATTAAGTCGATTATATCGACCCCAGTGCGTTACTGGTACTTATTTAATCGAACCCGAAAGGATGAAAGGCAAAGTCGACCTCGGCGGAACTCAGAACGTAACGGCAGACGAAATACGGCTACGCATTTCGCCCGGCGTGCTAACGTTTCTGCCAGCTCGCCGCCTTAATAATAATAGTACTAATACTACTGATAATAATAATAAAAATAATAATAATAATAATGATAATAATAATAATAATAATAATGATAATGATAATAATAATAATAATAATAATATAATAATAATAATAATAATAATAACTCACAAGACCAACAATAACAATAAAATATGCCACTCAGGTTCATGTGCGTATATGTTAAATATACGTATGTGCGTATTTATGCGAGTGTATTTGTGTGTGTGTGTGTGTGTGTGTGTGTGTGTGTGTGTGTGTGTGTGTGCATGAAAGCGTGTGTATGCTTCGATTTTGTATACACACGTTTTCACTGTTCGAAAAAGCACCAAACATAATTTTATTATTTAGTGAATTCGTACTTTTATCCCTTAAATTATAATTCCATCTACTTTGTATTATTATTTAAAGAAATAATTCATTGGGTATTATATTTCAAACTTTTCAAATAGTCACAGATTACGATGGATTCATTGTTTTACTTTACATATTGTACCTTTGTATAACGATAGTTCCTCGCCTAACATTATTGCAGACGTCCATTACTGTACATTGTCTTCTTTGCAATTATTAGGTTTTGTATAATTTGAAATAATACGAAAGTATGCTGTTTCATCATGAATTAGAGTCTCTATAGACGGTCATAGATTTTCATTCCTGGGGGAATAATTAAGACCGGTTTTCTAAAATAATTGAATTAGAACGATATGTGGACAAATTATTGATATATTTTCACTACTCACAAGGGTTATAATTTGTAAGGAAACTATATAAGCTACTGAATGGCGCCCAGTTTAATATTAACAAGTATTTTATCGATCACTGTAAATAATTAAAAAAAAAACTGAAAGAGTGGCATTCGATATTAGCGTGAGGAAAAGAGACACGACAGACACAAAGGTGGCTGCAACCTGAAATTGAGAACAATGAAAGTAAATAATGTAAGATATTCGTCATATTCTAAATTTGTAATGTTCAATATCCGCCTTGCTTATGCTGAAGTGTTACGATATACTGTCAAAGCTACTCAACTATATATTTTGTTTATAAAAATATTATGACTTCGAAATTGGTTAATATCAAATGCATCAACATCAAATTTTAGCACAAGATTATATACAAAAATATACATACATGGCTATGTACACACACACACACACACACACACACACACACACACACACACACACATATATACATATATATATATATATATATATAATATATATATATATATATATATATAATATATATATATATATATAATATGTAATATATATATATATGTATATAATAAATATATATATATATATCTTATATACATATATTTAAACAGCTTATTTCTATTCTGTCATTTTGTAACTACAATTGACTATATTTTAAGGTGTAAATGTTCATTTAAACATTACCTGTGATTGATCAACTAGTTGTCTAATAGTTTTGATGCTCTGGTCGGACCGTTGTTTTGTCAGGAAAGCTGTTAGGTTCGCTGTATAAGCAGCATTTATAATAAGAATACAAAACCAGTAAAACGCTATGATGGTGCGTGTCGATGTTGTCTGTGGAGAATATTCAGTTCCATTGTTCAGTAAAACATTTAAGGAATACCATAAACTTTCTTTCAAATTAAAATTCGTCTTTTCTTGCGTTTGATCGTACCGAGACATAAGAAACAACGCGAAAGTGACAACTAACATAAATAGTACAAGAGAATACCACAGATTCTCGGAAAATGGAGAGAGAAACTGGAAGAATTGCGGCTCACTCTTTGGACGATGAATTAAAATGCTTGTTTTCGAAGTTAGAATACTATAAGATGACGAAACAATCATTTCTTTCTTAGATGACATTGGTATGGCGCCGATTGCCATTGAAGCATTCTGTAAGAGAAAAGAATATCTTAAAACATGACTGAGAAATACAGATGAAAATAATTATTAAATATTATTCAAACTATAATCATAAATGATGTATATTTGGAATAATCAAAGAAAACGTTACTTATTTAAGGTGGGACACTGATGAGGCGTGATGCATGATTGCATAGTTTTCTACTGTTGTTATGTATTTCGTCATGTTGTTGAAACACTTGTATGCCCTATAAACATTTAAATACCACACCACACATTTTCTTTTTATTATTTTTCTACATACACACACACATACACACATACATATATACAATATATGCATTTTCCTTTCTTTTACTTATTTCAGTGATTAGATTACGACTATGTTGGAGAATTGCCTTTAAGGTATCAAACTAATATTTTTATCAATTCTGAAAGAATATATCATTTTACTGAACTCTGTTTAACCAAAGATTACCTTTCTTTATAGGCACCAATGCACTTAAAAGTATTACACAGATATGGAAAAATCAGAGGAAAAAAAAAACAATCATACACCCAGATGCAGACACTGGAAGGCGATTATCATAAAAAGAAGAAAATAACATGAGGGGGACAATTTTCACGAAAGTTGTGGTAGTTTAACGCTTAAAGATTCTTGACTCTTCAAATTTTAGTCCTTCCTCTGAAGAAAGAAAAGAAAAATGAAGGAGTAAAAGAAATAATATGGTCAGAGGAAGACAGAAAAAGAGGGTTAAGCACCGGTGACATGCGGTTCTATGCTGTATTTTGGAACGGATATCGGACTGGATGCGTATACATGAGTGCATCTCTGTTTTGAGGTGAGAATAGGAGAGATGTGTGAACGATCTTTTGTGGGGGGTGTATATTAGTGTATAGAGTTACGCAAGTTTAAGAATAAGGAGGCGTAGGTTCGCGGCAGTATAGGAGTTTAGTGTGCAGGAGTAATTGTATAGTGTGTGCGAGGGTGGTATCGAAGCGCCAGTGTAAGGTATAACAGGGGGCAAAAGGAATGTGGTGTTTATGATAAAGCAACAATGAAAAATATATATATAATAATAACAATAGTAATAATAATAATAATAATAATAATTATTATTATTATTATTATTATTATTATTATTATTATTATTATTATTATTATAACATCGCAAAATACCGTAGGAATGAGAACCCAGATTCGAAATTTCCCCAGGACACCTGATGAAGGCTGGAGAGTACCTCATGAAGGCCAAAACGTTAACAAGAAACAAGATGAGGATAACTATCCGTCAAATGTAAATAATGTAAATAATGTACATAATTCCTCATCTCTTAAATATAGAACTGTTCTTAAGGTAACTGGAAATTGATGTCTTGCAAAAAGCAGCCTTATTGAACACAACGCACATCATAAGGAAAGTATTATCTGTCTGAGGTTCTTGTTGCGACTTGACAGATGACTAAAGACTCCGGCACATTTCTACCTACACTGTGTTACGAAGGAATAATAATAATAATAATAATAATAATAATAATAATAATAATAATAATAATAATAATAATAATAAACACCTTTTTCTGTTATTTTAAGATCATACTATCATCTTATAATAAAATTACTTTTGAAACAAACTTCTAAATTTCTACCAACTTGAACTTCGAACTTGTTGTAACTTGTGGTCTCTGGATAGGACTTGGAGTCAACTTGCACAAATACAAAGCAAAAGCCAAACATATAATAATAATAATAATTATTATTATTATTATTATTATTATTATGATTATTATTATTATTATTATTATTATTATTATTATTATTATTATTATTATTTTTAATTGCAGCACAAGACCAAAGCCTCCCCACCAGAAATTACCAAAAACATGTAATGAAAAGAAATATTACAAGTAACTGCAGAATATGTGGAGATGGACAAGAAACAATAAATCATATTATCTCCAGCTGCCCAGTCCTGGCTAAGAAGGAATATATTCACAGACATGACAGAGTTGGAACCTACATACATTGGAAGCTATGCCAACATTATGGAATAACAACAGAAAAAAGATGGTATAGGCACACACCAGAAAAGGTCACAGAAAACGAGAAAGCAACCATACTCTGGGATATGCCGATACACACAGATAGAGAAATTAAGGCCAACAGACCAGATATAGTTGTCAGAGATCATGAAGAAAAAAAATGCTTTCTAATTGATGTATCAATACCGGCAGATGACAACGTGTCTTTAACAGAAATGGAGAAACTCTCAAAATACAAAGACCTGGAAAAAGAGGTAACTAGAATGTGGAATCTGAAAACAGAAACAATTCATATCATAGTAGGTGCATTAGGCATGATAAAAAAATATTCAGACACATACATAACAAAAACACCAGGACTTACAAACACATATAACATACAGAAAATTGCACTACTAGGCACTGCACACATCCTACGCAGAACACTTTCCATACAATAACCATCAGAGCATCACAACAAATCACAGCACATACCCAAGGCACACAGAGCTGCGCCCGTTAGTGAAGTGAAAACACGCTATAAAAATAAAACTACTGAATAATAATAATAATAATAATAATAATAATAATAATAATAATAATAATAATAATAATAATAATAATAATGATAATAATAATAAAATACCTGCAGAAATGTACCATCCCATATTCAGCATGAATCCTGGTAAGTTAACTATTCTGCTTTGTTTGTCAGTTACTTGACCTTAACCAGTTCAGCATGTCCCTTAGTGGCTGACGACATGTGCATCTCTGATCACGAGCAAGAGCAGTGGAGGAGCATCATGTTGAAGGGGATTCTTTGGGGTATGAATAAACGTAACAAAAGCGGTTTTCTGAAGAGCGGTTACCTAGTAGCGATAGTCGACTCTCTCGAAAGTTTTCATTTGATTCAAATCATTAGAGTATCAATAAAGCCAGATTTACTACCTACCCTCCATGCAATAGATTATAGAGAGGGTTCTCAATAATCTGTTGCATGGCGTGCAAATTGTAAATAGATCGGGTCGGCACTGCCAACATCTGTGCTTTCCCTACTACTTCTCCACGACTAGCCCCAAACTCTTTGCTAACATCTTGGTCAAAATTTTAAGCTCTGCATTTAGCAGAGTTATAGGCAGGATATTATGCATATCTTTTCCCTCTCGTCTTTCCTTGGCAGCGTCACTACTCCCCACTAGACAGAACTGGAGATTCGCTCGTTTGCTTGCAGTTGTAGCAGATATTTATCAAAAAAGTTCACGGAGCAAGTCTCTCTCACATACACGTAGATATATATATATACAACTTATAAACAAGGGCAAAAGAAAAACATTCTAATGCCAAATATGCCGAAAATAGACACTTCGTTAATAACCATATAATTTATTACTATAAGTAGGTGTCTCGAAGAAAGCCTGGATATATTTGGGGTACTTAATTCTGCTCATGACTTAGTGTTTGCTTCTTCCATGGGTATGAGTAAGTATTACACTTATTGCTATACCGCATTTATCACTGATAAAGAGAAGGTTCTTATGAATTAACTCTGAAATCAGGTCCGACATGGTAATAACGGAATGTTTGTATAAATTTTTGTCGGCTTTCTTCGAGACACGTACTTATAGTGATAAATTATATGGTTATTGACGAAGTGTCTATTTTCGGCATATTTGGCATTAGAAACTTTTTCTTTTGCCCTTGTTTATAAATTGTTTATAAATTTAACCTTTAAAAGTATTTTTTAATATGCTGGCCATTGATAGAATTTTTTTCGAAAACTTTTTTCCTATATAAGATGTAAATTTTATATAGATAGATAGATAGATAGATAGATAGATAGATAGATAGATAGATAGATAGATAGATAGATGGATGGATGGATGGATGGATGGATGGATGGATGGATGGATGGATAGATAGATAGATAGATAGATAGATAGATAGATAGATAGATAGATGGATGGATGGATGGATGGATGGATGGATGGATGGATGGTTGGATGGATGGATGGATGGATAGATAGATAGATAGTTAGATAGATAGATAGATAGATAGATAGATAGATAGATAGATAGATAGATAGATAGATAGATAGATAGATAGACAGACAGACAGATGGATAGATAGACAGATAGATAGATAGGCAGACAGACAGATAGATAGATAGATAGATAGATAGATAGATAGATAGATAGATAGATAGATAGATAGATAGATAGATAGATAGATAGGCAGACGTAACGCCCATGGGGCAGACCATCCAAACCAGGTGATGTATGTTTGCTACAACCCGTGTTTCAGCTACTACTATCGGTATTGAGTGTGACAACGGTGTTAGTGTGTTCGAGTCTCTTCTGTGTTTTACTATTCCTGTCCTGTCACCCAGTTTACCATTATCAATATTCCTGTTAATGGTGTCGCTTTTATTGTCTAGTCTGCTGTTTTCATCGGTCCTGCGAAAGTAAGATAGTCTTCTCGCGTTGTGTGCTGCTATCATATATGCTAGGCTACAGTGAGTGGAAAAAGCGAGCCCGACATTGTGTGTATTGAATATTCTATGGTATTTGCTAGACTTGGGAAAGTGTTTCTCTATCGCAGTATAAAACAGCTTCAGAATGTTGGAAATAACTTGTTTCCCGAATCTAGGATTGTACCATAGAGTAGTCCTGGAATTCCTATTACTTTGGGCATTATCATGTATCGTGCGGTTGTTAATGCATATATGCATTTGTTTTTGTGTATGTGTTTGTCTCCCACCACCACTTGACAACCGGTATTTATGTACTTACGTCCCCGTAACTTAGCGGTTCGGCAAAAAAGACCGATAGAATAAGTACAAGGGTTTACAAAAGAAAATAAGTATTGGGGTCGATAAGATCGACTAAAATTCTTCAAGGCCGTGTCCCAGCATGGCTACAGTCTTATGACTGAAAGAAGTATAACATAGAAGATAAAAAAGCCTCACCCATTCCACGTTTGTTTCCCACTCACCCTGCTTATGAAGTATCACATGAAGTGTAGGATGTCGTTTATAGATATATTTGAGATAGTGCGTGTTTGTGGAACACGAATCAGACTACAGACGACAATAGTTGACCTCTTCACTTGTACCTAGGCCAGAATTTTAAGATCTACATTTAGCAATATGATTCCCCTGGCTCGTGTCTTTCATCAGCAGCGCCACCACGTGACTGAGATTCTTTGGTTTTGCTACAAGTTAATGTATATATCTGCACAGGGGCCATTGGAAAAGTTTAACATATAAACATAAAGCTTCTTCGGGTAGGCAATCCAAACTAACGGATTTGCTACTCGTGCAAATAGTTGTCACTTCCTGTGTTTCTGTGACTATCATTGGCTTTTCTCAGCACTATGCCTCTATTACAAAGAGACGTGGCAGGCCGTCGAGGTAGGAATGGGAGTCTCTGATGGGACTCGGCCCACCGCTTCACCAAAATAGTTAAGCTACTTGGGGCATCATGTCCACCTAAGACCAAATAGTAGTTTTGTTACTAGGTTGCACATCTGTCACTCGGATGTTTCGAACGCTTTTCGTTATTCCGTCTCTTAGATGCATGCGTCTTAATAGTATTAACGTAGCGTTCGTACATCGCGTTGAAAAATTATCAAAAGCTAATCTTGCAACGAGCATGTCTGTATTGATGCCTTTCCTAAACATCAATTCTATGTTTCTAACTAGATCTTCACTAATCTCGTTTCCTCTTTCGCTCTTTCCTTTCTAAACCTTATCTATTCTACTCTAATCACTCTTTTCAAAGCGAGCTACCAACAATCATTGACGACTCTCCCATCAATACCTGCATGACTTATTTCCAAATTCAGTGTCTCTAAGGTTGGCGCACCGAGAAAGATGAATTCCGCTTCCAGTAAGCTGGTCCCAGTTTACGAAGTCTATCTACGTTGACCATACAAGTCACAAATTTGTGGTCCATATATGACATGGATTGAGGCTTTTCATGGCATTTCTCATATTTGGATCATAGAAATACAAATTATGAGTAAGGTAGCACTGATAAGAAGATGCATGAACCAAGTCATGATTATATGGAATTTTGCAGTTTCAGACAAAAGAGAGAATTCTAAAAACAAACCCATGTCCATTAAAAGAATATTCCTAGGTAAATCTCTCTGTCCATTCCTATTCTCTCTGGTATTCACGTGTTTAACCGACATGTTAAACATAACTGTACTTGGATATAGATGCTACATTATGTCAATCAACCATCTTTTGGGTGATCGCAAGTTGCATATCACAAATGATAAATAACTAGCAACACTACCGCAGAGAGTACACGGATTTACTGACAAAATCAATGCGAGATTCGGTTTCGAAAAACATGCTAAAGGTAACTCACTTTCACCTCTACTTTTTGCATAGCCCTAATACCCCTTACAAGTAAACTTAACAGGTATAAAATTAGCGACAAGAAAATAAGTCATCTATTTTATATGGATGACTTAAAACTCTATGGCAAAGACGACAATGAGCTTGAAGGACTACGTACTGATAAATTATTCAGTGATGATATCGGGATGGAATTTGGTCTGGATAAATGTGCCAAGGCCACTTTCCAGAAGTGAAGACCGCACATTCAGTTAGACGTAGACACAGTTATAAAAGAACTCGAGCAGGAACAAACTTACAAATACCTCGGAATAAAGGAGGAATAAATTATCTAGCATTCAGCATGCAAACATTAAAGAGATCAGGAAGAAATGTTACAGAAGAGTTCGAGCAGTCCTTAAATCCGAGTTAAATGCACGTGACAAGGTGTTAGCAATAAGTTCCTTAGCATTTCCCGCTGTTATTTAGTTTCAATGTGTTCAACTGGAACATGAGCTAATTAAGGAAGATTAACAGGAAAATCCGTATGCTGCTGACTTGCAATAAGATGCACCACCCAAAGGCAAACTCAGATCGTCTTCACTTTCCCAGAGCTCAAGGTGGTCGGTGCTTGATTCAGTTTGAAATCTCTTACAAAACCACCACAATTGGACTTGCAAAATATCTTGAAACATCTAACGATTGGATGCTAAAGCTCGTTGAAAAGCACGTGAGACGTAAGAAGTTTCATTCTGTTATGTAGGAGAGCAAAAGTTTTGCTAGGGAGTTCATGCATAATACCCAGGTTAGGTGGGAATAAAAACTTCTGTAAGGCAAATATGTAGCCCGTAGCAAGCTGATGTAGACCAGAAGCATTCCTATCAGTAGCTACTGAGCTCAGTAGCGAAGAGAGTGAAGGTTTTGTTTTGGCTGTTCAAAATCAGAGCTTATTTACCTGGAACTATCAAGCCAGTGTGATGAAAAATAGAGTAGACCCAAAGTGCCGATACTGCAACGGTGGGATTGAGACAGTGTGTAAGGTTTTAGCACCTGTAGAGAATAAATCAAAACACGACAGAGTTGGCCAATATCTACACTGGATAATGTATCAGATTATAAGAGCCAAACTGCTGACAAATGATACAAGCACCACCCCGAGACCGGAAGGGAAAATGCAACGACTCTTCGAGACTTTTCAGTATATACCGGAATATCAAAACCAATAAACCGGATATTGTTGTGAGAGACATAAGCATACCCTATGACTTTGATATCTCCACAAAAGAATTTCATAAGCTCAGAAAATATAAAGATTTGCAAATCGAAATCGAAAAGATGTGGCATCACAAGACGGTTACAATACCAGTGATTTTAGAAGCACTTGGAATGATCAAAAAAGGAACTAAACATTATTTGAGAATCATCCCTCACTTACTATCCATGGAGAAAGTGTAAAATATTGTCTTAACTACTACATCAGATGTACTGAGAAGAGCATTGTCGCTGTGAATTTTCTTTCCTTTTTTCTCCTTTATTTTCTTTGAATTTTTCATTTTTTTCTTTTTTCCTTTTGTTCTCTGTCTTTCTTCTTTTTCTGTTACATGACTTTGTAAATGATCGCTCTGGTGTGTTTATATTAATGACCTACCTATGTATACTGTGAGTTTACCTGCTATGGGTGTCAGGAACACACACGGTAAGAAATAGAAACAGAATTGAAAAAAGATGATAATGATAATAATAGTGACTCTTATTGCTTCTCATCTTGACTATTTGGAAGTGTCATCATGTATGTTTGTTTTTCTTGATATAAAAGATGGGCAAATATTCTGCTCAATATCACAGATTTGCTTGTCATTTGCATGTCCCTTAGTGGCTGACGACATGTACATCTCTGATCGCGAGCAAGAGTAGTGGGGGAGCATCACAGCCGTGTGTTAAGAGGAAATCTTTGAATAATTCACCTCTGAAAATATGGGTGTTTCTTTCATCATCTTTAAACAAACTTTATTCAGGGACCTTTTGGGCAACATGGGCTACTTGATTAGGAAATTTTAACCGAGCTCTACCTGCAACGTCATGCACTGTCCATCATGATACAAGGTCACCATGTCGCGGACATATGGTTGTTATGCATGTGCCTGGTGTACCCTAATCGGACGGGTAGCCATGGTTGGTATAGTGGCTTAGTATATTTATACCCCAGTGTCAATTTGATGGCATGCATTGCTTTCTCACTTGATAATAATAATAATAATAATAATAATATAATAATAATAATAATAATAATAATAATAATAATAATAATAATAATATTGCAAAAAATGACCAACAACTCAAGGGCTTGCTAGCGATTGTCAAACAATTCAGTGATGACATCAGAATGTAACTTGGCCTCGATAAGTGCGCAAAAGCTACCTTTATCAAAGGAAAAATGACAGAAACATCTAACGTTAACCTTGACCAG
Source organism: Octopus sinensis (assembly GCF_006345805.1). NCBI lineage: Eukaryota > Metazoa > Mollusca > Cephalopoda > Octopoda > Octopodidae > Octopus > Octopus sinensis. The sequence goes on along the minus strand of NC_043002.1, from coordinate 116,467,909 downwards.
CAGAATGTCATAAAAGAATTAGAACCAGCAGAGAACTACAAGTATCTAGGGGTAAATGAAGGAGAAGGAATAAGGCATTCAGAGATGAAGGAAAGGATCAGGAGAGAATGTTATCGCAGAGTAAGAGCAATACTCAAGACAGAGCCGAATGCGAGAAACAGGATCGAAGCGATCAATGCATTAGCCATACCAGTCGTGACTTACAGTTTCAATATCGTTAACTGGTCAATTACTGAAATAGGTAATCTTGACAGAAAAATACGAAAACTGTTGACAATGCATAGAATGCACCACCCTAAGGCAGATATAGAACGACTTTATCTGCCAAGAAAAGAGGGAGGCCGTGGACTTTTACAACTGGCAATAACAATGAAGATTGCTACAATTGGCCTAGACACCTACCTGAAAAACTCTGAGGACTGGATGTTAAAACTTGTCTCAAAACATGAAAACAAGAAAGCATCATACTCAGTAACAAAACAGGCCAAGGAATATCTAAGTGAATTCCGAATACAACAAATTTCGGAATTAGAGATAGACATACAAGAAACAGGCACAGAAAAAGCTAAGCACATGAAAACCCGTGCTAAATCTGCGGCCTTAGATATTCTGAATGATAAATGGCAAGAAAAACCTCTCTATGGCAAATACCCAAAGAGAGCAAATAATGCAGATGTTGACAAAGCCCTGACCCATCAATGGCTAATGGCCTCTGGCTTAAAATCTGAAACAGAGGGGTTTATCATAGCAGCTCAAGATCAATGCCTACCAACAAGAAACTACCAGGCCAACATATTAAAGATCAGAAGCAGTCCAACGTGTCGTGTATGCAAGCAACAAAATGAAACCATTGCAGTCTTCTAGCGCCTACAGAGTATCTCAACAGGCACGATAGAGCTGCACAATATATTCACTGGGTAATCTGTAAAAACCTGGATTTGCCTGGTTTGGGAACACAAACCACCCCCAGTGCTTGAAAATGACCACATCTCACTCCTCTGGAACTTCACCATTCAAACTGACAGAAAGATAGATGCAAATAGGCCAGACATCATATTGAAAGACTTCAAACAAAGAACATGCCTCCTCATTGATATGACTGTCCCAATCGATATAAACGTATCTGTCAAGACCTACCAAAAACTGAGCAAATATAAAGATCTTGAAATAGAAATCAGCAAAATGTGGAACCTGAAGACTAAAACAATACCTGTTGTCATAGGTGCCCTGGGAATGATAGCAAAAGGGGCTGATAGCTACCTAACTCAGATACCAGGAAACCCCAAAATGGCAGAAATTCAAAAGATAGTGCTCATGGGAACTGCTCATATCCTACGCAAAATACTTTCTATGTAATCTCAAGGTTTAAAACAAACATAATTTTCGGTTTAAATAAAAAAAAAAACTTTTTTTAGACATTCATTAGTACAACACCCCACCCACCAAATATATGGCACACTAGGCATAACAACAACATGAACTTCCAACCCTGTTGTCTCTTGAGGTCTCTGGGTGAGACTCGGAGCCAACTTGTACAAATATAAAGCAAAAGTCAAACATAGAATAATAATAATAATAATATAATAATAATAATAATAATAATAATAATAATAATAATAATAATAGTTTCAAATTTTGGCACAAGACCAGCAATTTCGGGGGCCAGGGTTTAGTCGATTACATCGATCCTAATCATGAACTGATATTTATTTTATCTACCCCGATGAGAGGCAAAGTTAACCTCAGCAGAATTTGAACTCTGAATGTAAAGGCCGACGAAATGCCGCTGAGTATTTTGTCCGGCTTGCTATCGATTGTGCCAGTTCACCGCCATAATAATCTTTTGTACTATAGACACAAAGCCTCAAATCTGGAGGAGAGGGTTAGTTGACTGCATTGACCCCAGTAATCTAATAATAATAATAATAATAATAATAATAATAGTAAGTGCAAACAATCGTGTTAACTGGAACGGCTCATGTACTGAGAAGAGCATTATCGCTGTGAAAACAACATCCAGTCATGACTTTATTTATTCATTAATTTTTTAAATACATATTTTACCTGTCAATTTGCGTGTGTAATCTGGGAAAACATACAATGAGCTTCTCTGCCCTAGGTGTACGGAAAACACTCGGCGAGAAACGGAAGAAAATTTGAAGAAAGAAGGAAAAATAATAATGGTGATAATAATAATAATAATAATAATGATAATGATAATGATGATGATGATGATTAAACGTACAAGGCCTGAAATTTGGAGGGAGGGGATTATCGATTGCATTAACCCCAGTACTCAACTGGTACTTAATTTATCGACCCCCAAAAGGATGAAAGGTAAAGTCGACGTCGGCGGAATTTTAACTCAGAACGTAGCGACAGGCGAAATACCGCTAAGCATTTTGTCCATCGTACGCCTTAATAATAATAATAATATAATAATAATAATAATAATAATAATAATAATAATAATAATAATATAATAATAATATAATAATAATAATATAATAATAATATATAATAATAATAAATAATAATAATAATAATAATAATAAATAATAATAATAATAATAATAATAATAATAATAATAATAATAATAATAAATAATAATAATAATAATAATAATAATATAATAATAATAATAATAAAAGTGGTTGTGGTGATGGTGGCTATCAACTTAGTAATGAATGTGAACGCAACAACATTAAAATTATAGATATAGCGCCACCCTGTTTGGGCAGCCGAAAATAACAAAGACATGGAACAGCATAGCATGAACAAGAGTCAACCATATAGACATCTTGACTAGTCGACTAGAAATGTCAACCGGTGTAACGCCATCACACGAACCATGGGTGCGTTTAATGGAATTCGCCCTGTTGCAAACATTTGGGTGAGGCCGCTACTTTGGGGCTACCTTCCTCCATCCCTCCCACCAACCTTAGAGGTTCTGTGAAACGTTATGAGTACTACACTTTCCTCCATACTAAAAAGTCGCCGACGACGCTTCATGTATACCAAACATTTCGTGTTGATTGAAATGAAGATGAAAATAGGAACAACATTGCATTCTGTATGCATCACACCGATTTTTGAAACAGCAGTACATGATTGTAATACTATACCGAATGACACTTTCTTTGTATGTTATCCAATAGTATTTCATAAGTGAAATATTCAAACAATTAATGCGTGCAATTCCAACAGTACCCCCAAAATAATCATATAACAAATAGCTAATAACATCGAATGAGCATGTATCTTTTGCCAGTTTATTTGCGTTCGTATTCATTTATGTATGTAAGGAAATATAAGTACGTAATATATATGATTATTGTCGCAACAATGATTCATATTTATTAACTACATTCAAAATTGAAAAAAAGAACTTACCCCTGATACAAGTTGGTCAATTAGAAAATCTACGGATGGATTGGTGTTATAGCTTTGCTGGTTTTCTTCGTCTCGATTAACAAATTGAATTTCGTATTTAAAGTTTAAAATAGTGGAAAGCTTTTGAAGTATATCGTAACAAAATCCACTGAATTTCTTTGTGTTAGAGTCATACTTGATAAACGGCAAAGCCTGAAAGTATAGATGATTTTATAACAATGCACGCACATTTCTTGCACTTTTAAGTGAACTTACCTGTCTATTTATCAATAATGAAAAATGTAATGTTCTACTTGTGGATTACATAGCATGTTATGTGTTCATAAAAATACGTTCTACTATAAAAGTCGAAATCATGTAACAAACTACATTTAAAAAAAACCATGCTTCCAAACATCCATACTTCCAGTTTTAATAACATATTTAAATAGCATTTGTATCGATGCATATGTATGGGCGAAGGCGTGGTGTAGAAGAGAGCGTGCTCTCCAACCACAAGGTTCTGATTTGGAGTTCAGTCTCACTCCTTGGCACCTTGGGCAAGTATCTTTGGCCCGTTCCGGGTCGATTCAATCTCTGTGAGTGGACTTGAAAGACAGAAGCTGAAATGAAGTCCCCTGTATACATACACACACACACACATACATACATACATACATACATACATACATACATACATACATACATACATACATACATACATACATACATATGTATATACATACATACATAAATACATATATATATATATATATATATATATATATATATATATATATATATATATATATATAAGCTCTCTGCTCTCCTAAATTTAGGCGCCCACTTTTGCGCTTTTGATAAAGCTGGAGCGTCAACGAAATCTGCATGAATGACGTTCGGAGCTAAACTCTTTTTTCTGAAGGTACTTGATAACATCATGATGACAAATTTTGTCCATTATCAAGAGAGGTTGCTACTAGTTTCTTTGAAGTCTTCTTTCAACAGTCGTATGTCATTTTACCTGGAAAGAAACTGCAATTATTAATAAGAAGAGTTGAAAATAATGCAAACAAGATTTCACAGCTCTAGGATTATTCCTGCATAGTGTGCGTATGTTGTTTCCTTGTCTTAACATCCTGTGCTAGTTGTAAAATTATTAATGTCATACATTTCAAATCTTGTCTGGCTGTGGGGAAATATTACCTTACTTGCAAACAGGTGACGGTTGGCAACAGGAAGGGTTTCCGGCCGTAGAAAATCTCCCTCAGTAACCTCTTTCCGACACATATAAACATGGATGTCATATTGATGATGATGATGGCGGATGACCATCGTTACTGAAGCAAGACAATATTTTTTCATGATTTCAAATAATATTTGACCAGTTTACGTTTATCTCCTTCCCACTCAGGACAAACACGTTCCAGATTAATGTCTTATACAGAACTTGGTGCTTGCTTGCGTCATGTAGTTTAAGTTTTTATATGTAGGCGCCAGCATAGTGTCGAATAGAAATAGTTGAATACTCGATCAAATTATTGGCTATATTCTGCATTGCATGGTTTTCAATGCAGAAAATGATATGTTCAGCTATTTGAATATGTTGTTGTCATAATCTGAAAGAAGCACTAGCTTTATTTATGTACGTTTCTTTTTATAACTAGCCATTTTTATAATTTGTGCAGCTATATTTTTTATTTGCGTTTAAGGTGTTCTCGATTTTCATGTCGTATCACTTAGTCCAGTTTTGCAGGTTATAGAGAACAGAATATTTTATTATTTATTTGAGGATCTTTTTTGATTATATGTGAGTGTGCTTGCCTGTGGTGGGGGGATGCGTACGTGTGTGTGCGAATACGTCTGTGTGTGTTTTGTAGATGTATGTATATATATTCTTTTACTTGTTTCAGTCATTTGACTTCGGCCATTCTGGAGCACTACCTTTAGCCGAACAAATTGACTCCGGCACTTATCCTTTGTAATCCTAATACTTATTCTATCCAGTTCTTTTGTCGAACCGCTAAGTTACGGTAATGTAAGCACACCAACATCGGTTGTCAAGCGATGGGGCGGCGAAACACAGACACACTAATACATATATATATATATATATATATATATATATATATATATACTACAGGCTTCTTTCAGTTTCCGTCTACCAAATCCACTCACAAGGCTTTGGTCGGCCTGAAGCTATAGTAGAAGACACTTGCTCAAGGTGCCACACAGTGGGACTGAACCGGGAACCATGTGGTTGAGAAGCAAGCTTCTTACCACACATCCACTCCTGCGCCTATATATATGTATATATGTTGTTGTTGTTATTCTTGTTGCCATTGTTGTTCTTCTGCCCTTATTTCACCTCTTTTAATGAGCATACGATGTGTACCCTATTTATTTCTAATGTAGAGATGAAACATTATATTATTTTTTTTTTTGTTCATGTTCTCTTCGTTGCTTCGTTCTAAGAACTTTTTTGCCCTCTCAATTACTCTTTCATGATGCTCATATTATACTTACTAGTTTAGTAGGTTAAGCAGAATTTAGACACTCTCTCATAATTCCAATTCCAGTATATGGTATTAACGAAATGCCGTTCAATAATCAATGTGTTCTTGCACAGGTTTAATTTGTTTTTCTACATCTGTGCCATTTACCGACAACTCATTTTATACATATATAGTCCCTTCTGAGACAATAAGTTATTTCCTTTTAGATGAGCAATAAACTTATTTGAGAATAAAGATTTCATAGCGTTATAAACTGTTTTCAAAGATTGGGTAAATCAATATTGTTTTTCTTTCTCGTAACTTGTTGGTTTGTCGGTTGAGTGTTTCCTCTTTATGAGTACTTTAATGAGAAGTTGGAATACCAGAAAGAAAATAGGCCAGACTCAGTGAGTTGTTCTACCAGCTGTCATTAATTCATATCCTCTTTTTCCAGAGTTCATGACTGATTCCCTCGCGAACGCAATATTTCCTGAAAGCCACCCAAGATCACTGACACCGTGCAAGGTTATTTATAGAGGTCGATGAAGTGGTTTCCTCTCCTTCCTCTTCCACCAAAACTAAAACGCTAGCTGAACAATGGAAGCCATCTATTAGATATTCCTTTCCTGCCTACTTACCAAAATCCGTGTACTTCGATTCAAACTAGAAACCTCCCATCATTCTAACAAGCGTTTAACGTGTGTTGTTTCCATATGAGGCTTGAAGTCCTCAATCCTTTTGTTATATATAGCCCATCCCCCAATTGTTCCTGTTGCATTCATTATTCCGATTTCACGTTGACAGGAAGTGTTTCTGCGTATGTTGAATCTACTCATCCCACCATTTACCACTTTCAACTGGATATCAATCTCCCAGCAACTTTAGATCTGTCTCTCTGCTTCATCCCCTACTCTTGAAATACAGGTATTTTCTGCATTACGGTGGTGTTTTGCTCCAGAAAAACCTTGTCGTAAAGTGGGCTTCTGTAACGCGAAACTTATATTCTCATTGCCTTCTATTGACGTCACTAAACGTGAAATTAATAGGAAATACGTTTTGCGTTACAGAACTCCATGTTACGGTAAGATTTTCAAGAGAGTAACACTTCCGTAACGCAGAAGATGCCTGTAATATTCTGATACTTCAACTCACTAAATCCCTATATCTAGCCACATCTCACATACTGAACCAAGGAAAACTATTTCACATCACTCCAACCTGAAGTGTTTGTCATCAACGACTCCACTTCGCACGAGCCTTGGTTCTCATACACTTCACACACCGGTGTACTGGTGTATTCTATTCTCAGCAGTTTGCAATAGCCATATACACCAGCGAGACACTAACGTCCGAAACGTTTTGAATTTCTTTCTCCATTCACACTAACCTTTTACGAAATTGTTTCTGAAACGTATGGATCCACTGATCACTTTCTAATCGCGGTTACCCATAACATATCAATATACAGTACAACAACATTACTACCTAGCGCCTATGGCACTTGAAAGTCAGCTACTGATCAGAATTTTACCATATCTTATGCTAACTATACTTGACAGCAAACATTCCTTTCCGCATGAGCCCCATCGAAACAGCTAAACTGGTGCCTGAAACCATTCCTCTGCATATGATTAAATCTTACAAGCTCATGTTTCCAAGGTGATTAAAACTCGGATATCTTGTAGCTGTACAGACATAGGACACTACTTACAATACTCAGAAAAATTCACCGTCTCCACCAATCATGTAACACTGCAATCCGAAAAACAAATAGATACCTAATCGCAAACGACCACTTTTTATTTTGTTAAGAGGATCTTCGTGAACACTTTCGGATTTGTCATAGTCACAGTCAAGACAGCTGGCAGCACTCTCGTGAGAAAAGTGTTCACATTTATTTCCGGTTTGCTTCCAACTCTGTTATTCACACAAACGATATTTGTCTAAAACTTATTGCGTCCACTCCACCACCGTTATATTAGTACATATTCTTTTCTTTTATTCTTTTACTTGTTTCAGTCATTTGACTGCGGCGATGCTGGAGCACAGCCTTGAAGGATTTTAGTCGAAAAAATCGACCCCAGGACTTTTTTTAAAGCATAATACTTATTCTATTGGACCCTTTTTGCCGAACCGCTGAGTTACGGGAACGTAAACACACCAATACCGGTTGTCAAGCGGTGATGGAGGGACAAACACACACACACATACACATACACACACACACACATATATATATATATATATATATACGACGGGCTTCTCTCAATTTCTGTAACAAGGCATTATTCGGCCCGAGGCTATAGTCAAGGTGCCACGCAGTGGGACTGAACCTGGAACCATGCGGTTGAGAAGCAAGGTTCTTACCACACAGCTACGCCGGTGCATATATTCAATAATTATGAAAAACTCCAGCATTTTCCACCGCCTAAATTCAGTTTCCCCCTGACAAAGTCTTCTATTGCTTTCAAACAGTACATTCCTGATCGAGCCCCAATCACTACCAGACTCTTCAATATCTTTCTTTTCCAAATCAATATTAATCTTTGGAAATAAGCTACTGTGCGTCCCATATCCAAGAAGAACAACTTTTCCCTCTCTAATTACCGTGCTTGCTTAGAAAATGACCAAAACATTTGGCATGAAATATCCCTGCAATGCACTCGAGAATTAATTCAAATCTACCTTTCATCTTTTGAACAGCAGCATCCTGCCATATCGCACTATTGAATTGTGCGCTGATGAAGCTTCCTCTATAAACTCAGAGATACCCTAACACGCTCTAACTTCTGTATTACTTGCACTTATTTAATAGTATTCTCCATTCTCCCATAACCTTCCATTCATAGAAAACATTCAAATTCAACGAAAACATCTCACGCTAAACTTCTACTGCGTCCGTGAATAGTGAACTCAAAAAACATCCTACAAAAGCACGTGACAGTCTCGTCTCCTTCAACATCACAAGTACACTGTCACTGCTCATATCATTAAGTAATCTTGTAACATCTTCTAGTCATAAACAACATACAATTAAGCCGTCAATCTCCAATGCTAGACCCCACAGTATCTAGCGACTGCATCCTAAACATGTCTATTTCCTCTTCAGGACCAGAAAATTCTTAGGTTTCTAATCAGTTGCAGATTATCTAATAAACCCAACTAAAATCTACACGGGTGTACTACTCCTTATCTGGGCTGGTGCTGCGGATAAATACACAAACATGGAAGTCTATATCTAAAAGGTCGTCTGACAAATCGGAAATGACTCAGAAATATACAGCGCACTTTATTACGATGGCACGCTTTCTTCTCTCTCGGTCGATTCTGTCCCTCTGAACTATTTACATAACGCTTTCACTTAAAACCAGCCAATATATCGGCCTCTCCTTATCTTTTAATCTTGCCCTCCTCAATTTCAGCGTCACACTAACAACGTTTCTAGTTTTCCTTTCCCAGAATATCGAGATTCTAGAATTTCCCCACTGCACACACGTTTGAGGAAGACGTACATATAGGTGCAGGCGTTGTTGTGTGATAAGAAGCTTACTTCCTTACGACATGGTTTCGGATTCAGTCCCACTGCGTGGTGCCTTGGGAAAATGTCTACTACTATAGCCCCGGGCCGACTAAAGTCTTGTGAGTGAATTTGGTAGACAGAAGCTGAAAGAAGCCTCTCGTATGTGTGTGTGTTGTGTGTGTGTCTTTGTGTCTATGTTTGTCCCACCACCGCTTGACAACCGGCAAAAGAGTCCGATGGAATAAGTACTAGGCTTAAAAACAAGTCCTGGGCTCCATTTATTCAACTAAAATTCCTCCAGCATGACCGCAGTCAAAGAACTGAAACAAATAAAATAATGAAAGAATAAAAGAATATAGATATGGGGAAAGGAAATCATCAAACCGACTTTCATTGAAGAATATATACTTTGACATGTCGGTTCTTTTTTTTTTTTCAGATCGCATTTCGTATGAGAAATTTTCTGTTTCTAAAGCTCCTGCTCATTATAAATTTAAGTATGTTCACTAATATATATAAATCAGTTGTTAACTTCTAACTTCGCTTCTTCATTCTATTTCTACAAAATTTACATATTCCAACTCTTTTGAGATAAAGTGGTCGCCTGAAGACAGCCACTAGCGCTTAAGTAAAAAAGGCATTCGTGATATAAGATGGGACATTGAAATTATATTTAGTAAAAAGCAGTTTCTGCGATGTAAAATTCTTATCTAAGACTAAGATTCTTACAATGCAGCACTCAGTCTCAGTAGTCACTTGCCGCAGTGTTGACTCCGCTCTTTTCCTCCACTTACGTATGAAATTGGACAGAAAACAATACCATGGCGTACAAACTGAGATACATCACTGATGGTTAGTGGTATGCATATTGTTGGAATGTAGTGATATGTTGCTGAATGAGAAGAGAGCATGGCTGGATAACTGGTTTAGGATCACACTAGAAATCCTTTTCCCTTACAAAATCTAGATATCAGCAAAAGATCCCAGCAAACATCTCTCTGCTCAATGGGGTGGAACTGCGAGTAATCCTAGAGAGAAGACCGAGGGGCCATGTATGTAGAACAAACACTGTTCTTGGAGCCTTCCACCAATACAACCAAAGCAGGAAAAAAGAAAGGAGAGTCCTACTATTGCCGACACCGTAGTTGCAACAACAACGTTTAACAACAAAGGAAGAAGCACTAACAACATCGACAATTTAGCACAGCAAAACAAGAGCCACCACAAATACAGCAACATCTTTTGGAAGCAGTAACAGCGGTAGCACTAACAACATTAGCATGAAATTCGTCAATAGTAGCAAATGAGGTGACCTAAAATAATGTCGGTGGCAAAATAATCGCTACCCAGGGTATATCCAGTTTGTGATTTGTACGGTCACCCTACATAGGCTTCATCGTTACCCGCTTACTGGGAACTAAACGCGTCCTTCCCGTCATACAACATTAAACAGACAGGGCTAACAAGCTAATTAAGTGGGAGCTGACGGGAACCATCATTTGTGATTAGTCCCGAAAAAGGGCTATTAAGGGAGAGACGATAAAGTTTAGTAAGGAAAAGGGACAAATATTCTAGAGTATAGGGAAAGGTAGTTAGTAATCTAGAAAAGGTGCTTAGCACTGTGGTTTCTGCAGTAGTGGAGACCCTCTTCTCTCCTGTAGTTTGCTGAGGATAAAAAATCTCATACGCCACCTTGTGCATTATGCATGTGGCAACTCGTTTCTCTGCTTTTAACTACAACATGCAACCCCAATCCATAAGGTTTAGGATTCTTTCAACATCTTCCGGCTTTACTTGCAGGAGGATCTCCACTACGACACCTAATCAAAACTCTCTGCTTGTTTTATATCAAGAAGAGTGTCACTGCCCAAGAAAACCACGCAGGTCAGTAGCCACCAGATGCCCAACATAGGTGGAAGTCTGTTGTTGCTGCTGTCGCGTTTGTTTTGTTGCCTCTCGTGTCGTTGTTGTTTGTCTAGGTGGTCTAGATTTTACCTTTGTCGTTAACATTGTTATTATTGGTGTTGTTGTTAAAGCAGCGAGATAGCAGAATCATTAGCACACCGGACAAAATGCTTACTAGCATTTTATCCGTTATCGGCTAGCCATCTCTATCAAAATCTTAGGCTTTGTGCATATAACAAAAACGATTATTATTGTTGTTGTTAAGTAGGTTAGAAGAAGCGAATAAGAAGAAATTAGGATCGACTTTTATTATTATTATTATCATTATTATTATTATTATTATTATTATTATTATTATTATTATTATTATTATTATTATTATTATTGGTTAACCATTTAATGTATTAACTAATCGATTGTTTTGATTAATCGTTCGGTTAATCAGTCAGTCAGTTAGATTTGTTAACGTCTTTTTGTCAACATTCACGACCCCGTCAATGACATATGCCCTCAGACCTGAAGAAGAGATTGTTTGATTAATCGAACAATCGATTAGTTAATTGCTTAAATGATTAAACACTTGACTAATATAAATAAAAGAAGTGAAAAAGAACTAGCGCGTGCTTTAGTATTGGCATAATTTCCCCACTCCTGAGATACAATATCTGAATCAAGCCACTAGTTCCCATTAAGAATCTTGCAAGCCAAATACATTAACCACAAATTTTTGGCAAGTTTTCTGATTATTCCCAAAGTACATTTGCCTACTACTATGTTTGTTACTGTTGTTCATATATCATATTCGGGTTAACTTTATTTCCAAATCTTACTATTTAAATAACTGTCTAACTCTTCTAGAGACACGTTATCATCTGTTGGGAATAATATAGTAAGCAGTTAAGAGACATTTCATTTTCTAGTGGTCCTTGACAACAATATCTGGTTGATTTTCCCAGACATCCCTATCTGTTTGCATTGGAATATCCCAGAGTATGATTGCTACGCCTCTCTCAAAGATTTTTCCCGGTGTATGTGTAAACTGGCTCTTTTTTATTATTTCATATGCAAGTCTGTGGCTGAATTCTTTCTTGGCTGGGACTGGGCATCCAGAGATAATGTGGTTAATTGTTTCTTTCCCACCTCCATATATTCTGCAGTTCCTATATTCAGTATGAACATACGCTTCTGGCGGTTTCTGGTTGGGGAGCTTTAATACTGTGCCACAATAAAAAAAACTTACAGGCTCGCCTTCACGCATTTTCTGAGCTAATATCTCAATATCCATGGCTATTGAGTCAGCATTGCGATTTCTCCTTGTCAATCTTCTCTCCGTTCAACTTTCTTCGAGTATTGATTGACCATGTCTGGGCTTTTCTCGCCATTTCTCTTTCATAGCATTCCATAGCCGCCATTTTAGCTTAGATTTTTGCCTTCTCCTTTTCTTCCTAACTTTGTATCATTGTATACTTTTGTATATGTTAGGCTTATTGAAGATAGAAAATCTTTTTTTTAATTTTCTGTATGTTTCGTAGCTATTTGTATTAATCTTCCATGATTTTTTAACTAGATATTTTTGTAATCCTATGTTGGATATATTGTAATACCTTTTTAATTGAATAAGGCCCGTACTACCATATATTCGGGGTAAATATAATGTTTAATGTTCCTATGTCAGATTTTGGGTGGTGTAGTCTAAATGCAGTCATTACTTTTTGACATTTTGTACAGCGTCCAACTGAGAATGTTACAGCTGTAATATGAGTATAGATGCCGATTGCCTTAATTTTTGCATTTAGTTCTATTTTAAGTACTGATCCGAAACATTTACATTATTACTTCTTGATATTTACTTTCTTCCCTGTGTGTAGTACACTGCCTACTGTATTGATTCCTAAGTATTTGCATGTCTATATTTCGTGTAAATCTCTTATCTCAGTTTCTTTATCGAGTATGAAATTCTTTATAGAGTATGATATGTGTTCTTAAATAGTGTTTATCTCTAATGTTGCTTTGATGTTTTTCGAAACGAATCTCGCTGGTAAATCTGTGTACACTCTGCAGTAGCGTTTCTAATTATTTATCATTTGCAGTTTACAACTTGAAATCATCTAAAAGGGGGTTCATTATCTCAACATAGCATTTGAATCGAAGTCCAATTCTGTTTAACATATCGGTTAAAAACGTCAATACCAGACATAAAATGGATGGACAGACAGAACGGCTTTCCAATATTCTTCTTTAAGGGGAGATGAGTTTATTCTCTGCAATTCTCTGCAAAACTGTTATATAGTCGTGGCATGTTTCATGTATCTTCTTATCTACTTAACTCATGACTAGTATTATAAACCCTTTTTTTTTTCGGAAATGTTTGGCTATAGTTTTGTTGATCAGTAATGTATATTTACAGCCATATGAGCCTTTACTATTCTAGAAACAAGTATTTTCCTTCCTTCTCAGAAATAATATGACAGTTAAGGTTTCGTATGGTGTAGGTAGGTATATTATGGCTCTTTAATTTTAGGGGTTTGTAGATGCTGCAGCCTTGGAGATTGCAATAACATTTCCCTTCAGTGAATCAATTAAATATTCTCTAGCTCCGTTAACATCTCATTAAACTTCTCTACTAGCACATTATGCTTCCCTGTTAAAAATTTTAACCAGAAGTTACAGATTTTATCATGCCCTGGTGCCATTCTTTTCTGTGTTTTTTTGTAGTATCTGAGTTGATTTTGTTATCATTACTCATTTTTGTTCAGATGTTGTGTTCGATATTTTAGCAATATTTTCCGTAGCTATTCCTTTTTACCACCGTTCCTCGAAAGCAAGAGTAGAAAAGGAATCGTCAATACCATACCATATTGCAGGTGGTACTGCATTGACTTCTATTATATTTTTACCAAGTGCTTGATAAAATAGTTTTATGTGCTGGAATCGAAATATTTTTTCTGCTAGTTGTTGGAATTTTACATGACAACTGGTTCTTTGTAATTTAGCGAAAGTTTCTTCTTTTAGTAGCTCTTTGATTCTAGATTCTTTTTTCTTTTTTCCTTTCGTTATATTTCTGAAGTATTTGTCTTTCATTTCTCAGTTATTTTATCACTGATTTCATTAATGATTGATTGGTCGTTTCTCTTATTTTCTGTCTTTTCTGAATGTTTGTTTTCCATGTTGTTTACTTGGGTTTTGATATTCCTATTTGAGTGGGAACACACACTTTCCTTTTTAACCACAGTGACTATTGCATGTGTTAGTTCATTTCGGAGATGATGTTGATGTTTGTATCTGTTTTCTATTTCAATTAAGTCTGTGATAGTCAAGTTTCTATTTTTTAAAATTTTCGTGTTACTTTATCGTTGTTTTTTTTTCTTTGGGGTACTTTCATTGTCTAAAGGGAGAATTGTGGTTCTTATTTTTTAAATTATATTCTGCTTTAACATGTCATAGTCAATATTTCCACCTTTATATCTTCCTATTTTAAAAGTTTCTTCATATTTCATTTTACCTAGATTTTTGTCTGTACTGATCTGATTTGGTTTTTATTTTGTTAGTAATATGTATCTAATATGTATCTATTAGGGTTTGAAATTTTCATATTTTGCTATTATCTCGTTTGTGTTACACATATTAGTTAAAACTGCATGGTTTACATTCACAGTGATCGTTCCTTGCTTTTACATATTCTTTCTTTTTATTTTTTTATTTTAAGTTTCAGTTTTTCGTCAGAATGTATATTTATTCTAATGAAAGCATTTGGGGGTCCACCTACTTATCTACATCTGGCCTATTTTCACTCATAATTTTATATGAATATATCCTAGTATTTTTGTTTTCTAGGTATTAATATTTACTCAAGCCTTTCTATTCTATTGACCATAGGCCATCTTTTTTGTCATTAAATGT
Organism: Octopus sinensis; assembly: GCF_006345805.1. Classification (NCBI taxonomy): domain Eukaryota; kingdom Metazoa; phylum Mollusca; class Cephalopoda; order Octopoda; family Octopodidae; genus Octopus; species Octopus sinensis. The sequence goes on along the minus strand of NC_043002.1, from coordinate 116,452,716 downwards.
TAGCTTTGAATTTTCATCGACGATTTTGTCAATTCACTCTTTTTCTAGGTAGGGGTATTGGCCCTATGTAAATCCATTTTAACCCGGTATAGAGGTGGCCCATATTAGTCTGACATCTCTCCTTTGACGTGTCTAACTTGAAAAGCCCTGCAAGGAGCTTCCACTGAGGAGTAAATCCTGTTCTTTATTTGAACTGTATCATCCTTTTTTATCTGCGTTGAGATTTGCACGAGTGACTTTTCTCTACTTTCTATGCAACGGATTCAAAGTACATATTATCTGATTAGTAACATTGGGTTGAATGGTGCGGTTTTCATCTGAATTACTTGTGATTACGAGGGTTCACATGCTGATAGGAACTCTGTTTAGATGGTCGCATTTACACGTGGTATTTGAACATTCGAAACTGTAAATATTTCTATTACATCATTCATATACGAAAAAGAGCAATTCTTCAACACCATCAGGTTTTTCGATTTGGTTTAATATTTAATTAGTAGTGGTAGCAGTAGCAGCAGCAGCAGCAGAAGCAGCAGCAGCAGCAGTAGTAGTTGTACTAGTAGTAGTAGTAGTAGTAGTAGTAGTAGTAGTAGTAGTAGTAGTAGTAGTAGTGCATCGCTGAAAGCTAGGTCCTTTACATTCATTCGTGCCACATACCCTGGCAATAATAACTAGTTACATCATTCATCGCAAATGTGAAAACAACAGATTTCAAACATTAACGGCTACAAAATACTTTCATAAGTGTAATTTTTAAGAACATTATGCACAAATGCGTGTGAAAATCTAAAAGGACGATTGTGATTTAATGAATTTACTTTGTGATATATTCTCGAAATTATACTGGAATATGCGAAAAGATTAGAAATTCGAAATATTTCTTTGTTTTCAAAATCTGTCTAAAAGCATGCGTCTAAAACTATAGATAAAATTTCAATAATTTTCCCAATAAAAAAGAAGCAAAGAAAATTGTGAACACCATAGCTATTTCCAAACCGCTGTCTTAAAAGAAATATGTTAAAAATAAATTTAAAATTCATTTGTGGCATGCTATGTCACTTGAAAATTAGACTAAGAGTAAATGCTATGTCACTAGAAGACTAGTCTAAACGTTCATTGCAAACATATTTGGATCCAGATCTTCCTCTCACAAGTGGGATATAGCCAATGAAATACGAAAGCAAATGGTATCTAAGACATCTAACTGTACGTCCACACACAGTAGACATAGATACACAGTTTCAGATAAATCAGTTGTGTGTGTGTGTGTGTGTGTGTGTGTGTGTGTGTGTGTGTGTGTATGTGTGTGTGTGTGTGTGTGTGTGTGTGTGTGTGTGTGTATGTGTGTGTGTGTGTGTGTGTTACAATACGCTTACTCACATCACTGTAGCTTTCGAACGATACTTCCCTGATGGCTTTGTGCGCAGGTCAACATTCCTCCAGAACGGAATAACAGTCCATGGTAGGGTTACCCATTTACAACTGAGCAGGCTGAAGCAACGTGCAATGAAGTGTTTCGCTCAAGAACACAGTGCACCGTCCAGTCTTGGAACCGAAACACAATATTGTGATAGTGAGTGCAATACCTTGACTACTAGGTCACGCGCGTTCAATAAACTGATATACAGCAGTTTAAATAATACTTCTAACTTTCGCGAATAATTTAATAATTTAATACTGTCTACGTACCTCGCCCATGACTATACGAAGAGTTTCATTTTTTCCAAAAGGTGAAATACCGTCTTTCTTCTCTCGCGTTTGAACTTCTACTGAAACTCCAGTGTCTGTTACATTAATACTACCAACCTATAGGAAGAGAAAAATCAGTGAAAATATTTAATCGAAGAACTATTATCGTTTTCTGGATTACCATCTTGTCTAGATTGTTGAATTATTTCGTGTAACTCTGAATTTACTGGAAGTTATCAAAATCATTTAACTTTATTCCGACTAAAGTTATTAAAGTGATACATATTCATTATACACGATATTTGAATTTGAGAAATATATTATACTCACCAGTTCTTTGGGAGTTTGGATTTTAATGACGTAATTGGTACGTCTGTCATTCTGAAGAAAATAATAACCAAGGGCTCCTACATAAGGAACTTCCTGTTTGAAAATAAAAATGTTTCCAAATTCAGCCTGCCGGTCCATGTATTTATAATATAACGTTACTTGTGACAGCACAAGTTTACATTGCATAATTTATCATTTCATCTATACAGCTATACACAGTTTTCGCTCTTTATTTGTCACTTATAACTAAAATATTCTCTTTGATATTTATTTTGTTCATTTATTTCAGAATAGTTTCAAGAATATATTTCAAAATAATCATTCCATAAAATTATAATTATTCTTTTATATTTCTACACGCATTTATCATCTATAGCTTCGATTTCAAAAGATAAGGAACGTTTTATTGAGTTTGCATGATATTTTTGACTCTACTCTGTTGCATTATTTTTTCGAATTTGGGCCAAGAGTGCTGTGTTGTTCTCAAACAAGTTTTAACAGCAGTTGTCATTACCCAAGAATGTAGTTGGTACTACATTCCTGAGCAATAAAATTTTAATCGATGTATTCCGAATATTTTCATTTTCCCCAATATTTCAAGAAAAAGTCAGTGTTTAACGGGAAAAATCAGTGCTGATTTTTTATTGATCAATTTTATATATAGACAGAAAATTCAAATATTTGAATAACATTGATCAATTAAAACTCTGTGTAGATTTAATTGTGTGTTAAACCATATACAAAAATCAAAATATAAAGCAATTTTATTTTTAAAATGTTTTAGTGTTTTATAAATTTCTAATATATTTTTATATAAAATTAATGGTGGTCCTCAATTTAAAACGTAAACATTTGGACTGAATATTATCTTAAAATAAAACGCTACATTATTTTTGGATTTGTGTTTACAATTGTTTACTTCACTGCAAGCATACTAATGAATTTCATTTGAACTAAATTCTTTTCCGCTTCCGCGAAATAAATCATTCGTTTGAAATATTTTTCATCTTATGGAATTTATTGCAACCCATATAGAATAATTTTATTTTAATAGAGACTAACTTACCATTTTGTTAAACTTTTCAGGTTCTGGCTTGGTCTGACATTTTCTACCACTGATGTGTAAAAGTATGTTAATTAAATCTACTGTCACAGCAATATCTAATATTGATTTTTCAGAGTGGTTTGAGATTATTTCTGAATAATAAAAATAAAAATAGTTTCATAAAATAAAGGGTAAATGACATTTTCATTTATTTATTATGCGTGAAGTTTAATTAGTTGATCGCCAGCGCATGCATATATTGGCTAATTATATTTCATAACTAAAGTAACACGAATATTTTATGCAAGAGCATTTATATTGAGGTGGTTATAAATGCTGCATGAGCTCAATCAAAAACATCATATGTATCAAATCTATAATATCTAAATTAATCAAAATATATTATTTAGAAATATGTGTTCTGCTGATTCTAAACATGAACGTGCTTACTAACCTTTTGGAATCATCGATTCATTGACTAGTTCCAATCCATAAATATTGGTCAAAGATTTATCAGAAATCGTACTTTCAAGGGCACGAAAATTCTAAAATTAAATTAAATATATTTAATTTTTTTTTTAAATCCGTGATAATGAAACAATGTTTTCTTAGATGTATTAATTTCAAGCAACTATCTATTTTCTGGTAGGTCGGCATCACGTAAAATCCACTGCTCACACAATATCTCCAAATATGGCTAAATTATGAATAAGATATCATGTATAATGTGTAATTAATTTAATGATTTGCATTATTATTCGAACAAAAATTTTATTTCTTAATAACACATGAAATTAGATATTTAGAGGGAAGGGAAAACGCAAATGTTTCTCTTATAGCATTTACGTTACTGACGCAAGTGAAAGGAAACCTATATTCACGTTTATTTTATTGGAAACTTTCGGCTGTGTCCCATCAAACTAGATTAAAATACTTCAGAAAATATTTTTACATTTACAATCCAATTAATCGTTCGTGTTACAGAAATATATGCTTTTAGTAATACATAATTGCATCTTCACATCTACTCCACAATCTATTGTGCATGTGATGGCAAAAAATATTTATATAAATGACCTGGCACTTGCAGTTTCTTCTTGATTCTTAACTGGAACCATTTTCAATGCTTGTATAATAGAATTACTTTCTATCATTCCTCCATCTAACATGCAGTACACCGATCGAACGAAATTTGTTGCCGCTCAAAAAGAAGGTGTGATCTATCGTGACGACGTGATCAGAGACCTATTACAGGCTCATCATGATACCACAATAATATATTCTCACACCTATATTTCTTTACCTTCAGAAAGATATTAATAGAATGCTAAAATGATGACTTAAATGTGTATTGGTAAGAAGGTAGCTTACATCACTATTCAATTTTACTTTGCACACACACATACACATATATGCATGTATATATGCTCATAGAGTTTATCTCTATGATATATACTCCTTTCATCTGATATTACAGATCGCTATTTACCTTTGCAAAGGGACTTCAAATTCCACGGAGAAGTACTCATGCAAATGTATTGGAGAAAAGCAAAACGGAAATAAATATTAAATTCAGAACCGGGAAACATCTCTTTCGAGAATATATTGGTAACAAGAAATCATATGGTTTTCAAAAAAGTAGTATGGACGAGTTTGAGAAACTAGGTAAAATACTACGCAATTTAAGGAGAGCAAAGTGAGTGGGGTTGTCGAAAATATATCAATAGAAAGATACAATGGAAAGAGGTATGTAAATGGAGAAATATATAGACGAAGAACTATTTCTAGCCTCTTAATCGAGGAATATACTCCTTCGTTTACTCACCTCTTTCTATATCTGTGTTTATCTATAGATGATCGGGGGATTAAGAGGCCACAAGTAGTTACAACATGCGTAAGAAAACTACGTTAGATCATCTATGTGATTAAATCTTTGAAGTAGATTGACATGGAGGGTGGTAAGTAGAATTGATTGGGTATCAAATAATCCATATAGGTTAGCAAAGAAAACATTTTTTAATTTTGTAAAAAATTCTAAAAGAGTCATTGAAAAAGAAGACAGTAAATGAGTCGCAGACATTAAAAGAACTGGATGATAGAGAGAAAGAATGGGAGATAGAAAGTAAGCGTGTGTGTATGTGTGTGTGCATGAGTGTGTGCATGTGAGTGTGTGTGTGTGTGTATGTGTGTGTGTGTGTGTGTGTCAGTGTGCAATGTAGAGTTATCATCAACAACACAAGCAGAACGTACATAGGTCTCATCATTGACTTTTTAAAAGCCGTATATGGCCGTTACAAACATATAAGCAACTATAGTGTGATATAAAATATATATAACAGATATATTGAAAAGAAGAATTTATGTATGCGCTAAATTTTAATGCATGTCCCGATGCCGTAAATCACTAAGCAATAAACATAGTTCTTTTTAGTAAAACAAACTATAAATATAAGAATTTTTCTTACATGAACGATTATAACAGCCATCAATTTGCCACATCCAAAATCAATTTTCTTTGACAAAACTGTACTTTATATTACGTTGTGTTGTACCAAAGAACCAAATTCACTAATATCAAACATTTAAAAGAAATTTAATCAAAAACTTCGTTAACTTACCAGATATGTTACAAACCAATTGAGTTCTCCGAATAAAAGATGCATGTCTTTCGCCTAAAATGTTACCAGAATTAAATTAGAAAATACATATGAGGATGTACGTATGTATGCATATATACACACGGACATATTTATATATATAAATACATACATATATACATACACACACCACACACACACACACACACCACACACACACACACAACACACACACACACACACACACATATATATATATATATAATATATATATTATATATATATAAAGAGAGAGAGAGAGAGAGAGAGAACAAAGGGATTTTCAACCTGGACAAAATACTTCATAAGCTCTCTATTGACACACCAGGCTTACAATATGACTTAGATTAGTGAAGAACTCTGGGTTATACTGTGGTAGGATCCAAGATTATGGTTCATCACAATTCTATATATTAAATCCGTGGATGGGTTGACTCGTTTTTACACATAGTGGTATATAAGAAACAAGTTAAAAAATAATGGTCATTGCATATATTTCCTTTATTGGACCAAATTTGGCTTACAACTGTTTTCAATAGTCATTATAGGTACATTATCGATAAGTTTACTCATTTGCTCCATTGATTAATTGAGGAAAATTGAACGAGCTAAGAAAATGAATGCTACTTTCATCAGCTATTTCTGGTTATAAGAAGCTGAGTACTGGGGAAGAGGGGAGAAGATGGAAACATGAAAGTAGAATAGAAAACAGATGAAGACAGGTTACAAAGGGGGGTAAGTAGGAGCACGTACTAGAACCAGGAGCATTGCCTTGCCAAATTTGGAAGAGGGGCAGTCCTTCCCGATATTAGAGAAGAATTCCACTCACACACTCCGCCTGAGCACAGATACAGCCGTATCTCCTCTAGAAAGAAAGTTAAGGTTTCATACTCCACCCTCCCAGATCTAGACTCGACAATGGCGGGTTTGAATAAACGAAATATTGCATTAGTAACAATGAAACAACAGTAGAAAATAAAAATAAATATAACAAGCGTAACGTATATTCGAAGTTGTTCCTTAATGCTAGCAATAATAATGCTACCTCTAATCGTAGCACCCCATCTGTACCAGCGGTATGAATGGGGTTGTACTTAATACTAGTAGTAGTAGCAGCAGCAATGGACTGCTTGGAACTGTAAGTAACGACAGCTTTGGATTATCACGCTCGAGCGCACATACCGCCAGGAGTCATGACCGACACTTGGTTGAATCATGGTGTTACCCTCCTACGCCTTTGTACTACCAACTGGGTAATATCAAATAGTGTAAACACTCCGTATGCAGTTAATGAAACTAGGAAGCAGGATGCCATCTTAGTGGCCCCTGACCTGCTGTCTCGTGACTATAATGGTATTAGTTATTTTATTTATAAAATTTCAGGTGTGATGAATCATAACGGGGCGATCGATGGCCTTGGTATGCATAAAATGATAACAGCATTTTACAAAGTCTTTATTAGCGTCCACGGTAACTACCTAGGCATTTAGAGTAATACTCACAATAGTAATACTCAATAATAATATTGGCAATGAGGCATATAATAACAAGGTGACCCCTAATAATTGCAAAAGTCGCGATAAAACGAATTGTCCACTTAGAGGAGACTGTTTAACTAAATATATGTACACTATAACTGACACTAATGCATTTACCTACATAGGTTGTTCTTGTGACTTCAAGGCGAGATTGTGCAGTCATCTTTCCTCGTTACGACACACACATAAGGCCAATAATACCTCATTATCTATGAAAATTTGACATCTTAAGGACAATAATGTTAAATTTGATATTATATAGAACATCATTTGTAGGGCTCGACTGTACTCTAATAACAGATATGGATGCAAACTACGCTGCACTGAGCTACATGGAATATTAAAGAATAAAGATAATGAGAACTTAATAGTAGATGGGAACATTGATTATCGTGTATTCATAAAATTCGTCGTGCATTGAAATACTTTAAACAGGTTACACAGTCCTCTAGTCCCTGGGTGTTTAATCACTACCGATCACCCTATTCACTTGCACCTCTTATCCCTGCTCTTCGAACATAATTATTAACGTATGCAGGTCACATACCCGACCTGTCTTCCCACATATTTGGTGACATTTGATTGTTATAATATACCCGTTACACTTGTATAATCACCGAACTGATTAACCCTATTGATTATTTATACACAGGGCTTATTACTCTTTTACTCTTTTACTTGTTTCAGTCATTTGACTGCGGCCATGCTAGAGCAGCGCCTTTAGTCGAGAAAATCGAACCCGGGATTTATTCTTTGTAAGCCCAGTACTTATTATATCGGTCTCTTTTGCTTATTATTTTGCTTATTATATTATTTTGCTTATTATATTATTTTGCTTATTATATCGGTCTCTTTTACTATATAAATAGTAATGCAATACGAGAGTATTGCTTTCCAGTAAAGAATAGCCCGTGAGTGAAAATTATACATAGAAGTAAATATATGGCACAACGAAGTACCGATATTTACTGGAAAATAGCGAACGTAATAAATACGACGCTAATGTACAGCTTCGTATTTATTAGCGTCGTATTTATTACGTTCGCTATTTTCCAGTAAATATCGGTACTTCGTTGTGCCATATGTTTATTTCTATCTATATATACATTTATATATATATATATATATATATATATATATATATATATATATATTATATATATATATATATATATATATATATATATATATATATATATATACATATATACGACAGGCTTCTTTCAGTTTCCGTCTACCAAATCCACTCACAAGGCATTTGTCGGCCCGAGGCTGTAGCAGAAGACACTTGCCCAAGATGCCACGCAGTGGGACTGAACCCGGAACCATGTGGTTGGTAAGCAAGCTACTTACCACACAGCCACTCCTGCACCTATTATATGGTGTTCTTTGCAAATTTAGCCTTCCTATCTCTTATTTTGTTTTCGCCTTGGGTTTTATTTTGTCCTTTATTTAAATTTAATGGGTTCATTAAGCTTATTTATAAACTCGAAATCCTTATCTTATTATATTATATTGCATATTCCGTCTTTCACTGTATAGTTTTCCTCGGTATATATTCTTAAATATTTTCATATTTGAACTTTCATATGCTTACACTACTGATTTGACGTGATATAATATAAATATTAATTATTAATATGGATATTTAAATTTACATTTAGAATTTAAAATTTATAATTTATAATAGATAATAGATATGTGCATTCTGCTTCTTATCATTTTGATATCTATTGTACACTTCTAATTCTTACAACATCTGTAATACCCTTATCATGTTTATAATTTATCTCATACATATATCTAGGATACTGGCCTTCATTTATTTAAGCCTCCGCTTTGTAGTTTTTATATTTTTATCATTGTAATTTTTATAATTATAGTATAGTTAGTGCGTCTTTATATATATATATTTATATATATATATATAGATAGATATATAGATATATATATACATATATATATACACATATATATATATATATATATATATATATATACATATATATATACATATATATATATATACATCTATATTTTATGCATATATTTCATTTATTTTTTATCTTTATAATTTTTAATAACTTTTTATTTCTCATATATTTTTTGTACCTTCAGTTTTTTACTTTTATTCTCTATAGTCTTTTTATATCTTTTTATATATTTATTTTTTATTATTTATTGCTTTATTTAATTTTATTTATTTGGTCTGTAAGGCCACTTAACATCTGATGCATACGGGTGAGAATAGGTGTGATTTATCGCTTAAGTTATTGTGTGCATTGATACATACATATATTTGCTGTGACATGAATGAGTGAAGTTTTGGTATAAACGATGTATATGTATATGTATAGTAATGTGGTGGTTTTAAAGATGTAAGTACAGTTGGAAGACTTCCGTTCTTAGCCGCTTGGGTTACTGCTCTCAACTTTGGTCCCCAGAAATTGTGGAACTCGAAGCAATCCGGCGCCAATACACAAAGAAGATTGACTCGATGCAAAAGATGGGCTACAGGGAAAGGCTAAGGAAGCTGAGTCCCTATTCCTTGGAGAGAAGACGAGAGAGAGATGCAGTGATATATATTTCGAAGATCTTGGAGTGTTTAGCTCACAATTTTTGAATTGACAGCTATACCAGTCCTCGAACTGGACAGCAGTGATCATACCAAAGATCCTGTCTTCCCCATCTAAAATAAGGACACAATACTGCAATTGTCTGGGTTTCAAGGGACCGCAATTGTTCAACATCCTGCCAGGCAACCTTAGAAATCGACATATTGTTTATGTGGAGGTTTTCAAGGAACATCTGGACAGGTTTCTGTCGGAGATACCAGATGGAGCCACATCGTGGCAGGAGGCGCAAAGAGGAGCAGCTCCGTCCCCCTGGCTACATCGCTAAAAACACGACCGGAAACAAAACACAAACTCCGAGTAACTACAAGTGGTGCACCAACATGACCTTAACCCCGGGCTGAAACCAGAGAAGGATAGAAGATAAAAGATAGAAGATGTATTTAGATAGTTCTGGTGGATACCGATATTATTCGTAAGTATGTATGTGGTTGTGTAGTGTAATTGCGTGTATTGATATATGAGCTCGTGTATGTATGTATGTATGTATGTATGTATGTATGAATGTATGTATGTATGTATGTATGTATGTATGTATGTATGTATGTATGTATGTATGTGTGTGTATGTATGTATGTATGTGTATGTATGTATGTAATGTATGTATGTATGTATGTGTGTGTATGTATGTATGTATGTGTATGTATGTATGTTTGTATGTATGTATGTATGTATGTGCGTATGTATGTATAAGTGTGGTCATAAATATATATGCGCGTGTGTGTGTGTATATATTTATATGTATATGTATATGCATATATCTATATATATGTATATGTAGGTGCGTGTGTATACATATATATTCTCTTATTCTTTTACTTGTTTCAGTCATTTGACTGCCATCATACTGGAGCGCCGCCTTTAGTCGAACAAATCAACCCAAGGACTTATTCTTTGTAAGCCTAGCACTTATTGTATCGGTCCCTTTTGACGAAACAATGTTGATTGTTATGTCATGCGGTGGGGGACAAAGACACATAAATATATATATATATATATATATATATATATATATATATATACGACGGACCCCTTTCAGTTTCCGTCTACCAAATCCATTCACAATGCTTTGGTCGGCCCGTGGTTATAGCTGTAGACTCTTGCCAAAGGTGCCACCCCGAAACAATGTGACTGGGAAGCTAGCTTGGTACACAGCCACTCCCGGACTACCCGTGACCCGTTAGGTCACCGGGAAACTCAGTTTTCCAGCAACGGACATTTGTTTCGTGAGTTTTTTCTTTTCCAGGTCATTTTGCATGCTTTCAACGAATGTGACATCAAAACCACGCGGAAACGGCTCCTTTCCCCACCCCCAAAAGGAAAGATTTGGCTGCTATTTCTTGCACACCCTGCAACCATGTAATTGGTAGGTTGGATCCTTTATCGCAAATAGTTGTTGCGTAGTAGCAATGCTTGCTAGAAATAGCAGCCAAATATCTGGAGACGAGATAGCGTTGAATGCACTCGAAAAGAAACCTAGAGAAAAAAACTATTTCACACCAAGGTTACGAAGTTCATGATATATGTGTTTATGTATGTATGTATGTATGTATGTATGTATGTGTATGTATGCATGTATGTATGCATGTATGTATGCATGTATGTATGTATGTATGTATGTTATGTATGTATGCATGTATGCATGTATGCATGTATGTATGTAAGTATGTGTACATGTATGCATGTACGAATGCAGATGTGTACATGCGTATGCATGTATACACGCATATAGGCATATATGTATGTATGTATGTATGTACGTATGTATGTATGTGAGCATTTGCGTATGTGCGTATGTGTATATGTGTATGTATTATTAAACGTATGTTTATGCACTGATGCGTGTGTGTGTTCAAGTTGTATATATGACTGTTACTCTGTCGAAGGTTGTATGTATATATATTTACTGTAAAAAAAAAAGAAATCGTATTTTTTCGTTGTCAAATCAGTCTAATCGAAAGGTTAGTGTTTCTTCCCTTTCAAGATAAAGTTAAATTCGGAACATTTTCACATTATGCACCGTTTTGGGTGTTTATACCACAATTCCTGAATATCACAATATCTACTACTCCAATTGATACGAAACTTATTTCATTCTGTTCCTATTAACATTTCAAGGTAAACTTAATTCATAATATTTTCCCAATATGTGCAGTTTGCCTGGGTAACATTGCAAGCAAGCAAGTTTGAAACTGACTTTTAATGTAATATATATATATATATATATATATATATATATATATATATATATATATATATATAATATATAATATATATATATATATATATACATATAGTTAGTTGGGAATTTGGGAATAAGTAAGTATATTGATGTTTGTGTAGGAATATATGTGTAAATATGTGTGAGTTGGTGTATATTTTTATGCTTTATGTATGTTTCATTATCATACGTATGTGAAGATATATTGTTGTGTCTGAACGTGTGCATATCATTTATTATTATATGTTCCTTTTTCTTTGTGCGCATGTGTGGTTTTAATGTGGCAAATTACCCTGCAATAGGTTTCGTATTATCTTTTAATACCTGTCCATATGTTTCTTATAGCCTGAATTCTGTCGTCAGCTATTTAATGATTAAAAATAAAATAAAACGATTTCATCTTCTGGGAGTTAGAGTGAGTTATCAAATTCTTATTCCCTATTTGGTATTTGTCCTCCCACTACAAAAGCTTTTTCATTTCCTTCCCTGTTCCAGTCACCCGAATTGTTCTCTATTATAAACAACAAACTAGTGGAAATGTATCATTCTCTGGCCGAAGTTCGCCAAGGAATCATGACATGGCACATATTTGGATTTGTCGGAATGTTTTTTATGTCTTATTCATGATGAAAAAGAGGGTTTTTTTTTTCGCATGATGTAGTAATTCTATTCATTAATAAAAAAAACACGTCTGAAATAGTCATAGTGAATGAACCACTATCCATTTGTCGTTATTTGCTTATATATATATATGTGTGTGTGTGTGTGTGTTGTGCGTACATATACATACATATATATATATATATATATATATATATATATATATATATATATACTAATGAACAAACGAAGGACGGAGACAATCAACACATTTGGCAAGAGTTACATATTTCATTATTTAATAATAATGCCAGTAGTACATAGGTAATCGTTTTTTATTTCGTATATTTTCATTTGTTTTGCTTATTTTTTACATTTTGGTTTTTTGCTGAAATTTTTCTTGAGAACACATTCTCCATGATAATGGCGACTTGACGTCTATGTTTAGCATATAGGGTGTACACTTTAGTGGTCATTCCTCTAAATTTTGCATGTAACACAATTTTTAATCATCGGATTTTTTTTAATATGCTAAGCCACTGGTTTTAATTGATTAATATCAATTTCTACCCTTATTATTTAAATTATATCTATCTATATATATATATAGGGTATTAAATTTTTACAAATTTACTACCAGTGGCCTAGCATGTATGAAAAATCAATAGATGACATATTATTCAATATAAAATAGTTAAACAGTTAAACACAAAGAGAACAGGCAATTTCTACACGCTAGGAGACAGTTGAATGATATGTCGTCTATTGACTTTTTATACATGTTAGGCCACTGGTAGTAAATTTGTAAAACTTTAATAACCTATATAGATATCTGAGTCTCGATATTAGCTTTTCAAAGTTCGTCTGGGCATTTTTCATTTTCTGCCGACTGAAACTACGATTGCATAGTGATAAAGATGAGACACGTGCTATCAGTCTCATAATTAAAGGTTAGTCTTTGATGGCTCGGTTACTGAAGAGGATTTGCCTGGTAAATTAAATTATTTTATTTTATTTACTAAAAAAATTAGAAACCTATAGGCATGACCGTGAAAACAAGGCAGAAGTTTTTATTTTTCATTCTTTTTCAAATTGCTCAAATTTTTTTATAGTCTTCGGTCGTTTTTACTATGTCCTAGCGAGTAGAAATTGCCTGTAGACTCAATAATAATTGCAATCTAGATAACGTAATTTATAAATGTATAGTAACCTCTAATAATAATATAACAAAATTAAGAATAAAGAATATATTGGATCCACAGCGAACGAAATTAAAAGAATTTCCCAGCATTATTAGTCTTTCAAACATCCAAAATTTAAAAAATTCGACAGGTCTAATAAATACATAAGGGATTTAAAATCTAATACAATAGAATACATTCTTAATTGGTATATAGTTTGTGAAGCGAACTCATATAAAATAGATAAGAGTTTATGAAAATACTCCAGTCGAGAGAGTTTTTATTAAACAGGAATGAAGAGAGAAGAACAAAATGCCGACATAGGAATAGCTTTCCATATGATAAAATGAAAAATATATAAAATAATATTAAAAAACTCCCCAGCATATCATCTCCACACACTTATGATGAATATAGTTACTAGAAGTTTTAACAGTATTTATAGTAGTATTATAAACGTATATTCTAAGAACTAAGAATTTATTAAGCAATATCACCCTTTAAATGAATAGACTGGCTACATTTACGTAACATAAATCTTAAAATCTACATTTTAAAAATCTATTTATAGCTAGCTTTGAAGGAGGGAAGGGGTAGGTGGGAGAAGATGTGCGAGCTTGAGGGGTCGGACTGGAGTCGCCGGAAGGCTCGGAGAACGGTGCATTTGAGGAGCAGGGTGGAGGGGTGGTATGTGAGGGGAAACGGGAGACGGGCAACGGCGGGGTCAGGGGCGGGAAGAAAAAGCAGAAGCATGGTCCACGGAACGTGCCCCGTCAAGAGCAGTGTGGATAGTCGCAAGGGGATATCCACGAAGAATGAAGTGGCGATCCATGAGTTAAGACTGAGTCTCAAAGTCATGGTTATCATTGCAGAGCCTGCGCAGACGGAGGAATTGGGAGTAGGTGATGGTGAGCTTGGTGTAGGCAGGGTGGGAGGAGGAACAATTAAGATAGGAGTGTGAGTCGGTGTGTCGGTAATGGACGGAGGTAGTGAGAATGGAGTGGTGTATACTGATAGAAATGTCGAGAAATACGATGGGAGAGTTAGAAATACTGCAGGAGAATTCGAGGGCAAGATGGAAGGACTGGAGAAAAGAGAGGAAGGAGACTTGTTCGCAGGAGACAGGTCACACAGATACAATCATCGATATAACGACCATATAGTTCGGGCTAGGGACCAGTGAACCATGAGAATATTTGTGCCTCAACGTAACCAACGAACAGGTTCGCATAATTGGGGTCCATTCTTGCGCCCATGCCACTCCCGAGAACTGTTGTTAAAAATCCCCTGCGAACATGAAGCAGTTAAGGGAGAGAACAAGTTCAGCCTGATCAAGAAGTATGGAGGGGTCATGTTGGGGTTTGGTCGAAGGTCCAGAAAGTGTTTCAATGCAAGAAGTCTTTCGTTGTATGGGATCACCGTATTTAAACTCTTGATATCAAGAGTAAAAAGAAGTTTAGAGAGGCCACAAGGAAAGGAGAAAGAGTTAAAGAGTCAGAGAGCATGGTTATATATATATATATATATTATTGTATATATGGTTACATATCTATATATGTTTATTATAAATTATATATTATATATATTACATGTTATATATATATATATATTATATTTTTAATATATTTGTGTGTGTGTATATATAAACATACATATTTGAGTCCAAGTTTCACTTTACATGGAATAATCTTAGTATTCCATTGTATTAGCATTATGACATTTTATTTTTCTCATGTTACTTCGTAAATAATTAATAAATATTACGGAGATGTACTTGCATAACAAGTGACCTGATCTTAGATCATGTGCTGAAACAAAAACAACTGCAGCGTGGAAGGTGTTTATAAGCTATTTAAAAACACACAAAAACCGTTAAATTCACTTCAACATTTAAATTTAATTTGCTAAAATATTTTCGTCGATTTGAGACCGCGAACTGATCACTGACAAAATTCCATATCTAACGAGTTTTGTATTTTTTTTTAATGGCTTATAAGCACCTTCCACGCTGCAATTGAATTAATAAATAATTTGCCTAAATCAACAATAACTTCTTAAATTATGTATTACAAGCTGTTACTCCTTTTTCCGTGTTGAAGTGAAGCCCACTTCTGCCTTAGTATTGAAATATTCTACGTTTCCCGTGCCAACTAATACCCATTAAGGAAAAATAACATCGTTATGGGAATTTACATTCAAACGCCCGATTGAGCTCACAAAAATCGATGCCAACTGAGGATTATCGAGTTTTCGAAAAAAAGTCCGGCCTTATTTGAATTTCAGGTCATGTGACCTACCTATGTGCCAAAAATCATTAAAAGCGGTTGGATAGTGTGAGAGGAGTTAGAGTAACCCCAAACACACAGACAGACAACATTACACATTTATGTATATAGATTTGAGCTGTTTCCTATAAGCATATTTTAAACGAGTAATCAAAACTGATAACATGTATCGAGAATTTTCAAATTCTCTAATTCTCCGTACTCTCTTAATTAAGAATATCAGATTCAACTGATGTGGTTCTACCATATTTGTATGTCAAAGTACAGTACTCAAACTTCTACCATATTTGTATGTCAAAGTACAGTACTCAAACTTTTATCATTTTTTATATCACTGCTTGCAATAATAGCTTCTGGCTACAACTAAAAATAAAAAGCGTTATGTGAGGATGGCATCAAACAATGGAGAATGTAAAGTGCAAAGTCTTCTTACCTTTTTCAACACTTTCCTGACAATACCTAAATTGCTAGAATGCAACACAAAATTAGGCCATTCCGAACTTCTTAACGTACGAAGTGTTTCATAAAGTGGATCATGGCCACTGCCCAGATGATGCATTGATGGTAACAAAATTGGATTCACCAATATATTCGATTCCCGAAGCTTTAAAATAGGTGAAAAGTCATCTGGGAAAATAGAGACGTACATTTTCAACATTTGTTCAGATATCAAAGAAACACGTTTAATAATAAGGGTAAAGCGGAATTCAAACAGAGTAGCTACATTTTATATTTAAAAAATATAAAAATATTCTGAACTTTGTCATATATGTACCGATGTATAAAGGCAAGCACGCATAAATACACAAACATATATTGTGCAATCATATATGTGCGAGACAGACACAAACATGCACATAGGCGCAGGAGTGGCTGCGTGGTAAGTAGCTTGCTTACCAACCACATGGTTCCGGGTTCATTCTCATTGCGTGGCACCTTGGCCTAGAGTCTTCTACTAAAGCCTTGTTAGTGGATTTGGTAGACGGAAACTGAAGGAAGCCCCGTCGTATATATGTATATATATGTATGTCTGTGGATATGTTTCTGCGTTTGTGTTTGTCCCCCCATCATTGCTTGACAACCGATGGGTGTGTGTCCGTCCCCGTAACTTAGCGGTTCGGCAAAAGAGACCGATAGAATAAGTACTAGGCTGACAAAGAATAAGTCTTGAGGTCGATTTGCTCGACTAAAGTCCAGCATGGCCGCAGTCAAATGACTGAAACAAGTAAAATAGTAAAAGGGTGAAGAGTATGCATATATATCTGACTTCTTTCAATTTCCGTCAGTCAAATCCGCCAAGGTTTTTTGAACGAACCATCGACATACACACTTTCCGAAGATGCCACGCAGTAGGTCAGAACCCAAAACGATGCGGTAGGGAAGCAAACTTCGTTAAATCTGTCTCATTTTTTCTTGTGTTCACATAGATAGAACTGAGTGGGAGAAATCAAGGAAATTCAAACTTAAGAAGAATGCAAATGACTGTGTGGTAGAAAGTTTGCTTCCAGGTCCCACAATTCCGGTTTCAGTCCCGTTGCGTGACAGGAATGACAGTCTTATAATTTGATAGACGGTAACTGAAAGCCGATCACATGGATGGGTAGATAGATAGATAGATAGAGAGAGAGAGAGAGAGAGAGAGAGAGAGAGTAGATAGATATGCATTTGAGTATGTATATATGTATGTATGTATGTATATATATGTGTGGGTGTGGGTGTTGGTGTGTGGGTGCTATCTGTGCGTGTGTGTGTGTGTGTGTCCTTGGTTTTGTTTTTATTCCCCACCACACCTTAACAACCGCTCTTGCTTTGTTTACGTCCCCGTAACTTAGTGGTTCGGCAACAAAAGTCCGATAGAATAAGCACCAGGCTTCATTCAACTAAACTCTTCTAGGCAGCGCTATAGCACTGTCACAGTCCAACGACAGAAACAAACAAAAGATCGAAGATAAAAGAATAATGAATAAAATTTTTGTTATTGTGGGGAACTCCGTTCACAAATAGGGCTTTTCCTGCGCTAAATATTTCTATCATGCCGATCATTAAATACTGAGAAATAATAAATGTTTATTATATTGCAAGCGTGGTTGTGTAGTCAGAAACTTAGTTCTTAACCATGTGGTCTTGGGTTCAGTCACCTTGAACACCACCTTGGGTAAGTTCCTTGTATCATATCCTCGAGTAAAGCAAAGCCTTGAGTGGATTTCGTAGACGGAAACGGAAAGAAATCCTTTTCATATATGAATGTGTGTGTGTGTGTGTGTGTTCGCGCGCACATTCTTGCGTGCAAGTGCATCATGGGTATTTGTTTATATTTGTCCCGTACTACCGCATGCCAGTCGGTGTTCGTTTGGTTATGCCGCCGAAATTTAGCAGTTGGGCTTAGAGAATAAGTACCAGGCTTTAATATAAGTTCTAGGGTTGATTTGTTCGTCTAAACTAGTGGTTCTCAACCGGGGTCCATATGGACCTTGTTGGGTAGTGAACGTAACAAAATAGTAAATTAAGGATCCACTTGTTGCTTTAGATGTATGTATTGGTATGTATTGCAAGAAACAGCTAGGATTGTTTCTCTAACATTTTACATTGTTCAACATACACAAGTTAATGTGTGAAAAACAAAGCAGGAATTTAAAACTTATTTTTAAACATCAAATGGCTATGGGGGTCCACCAGAATAAAATAGTAATGAAAGGGATCAAAAGATGAAAATGGTTGAGCACCCCTGGTCTAAACCCTTCAAAGCAGTGCCACACTATAGAAGCATTCCAATGACCGAAACAAATAAAAGATAAAAGATATTTTTGTGAATTAGAAACACAAAATTACACTAACCATCGGACAAAAAGACAACTTGTTTCCATCCAAGTTTCTCCATCACTTTGGCCACTGCGGTCGAAAAATCTTCTAAATCCGGAAGTAATGTACGGATGCGGTCTTTGTTTTCGGATTTGCGAACATAAGCTGATGATGTTGTTAAATAATGACATGTTGGTTCCATAATAACGTAGTTTGGTGAAGTGAAATGGTCAATAAATGGACCTATGGCAACATCCACTTCGCTCTGCTTGAAGAGTCTATGTGCTGTAATAAAGATGTTGAACCAGATATACATATACAAACATATATATATATATATATATATATATATATATATATAATATATATATATATATATATATATATATATATATATATATATATATATTGTTAATAATGAAAGAAAGAAAATGGAGAATAATGGATGTATAATTGATTTATTTGTTTGATATTATGAGGTTTAAAATTTTTCTTATAAAAACAATACGAATAAATTATAAATCATAAAGAAATGGCAGACGCCAAAGACCTACATATATGTTTCTATTCATACCCCTAAGTGATTCGTAATTCTAAGCATTTGGGTTGGCTCAAATCTTAAGAATTAGTTACCATTTTCAACTATGTGGGGCAGAATTTCATCAGGACTTTATGATAACAAAGGTTATCATATTTCTTGAAAGGACGCAGACGAATTACGAAGTAGTTTAAGAAGCTAAATCATATATATTATATTATGGGAAATGGCGGCGAGCTGGCAGAATCGTTAGCACGCCGGGCGAAATGCGTAGCCGTATTTCATCTGCTGTTACGTTCTGAGTTCAAATTCCGCCGAGGTCGACTTTGCCTTTCATCCTTTCGGGGTCGATAAATTAAGTACCAGTAACGCACTGGGGTCGATATAATCGACTTTGTCTGTCCTTGTTTGTCCTCCCTGTGTTTAGCCCCTTGTGGGTAGTGAAGAAATATATATTATGCGTATGCATTTAACTAGGGAATTATAAAATAAAATAACATAAAAATAAAAAGGTAAAGTAAGAAGATAAAAGATAAAATATGTATGTAACATATATAATATATAAATTTAAATAAAAAGAAAGAACAATTCTTAAAAATCCAACGGAAGAAAAATGATGTGATAAAATAAATGAAGGATAAGCTAAATAGTAAAAAAATAATTAGCCGACCGTTATTTTCATTGGTTTGGTAATTGATACAGTTCAGGAAATATATGGATGCCCAGTGTTCACATCAATCAAGTATAGACAAAAGTTTGAAATATCTGACCGTTAAGATGTGTACGCTCATAAAGCCCCGGTGTGATTCTGCTCCACATAGTTGAAAATGATAACCAATTTTTAACATTTGACCCTACCCAAATGCTTAGACTTACGAATCACCTAGGGGCATAAATCCAAACATATATGTAGGTCTTTGGCATCTGCCATTTTTTAGCCTTATAATTTATAGTTTATTTGTATTGTTTTAATAAAAAACAAATTCAGCCTCATAATATACAAATAAATTAATTATACATCCATAATTCTCCATTTTCTTTCTTTCATTATTAACAATATGTATTGCTATAATAAACCCTAACTTATCATCAAGACTTTCTCCTTATATGATAATGATTAAACAATGAAGTTTTTTGATTATTTAATCCCTAATGAGGACCTGACAGCCTCGAATTTAGTAAATATACATACATACAAGCACACACACACACACACACACACACATATATATATACATATATATATATATACATATATATATGTATATATATATGTTTATATGTATATATATATATATATATATATATATATATATATATACACACATATATGCACACACAAATATTCATATACATATAATGCTAACTGATCATTTCGCAAAAGAATATGTATTTAAAATTGTCATTAAACAAATTACGTGAACAATATATTATAGTCTTTTAGTTAAGCCGTTACGAAACAAAGAATATTTCAAATAAAAGTATTATTATTAATTAAATAGATATTTTTTTATTATTATTATTATTATTATTATTATTATTAACATAAAATATTAACAAGATAGTAAAATTTTACCATGTGTAAGATTCTGTAGTACATTGGAGGCGTTATTCAAATCAAATTCCAAAGGTATAAATTGAATAGTACAGTTTTCTTGCTCTTCATATTCTGTCGTGTTTCTGAGCAAAATTTCGGCAGCATCTCGAAAGAAATCTAATTCCACGTGTCCTTTTTCACCAACTAACGCTGGCAAGTATAAAATACGAGATGATATAAACGTTATACCTATCACACACTGATATGTATACACGCGCACACACACACGCACACATGCATAGATATACGCATAACATTCGCGCACGCATCAGTAGTCAATTAGAGCCGACGACTTAACATCCCACATCGTTATTATCCAGCGGCTCATTACTTTTCTTTCAGTTCGCACACTGACCACCACTGATGAGAAGAGCTCAGTATTTTGTTTTCAGTCTCTACATTGTCCAGACATGTTGTTTCCAAAACAATATATTTACAACCCCACACCGATACACACATACAAGAAAACTCACGCGAACACCAAATCACCATGCTGCATTTTTTTGCTATCATACCAACAAGTCATCCACAGTTCTCTTAAAACCGCTGAGCCATAGCCAAACATGAACTCCTTTTAGTCACCTTTCACTGCACTCTCAAGAGCTTGAAACTTACAAAATATTCATACGACCTGCGAAATTTCAAAATAAATATACCATTCACTAGAATGTAATAATATAATTTCGTGTTATAATTTTGTGTGACCCCCTTCAGTCATTAATGACCATGGGATTGCACCTAGAAAGTTACCCACCGAGGCACAAGTCAGGGCAAGGTTGTTTATGGAAGACCAGCAGTTGACCAAACATACCTGCCTCGCCCCTCCACGCCACCAATGTTATCCAAGGCTAAGGCAAAGGCCGATACAGCTTGGCACCAGTGACGCCGCAGCTCATTTATTATTGTGCAAGTGGCTGAGCACTCCACAGACACGTGTACCCTTAACGTAGTTCTCGGGGAGATTCAGCGTGACACAGACTGTGTTAAGGCTGGCCCTTTGAAATACAGGTGCAAAAGAAACAGGAAGAAAGAGTGAGAGAAAGTTGTGGTGAAAGAGTACAGCAGGGTTCACCACCACGCCCTACCGGAGCCTCGTGGGGCTTTTACGTGTTTTTGCTCAATAAACACTCACAATGCCCTGTCAGGGAATCGAAACCGCGAGTCCGCTGCCCTAACTACTGGGTCATTGCGCCTCCACAGGTTATAATATATATAATGTATATATGTATTTATATGTTAATACATGCGTATATAGACATATAGGCATGGTTGCATATATCTATATATAATAATAACACAAATGACAATCCGTCGGTTACGACGATGAATGTATATATATATATATATATATATATATATATATAATTTAGAACAAACAGTAAGTTGTCATTATGGTACTCAGAGTTTCGCATTCTTGTCGGCTATGAAAAACCGGTGAATAAAAGGGACGTTACGCTGATACGTAGAAAAAGAAAAAAGAAATAAGATTAAAAAAATACACGCAACCATATTCTCACAATGCATACATATAAACCTCTTGCGTTCATAACGTCTACATACGTACACACAGATACATGTATGCGTACATGCACATACACAAACATATATGCGTATGTACTATTTATACAAGCGCACATATCCATACACACACGCGCACACACACACATATATGTGTACGCAACTTTATCTTCATATACATATAGGTGTTTGCATGCATACACGTAACATGATGCATATATATTTAGACATTTATGCATATAAATATACGTATATATATATATATATATATATATATATATATATATATATATATATATATATATATATATATATAATATATATATATATACAGGCATACATTCACACTCCGCATACACGTATATATATATATAATATATATATATATATATGTATATATGTATGTATGTATATATAAATACATATACATCTTCCTGTCACACACCTACACACGCGCACACATATACATATAGAATATATACATGAATATACATATACTGACACACGTACATATTCACACAAAAAGGAAAAAAAAGAAAAATTGAAAGAATATATTTAAAAAATTAAAAATTAAAAAAGTTTAGACAAATGGGAAGCTTGTACAGGAACATAGTAAAAATATAGATTCTAGCCGTGATCGTGGAGTGCCCTAAACCGTAATAGGTATCTTTTCACAAGTGGACATAATCCAAAAAGTTCTGCTCTTGAATTTAGGCATGTAGCAGGTTTTTCGTTTATTCCAGTGTCCGAATCTTAAGGTGTGATTGTTGAACCTTGCTTTGAAATTTCCTTATGTGAGACCCACGTGTCTCTTGGATGAAACTATGCTATTAACGTTCGTAGAGTTTACGGCGTCTTCATAAATAATGGCCTCGGTCATACATGCTCCATTTAGCTGGCACAAGTATTTATCTCTGCAGGAACAGCTGGCTTCGTGTTGCTGTGCTGCATTGTGTGTAATTATATCTGGGATTGAACTAAAACTAATTTTTAGGTTATGCCTATTAAAGAGTTTCCTATATTAACGATTCAAAGGAATAATGTACTTAAATTATTGGCACCAAATTGAGTTGTATTCACTTGTAAACACCCACATTTAGCTGAATAAATTTCACGAGAAACGAAGTACATCCAGTGAAAAAGCCAGGTTATGCATACAGAGAATTTAACCCTTAAGAGTATTTTAATAGCCTAAGGGCTAATCCGTATTAGTCGTACGGTATTTGGTACACTCCAGAATACCTGACGAGCCGGGATTCCAGTGAGGTGTATTATGAACAAATAAATAACAAGAAAGCCGTTGGAAAAAGCTGCAAGAAAGTGACGCGTATCCATCGTTTGTTATATATATATATATATATGTGTGTGTGTGTGTGTGTGTACTTCTCCAGGCGTGCAGGTATTTCATTATACAAACATTTCTCTGCATTATGAGATCTAGTTGTTTCCTCAGGTGATATGTAAAGTACGTCGAAATTCTCGGCTTCAAGAACATCCTCTCTCTCTCCCTCTCTCCCTCCCCACCTCTCTCTCTCTCTGTCGTGGCCTAAGTTGATTTTTGGTTTGTATTTTGGTATTAGTAAAGCATCCACTATTATTCTTACTTTGTGGCAGGATGTTTGTGTGTTAGGAAATCTACATAAAATTGTAGCACGGTCAACTATTTTCCTTATATGTAAGGTTGTGAGCTGACAGAATCGTTAGCACGCCGGGCGAAATACTTAGCGGTATTTCGTCTGCCGTTACGTTCTGAATTCAAATTCCGCAGAGGTCGACTTTGCCTTTCATCCTTTCGGGGTCGATAAATTAAGTACCAGTTACGCACTGGAGTCGATGTAATCGACTTAATCCGTTTGTCTGTCCTTGTTTGTCCCCTCTGTGTTTAGCCCCTTGTGGGTAGTAAAGAAATAAGAATCGTTAGCACGCTGCTCAAAGAAATGCTGAGTGGTATTTCGTCTGTCTTTATGTTCCGAGTTCAAATTCTACCGAGGTTGACTTCATCCTTTCCGGATCGATAAAATAAGTAGCAGTTGAACATTAGGGTCGTTGTAATCTCCCGAAATTGCCGGCCTTGTGCCAAAACTTGAAACCAGTATTTTCCTGCATAATTCTACTTCTTGTCCTGTGTTATCGCTAATTGTGGTGACTACTTCTAAAATTAAGGACAACCAAGGGGAAAATGTATTACTGTGCGTCATGTTTACAAGGCAGTTTCTCATTCTGATGTTTTGAAATATGCTCTTCCTATTAATTTATGGACAGTTTTTTTTGTTTTTCGTACATGTTGGGTTCCGTAATTCGAGTTTTCTTAAACACGTATTCGTGTATTCAGCAACAAGGATGCATTTGTGGCTCTTCTACTGCTTACTACACCTGTGATTACTGTAACGTAATTTGTTACGTACGATAAATAAGATAACCAGACAACAGTAGAAACAACGTAATGAACTAACAATTATCTTTGCGAACCAGCAATCAATATTCCTTGTGAACTAACAAAACTGACACCTTCTGACTTCACTGCGAACTAACACGAACGTCACTCGATTTCGAAATCTGAACTTCGAACTCACTCTGATCGTTATTATTTATAATTTACTCGGACCAGTCTATCTCTCGCAAGGGGGAGACGTAACTCTCATCACAACATCTCTCCTTTTGAGATTTCGACTACTGAGAGAAAGTGGAATTTCTTTTATTCTTATTTGTTTTTCTCTCCAGCACCTCTCCCTCCTGTTTTTTTTTAGTTGTTGTACCTTAATTGTTGCCCGACTTTTAAGGCAGTAGCGTTCATTGCACACAGATATTCAGTCTGTTTTCGTTTTCTGAAGCTAGTTCTACGGGGTTCGATATCTTTCGGTGCTGGTACTTCAACATATAGATTTCCATTGGCATCACCTTTAGATCTTCTGTATCTCTCATCTTTAATTGGTTACGGTTTCTCTTATGTTTTTTTTAAATGAACTTTATCTCTACTTCGAAATGTTTTGTAATATTTCTTGCATTACCTCCAAACGTATTGTTTGTCTTTCCTTTATATGTATTTTTTCCTGGCAATAATTTATCTAAGATCGATTTTATTAACTCTGCTGGTGACTTTCTTGAATTAGTATTTGGATTTGGCGTTATTCTATAGAGTCTGAAAAATTCCGTTAGTGCCTCGTCATTAGCTAACTCGTTCCCAGCTCTTCTTAGAGCTCCTTTGAACGTGTCGATAAATCTTTCCGCCTGTTCATTTGACCTCGGGTGGTAGGGCGGGGTAAACATGTGCTTTATGGCGTGTATTTTGCAGAAATTTCTGAATTCTTATCCCGTGAATTGTGTTCCGTTATCTGAAACTAACGTGTCTGGAGCACCGTACCGAACAAATAACTCGAGTAGAAAGCTGTAATGTCGGTATATTCGTTGGAGGAGGCACATTCTTGATTGCGTCTGCCCTCAACAGGTCAGTAGTCCCCCATTCTTATCTATGATTTGACGTAGGTATTTGATTTTAGGCGAAAAAATTCACATTTCTCTTCACTGAGTATGAACCCATAATCCTTGATTTTTTTGAAAGACACACTTCACCTGATCGATATGCACATTCCGCAATTCACTTTTGATTAACACCTCATCAAGGTATGGAATAGTAAATTGATAGTCTGCCAACATCGCATCCATCGCTTGTTGAAATATTGCAGGTCCTACCTTCAGTCCAAAACGTAGACCTCTGCGCGTGTTGACTGTTAACAGCTTTGAGCAGTTTTTAATCTACTTTGATTTGTAGATATGCGTCATACAGATCGAGTTTTGAAAATAATTTTCCTTCGTTTCTGAGGTCGGTAGTGGATAATAGTTTATTTTTTAATTTTTAAACAGTCGTTTAAACCGGTCGAAAAATCGGCACACAACCTAATTTTATTATTTTTATCTTTTACACATCAGTCGGAGCTGCCTATCTCGCGTAATCCCCTTTTTCAATCTTTCTGATTTTTTCAATCTGTCCAACTCATTGTTCACTTGTTTTATTGCCACAAAAGGCACTTTCCTATTAGGCTTGAACACAGGTGTAACGTTATCATCTAATTCAAAACACGCTTCAGTCTTTGTGCATAGACCTAATTTGTTCGAGAGTACTTGTGGAAACTTTTTTAAAATTTTCTCTTTTAAAATTATTTTTAGAGGGACAATCATTAAGGTTTTTACAATAGAGATTTATGGAAAGGTCCCATAAATCGAATAATTCTAACCAACCGATACCAAACAGATCGGTTGCATTTTTAACGACGAACACTTTCGTCTTGCCTGTTTTCCCTCAAAATGTGACAGTCCACATTTCGCCTATCAGATGTAATTTATCGCCCGACACGCTACAAGCAGATTTCGCTGCTTTTCTCAACATAGGTTTCCATATTTTCTTCCATGTGTCCATATTTATTATTGAAATATCATTTCCAGTATCCAATTGAAGTTTAATATGTATTCCATTTATTTTTATGTGTATGAATTTTCTTATTTGGGAGTCGATTTTTGTTTCTGCTGAGAGCACTCTAGGATTTTTAGCGTTTGACCTTCATAATTTTGTTCTGCAGTGTGAACTCTTGTGACCAATTCGTTTGCAACTATAACATTTTTTATTTTAAATGGATAGTCTTTTTTTAAATGCGTGTCCCCACATCTATAACATGGATTAGGACGTGGGGTTCTTTTTTATTGTACTTTTCC